>NC_137032.1:13917002-14282002 GCF_032717465.1 Coenobita brevimanus
TAAGTTAGGTCCTAATTTAGGTCAGGTTAGGTTAAGTTGGTTGGGTTAGCTTGGTTTGGAAATTTAAAAAAAAAGTAATTTCTGACAAATGAATATCAGAATCAAATTAATCACACCATAAAACTTGTAAAAACGAAAATTTTAAGCTTTAAGGTGAGTTGAGTGTAATTCTTGAAATTTACCAAGAAATTTTACTTATTTTGGAAAAATCAGTAATTACAGACCTAGATACATACACACAGCCTATATACTGATGTTTTAAGTAGTTTTACGTAAAATGCATAATTGATAGTATACGGTAGGCCAAAACTGTCAAAACTACTCTTGAAGTTAACTTTTACATTACAACTAAAACATAACATTCGCACAAATTTCAATTAAGGTTATTTACTTCATGCTGATGAGTACCACAATATAAAACAATATAATTTTTATGATTATACATTTTATATTAACAAATAAAAATCTTAGTAGCTACATACATGGTAAAAGAAAAATTTAAGGGGCTGTTGATATAAGTACATTATTTATCCTCTTATTTGTAATTAAAGTATTTTTGTATTAAGGGGAAAATGTACATTTAATTGGGGCATGTATTGACATATTTGCTTTCTGTGGAGCAACATTCTTTTCTAAATAAAACAGAAAATTATAAATAGTAGTACTAGTAATTGTGCTGCAGTTTTAATTGCAACATTGTTTAGCACACAGGCGCACAGTGGCATATAAGTTTTATACTGAAGTCTTGAACAATATTCTGCACTGCACTATTATTAAAAATCATCCAGTATGACAAATATCAGTTTGAAATGAATCACAGTGAAAAACAATGAGACAAATAAAAATATAAGCTCTAACCTAACCAAACATAACTTAACCTCCTTACCTAACCTAACCTAACTTCAAGTATGACCTAACCTGTAATTTAATCGGTTTACTTACGCACCTAACATTCTTGATCATCACTGCTATGTCAGATTTGGTTTGGGTGAAACTCTGGAATAATATGAAAATAAGGCCTGTGACATGGACCCTCCCCCTCTTTTCCCACTCACACACATGGCCTTGTGGGTCTTGTGCTCTGACATTAACACAATTAGGATATCCCACGACACCTACAACTGTTAAGAATGGTAAATATGCCTGTACTTACTCACAAATCATCGGCTCACCTGATATGAAATGCTTGCAACAGAGCCGGAAGTAGGCCGTCGGCTGCCAATTCTCCCTCTTCATGGCAGCTATCCACTTCTCTCGCGTTTCCTTATTGGCAAGAAACCAGTAGAAGTTTAACCCACTTCCAGTTTTCTGCCTTGTCTTACAGCCGAAGGCACAGCAGTGGAAAACATTGTGGATTCTACAATTCTCTGTCTCAAGACATCCGACAATTTGCCGTCCAATATGGCGCCGTAAACAAAAGTCACATGACTCGTGACATCACATGGAAAAGATCTATACCTCATACCTATGGAGCTTTTTCAGCTGACGTCACTCAATAATGTGACGTTAGTAAAACGTCATTAGCGTGCCTCCCTAACAAGACGTTGGGCTCTGACGGCCATCTGAGAATATTTAGCATTTCCTCGATATGTATGACTTATAGCGCTAGCATGGCATGTGTATCGTAGCAAGTAACTAGGTTACACTTCTATTGAATTCCTTGTTGTGGAAATGTAACAAATAATAAGCCTACCATTGCAAATAATAAGGTAAATGAAGCTTAGACAAAAGGTGACACACAGAAGCAATCATGTAGCCTTCAAAATAAACTCCTACATAGGTATTTAACATCGATAACAAGCGACCAGTCGTAATATTAAGACTTCTGGTTTCTTATAAGCAAAGAATCAAGCAAAGTATATCTATGTATTGACATAAAAACTGCTTTGACTGGAGGATCTGGTCCATTATTTGAGCGAGTTGGGACATTTGTCACTACAGAGTCAGAGGGCGCCAGATTCGAGATTGGTAAACAAAAGTGAGCTGTGCTACAGTACTCGTACCTGGGTTGAAATATAACTATGCCACACTATTGTTGTGTAATAGGGTGTACAAACAGGTCGAGTAGGAACCCAACAATATCATTTTATGGGATACCAAAAGCACCAAACTGAGTGAACAAACGAACGAGTCTGCAGTTGGAAAGGAGACGAGTATGGTTGGCAAGATTTTCAAGAGAAATTACTTCCGATCCTGACCACTAGAAGGTCTGCATGAAACATTTCATCACAGGTAAGAATAAACTTTTTTTTTTTATTGTTGCTGTGTTTTTGTGACCTTTAACAGTAAACGTGTGGAAGAGGAAACTTATCCTAGCCTAGCCTTGATTAGCTTATTTTTCAAAGTACAGTAGCTTCATCACCTAACCCAGTGGTCTTCAACCTCTTTGAGACCATGGTCCACTTCTGGTTTTCCCAAATACTCATGGCCCACTCTCCTTCAGATTTAATAGGATTGTTGTTGTCGTTATTTATCTGGTCCCACTCTGCCAAAGGTGCTCCGCAGGACCATCACGTATGATTTAGATCAAACCCAATACAAAAATCACAGTGCGTATCCTCCCCTGATTGTTGAATCCTCCAGGTCGTAACATTCTGAGAACAAGAATGTCTTTAACTTGTTCTTAAAACTCTTTGTGCCCTCGATCAGCCTTATATCAAGTGGAAGACTGTTATAAAGTCTTGGGGCAGCAAACTTGAAGGCACGAAAGCCAATATTGGATGAAACTCTAGGCTCCAACAGTGTCAGTCCAACACTAGCTCGATGAGTGTTGATGCCATCTTCAGATGGTTGAACCACATGCAACAGGTCTCTCAAATATGATGGGCAACCAGTATGGAGTGCTTGATGAGTCAAAACACACACTTTAAATTTAATTCTAGCCTTGATAGGCAGCCAGTAAAGCTCAATCAACACCGGAGTAATTCTACCACGAGGAGAAACACCTTTAACCAATCTTGCAGCCCTGTTCAATATATTCTGCAATTTTTTTAGCTGTATCTTTGGTAGATTGCAGTAAATTGAGTTACGATAATCCACCCTGTTAATTACACAATTTATCACAAGTTTCTTCACAGAACTCTCATATGTGTATTTCTTAACAAAAGCAATATTCTCTAAATGGTGGCCAGAGATCCTAACAACATTATTTACCTGAGCATTCAGGGACAAGTTACAATCTAGTAAGACACTCAGATCACGAACTCTATCAGCAACATCAACTGGATTACCATTTATATTCATATTAATATTACTCAGATTTTTTATTCTGTCCCTGCTGCCTACTATCATGTACTCAGTCTTACTTTCATTTAACCTGAGCTGCTTAAAATCCATCCATTCTCGGACACTCAAAAGAATATTATTTAATTTCACAACAGTGTCATCTATTTCATAAATGGAAAAGTAACTCTGAGTATCATCAGCAAATAACTTAAATTTCAGTCCATGTCTTTCCAACAGTTTAGATAAACCAATTGTGTAAATACAAATCAGAACTGGACCCAGCACACTACCCTGGGGGACATCTCTACTCAACGTTTCATTTGAAGAAAATGAATTACCAATTTGTACACAATATTTCCTATCCAACAAGTAGTTTTCTAGTTACCTCAATGCTCCATCCATGACCCCAATAGATCTTAGGTCATCTAAAAGCAGCTCATGAACAACAGTGTCAGAGGCAGCACCCAGATCAAGCAGAACCAACATCGCACATTTACCATTATCAATTATTTCCAGTAGATCACTGACTACAGAACACACTGCTGTCTCCGTGGAATATAATTGCCTGTAAGCTGACTGACTATCTGGAAGAGCATTTACACCTTGTAGGTGATCAAGTAACAGATCTAGAATCACATATTCCAGTACTTTAGATACATATGACAAATTTGAAACTGGTCTGTAAGAATTCAAGCTTTGGTAATCAAGTGCAGCCTTCAACACTGGTTTAACAATGGCTGTCTTCTCAGATACAGGAAACTAGATGTATAAATACAAGTGTTCACAGTCATCACCATTATCTGTAAAGCCTGGAAAATTTTCAGTCTCCACCACTTCAGATATAGGCACTGGATCGATTGCACAATATGTCTTCTTAGCTCAATAACTCGAATAAGAATATCCTTATTTATCATCTTAAAATGCAGCAATTTAAGCTCAGTGTCTGGCTTACTATCAGCCAGAAAAGGCACTTCAACAAAACTGTTTATTATATTCACAATCTTATTTTTAAAGAATCCCAAAAAAGCAACTGCCAGATCACAATTACTAAAGTCATCTGGGAGTTTTTTCTTCTTTGAACATCCAGTTAGATCATTTAAAAGTCTACACAACTTAGCCATATCTGATCCTGCTTCCTCAATCTTTTGATTATAATATTGAATCTTCCTTCTCCTTACCAGATAATTAAACTGATTTTTAACACTCTTATATTGTTCCCATGCACTCACAGTTTTCAACCTACGCCATTTACATTCTTTACGTCTTTTTTCTCTTTTCATTCTCAATACCTCACTATTAAACCATAAATTCATACATAAAAGTTTTCGGTTTATTTTCAGTTTATTCCCCTGGTTACTTTTTTACTCTAGAAATTAACCACTGTACTGTAATCACTGTAAATAAATTCTGTGTGCTGTACTGTAAACTTGAAATATACTCTTACGGCCAACAGACAAATGAAAACAAAACTACTCTGCTGTATCATGTAACTACTGACTTGGTTAGGCAGCTAATGTGATGGCTGTAGTTGCTTCTTATCTATAAGCAGAAGAGAAAATTTAAAAATGAAGAAGTATATACAATATAGCTTTATACTTTTATTTCTTATTTATTTACTTATTTTTTCATTGTACCCTACCAGATATCTGTGGCCCACCTGAGAACTAATCCATGGCCCACAGTTTGAAGACCACTGACCTAACCTAATAGCCGTGGCCCATGAAATATTAGGTTAATGTTGCTGAAAAATAGCTTAGGCCTAGGCATGATATGGCCCAGGCTAGTGGTGTTTAAGTAACTTTTCCTGGCTTAAGTGGGTAAATTAATAGAACTTAACATGTAGTCCTGCGAGTGGACAAGTTTTAGGAAAACTTTCCAAAATATTTTTAGAACTTCACTAAAAAAAGGAAATAACATAATTTAACAACGAAATTAAATCCTCTGACGAAAACTGAGGGGAGTTATTTGGGAGAAAATTCGCAACATTATATATATATATATATATATATATATATATATATATATATATATATATATATATATATATATATATATATACCGGTTTATAAATTTAAAATATTACACAAGTTACTGATATTACTTTACTACTATATTTACCAGTGTTAATTCTGTTGGTTACATGCCTTTCCCACAAAGTGTTTCCTTCATTCCCTTTTAATCCTTTATTTCCAGAAATATATTTTGCCATAGGACATTATTATTATTAATCCCTCCGTTTTTCTCATTCTCAGGAGCTCCGGCAGATTTGTATGTCACGAACAACCCTGATTGGGCACCTGTATTGAACCTGTGGCATTCAAAGTTTCAATCACATAAATGCTGTACTTTTAAATCACTGGACTTGCGTTTACGATCTGCCAAATGGCAGCAACATGGACCGGCTCTTGATGCAGCCAAGGCTCTGCTACTCTTGCAGATACCAACAGGTAACACACTTGAAAGAGTTATAATATTCTTGTGCAGTGAGAAACCTGTCACTGTTAAGGGAAACCCCTAGCCATATACAACTTTGGGAACATAAGTACAGTAGCCCCTGCACCATGTTAACATGAGAAACCATGATCAGCGGCACTTCATCTTCAGTATTGATTGTCACGTTCAATACTTCATCCTTGGTAAGAAAAAAAAAAATCCTCAAATATTGATTGTCAAACTCTTCATGTCATTGTAAGATCTTAATTATTACAGGTGCTACTTCCCATCCTGATGTTCTGGGTACCACTACAACAGTCTATCCTCGTGTCATGATTGCTGGTGTAGCTGCTTGTCCTGACATCTCGGGTGCTGGTGCTGATACCCCAGCAGAGGTCTCAGGTGTTGGTATGATGGCTGAGCCTGGTGTCTCCAGTGCTGGTACAGAAATTGGTTCTGATAGCTCGGGTGCTGGTACGATGGCCCAGTCTGATGCAATGAGTACGACTAACCAACCTGATGTCATGAGGGAGCTTACTTTTATAGCAGGTACTGGTACAACCATCCATTCTGACAATCCAGGTGATAAAGATGTTCATACTAATGTCGAAGGTGTTGGTGCAGCCATCCATCTTGATGTATAAAGTACCAATAGTCCTGTTCATCGTAATGTTTTGAGTATTGGTGCTGTTAGCCATTGCAATGCTACATCCCAAACTGGGCTTTCTTCTGATGTGATAGCAATTCTGCAAGACCAGCTTAATAAACTTGTTGCAGAGAAAGTAACCTTACAGGAGAAGCTAAATGCAAAGATGTTAAATGATGACTTCTTTAAAGACAATGATAAATAAGTTAAATTTTACACAGGACAGATGTTACCCTGATCTAATGCTAGTATTTGATTTGGCAGCAGTCATTTATCTGTAACTTAACAAAGGTCCCTAACACCTTTTCAGCAGATGTTGCTGGCACTGATGAAACTGCGACATGATTACCCATTCCAAGACTTAGCTGACAAGTTTGCTGTTTCCCCTGCTACTTGTTCTAAAGTATTTCAGAAAGTTTTGGCTGTTCTCTATATTAGGTCAGGATGGCTTGTAAGATGGTCAACTAGGGATGAACTAAGACTGACAATGCCTGTTTGCATCAGGGAACACTATGGTGACAAGGTATAAGTTATTCTTGATTGTTTTGAATTTTTTTTGGATCGATCCAAACGTTTGTTAGGCAAAAACCTGGTCATCCTATAAGCAGCATAATACTGTTAAGTTTCAAATTGGTGTATCTGCCCAATGTCATGTTTCATTTATATCAAAGGCATGGGATGGAAGAACCAGTGATAAATATATCACTGAACATTGTGGAATACTTGACAACATCATACCTGGTGACTCAGTCATGGTTGACAGAGAATTTGATATTGGTGAATCTGTTGCTATTATGCAGGCGAACCTTATTGTTCCTGCAAACATGAAGGGAAGGAGCCAACTGAGTATGGATGATGTGATAACGACCAGGAAAATTGCTAATGTACAAATTCTTGTTGAACGGATGATTGGTTTGGTACGTCAAAAAGTATCAAATACTGAAAGCAAGCATCCCAATACAGTATGTAATGAATGCTGATAACAACATGACAACAATTGACAAGATAGCTCATGTATATTGTGCTTTAACCAATCTGTGCCCATCAGTTGTGACCTTTGACTAATGTCAAGTACCTTGAAAGTACTAAGTGGTAAAATGTAGGATACAGACAGTAGATAAATAGGTAGTACATGTTTCTAGAACACAGAGAAAGCTAACACTTAAATTCAGTTGTTCTACTTTTAGCAGGGAATGACAGTTAAGTACAGATAAGTTTTGCCTTTCATCTTTCTTAAAAAAAAAAATAAAATAAAACGTAGATCATAGAGTATTCCAGAGAAAATACTATGTACAGATTATTCTGACACTTATAATAAAGTCATATTGTTATTAAGGTTGGTGTTTCCTTATTACCTATTTTGCTGGCTGATGCTTAAACTCACAGTAGAGATTAAACAATCTTGTGAAATGAAATATGAGGTTGAGAGAAGACCAACTATAGCTTTATTCTAATATTATAGTCATGTAAAAAAAAACACAGTACAGTATATCACTACATATGAATTCCATAAGGGAAACATCACAAATCATAATCAACTACTGTATGTGACTGGACACAAGTATTTCCTATGGTAATTGTGGATAGCATGACAATTCTTCGTAAAGTATATGACTAACAACAATTATGTCCTTTGGTAATTGTAGAGATCACAAGTACTATTAGAAAAATTCCTCTTAAATAATTTGACTGAGAACAGTGACTGAGAACGGCAGTGAGGGAGAAAGGTGCACTAGGTAAAGACTTTAAGTTAATGTTGGAGTCCATTAGGGTTGGGTATTAAACACTCTACTCTTCATTATGGTTCTGGAGGCCAACTTGTTCTTACTGTCTTATCTAACCTCGCTCAACGCTGCTTAAAATAATGCATGGCAATCAGGTACGGTTATATTGGCTACAAACATTATTATCTTACAGATAAGATCACATGATTCATTAAAATAACTGCTCCACATTCAGATAAGGCCACATTTCATGAACGGTATTGCACTACACTGGCAGGCAAAGAAAGACATGGGATCAAGTTCCGGTTCTTAGTTTCCTTGCCATCATGGTTCAGCTCACTACAGTGCCCTCAGCATTCCTCATCTTTTTTACAGTTTGTATTGTCCTATCTTCGTGAGAAATAACAGCCCAGCAGCTCCAAGGGAAGGACATCATTGAAGAATGATGTGGCTTTCTTCACCATAGCATCCTGAAAATCTTTGTCTGGCTTAACTCTTTCGATGTATATAGTGTGTGGCACCCATAAGACGAAATCGCAATATGATGTCTGTGTGACAAAGATATGTGTTTGGACTTGATAGTAGTATGGAGGTGAATGGTCAAGATGATGAGCAGAGTGGAACACACTTAAGCAGGGATGTTCCAGAATGTTTTCTTTGTTATGTCGGTACTTATACGGACATTTGAGTTCTCACACCACAGCAACTGCACTGCACAATACCATCTGTTGATGCACCTATATGGGGAAACTCGGTATGTATATGTAGACCACATGGCTTCACCAGGAGGTTCTGATGATATATACCCTGCCATTCTGTGTATGTAGTGATGGCAATGTTCTCTTTTCGGATGCCCCATTGAGTCGCTATAGTATCAAGCTGTTTAACATTTGGGTAGCATATGATTTGAATCAACGACAGAGATGGCTTTCTTAAACATGTAGAACATACTCTTTTCATATTAGAAGTGATTCTCCCTGCTTTATGCTTAAACCACAGCTTAGACTTTGACTGTATTCTTGTTGCAGCTTCTAATGTTACTGCTTCTTTCTCTGTGACAGTTATCTTTACTTTTTTGCCTCTTTTTGTAGATCTTCAGTCTTATTAAGATTAATATCACTTTTAAGAGAAGTAAGTGGCACAGGGAGATCATCTGCTATTTTTACTCAATGTGGAACGAATGATTTATTGTAAGGTGATGTGACTTTACAGATTTTGCATTGTTGCTCATCAAATTTTGCAGGAATTTTAATCTCTCATCAAAGGAAGGTAGATCAAAATTATTTTGCTTATTAGGGAGCTCACAAGACAAAGATGTACTAGCACAAGCATCATCATTTTTTTTTCTTGGAGGATGAAGTAAACTCAGTGTCACTGACTTCATCGTAGTTAAGCTTTCCCTGAGCTTTTGGTAAGAGCCAGTAAGCCTTTTCTTGTGTGGCAGTCTTCTTCCCTCTGATGCGTACAGCTGCCTCCATGTGGAAGAGTATAGCTCCCACATGAGAACAGGCACCACCTGGAAAAAGTTAGAATTGTTAGTAATAAACTTAATTATAAAGGCAATCATTCATTCATCATCATAATCCCATTGCTTTACTTCCAGGGGTGGGTGCGGCCAAGCCGAGAAAAGAAAGAATTACTAGTGTAGGAGAAAGATCACCCAGTGAAATGGGTGACACATCGATTCACTCTCCCATTCAAGCCCTTGGAGACAGTCGGCTCCCCCTTTCACAAGCAAACATCCACAACAATGTCCTTTCATGACACTTCGGAAGGGGAAGCCATTCCAATGACTTTTAAATTAAAACCGGGTTGCCAGCCCGTCATGTATATTACATGAAAATGAATATCACATGAAATATTCGATGAAATGAATATTACATGAAAATGAAAAACAAGGAACCTGTACATTGGTACCATACTGCAGTTCAATGCAGTGCACACTCTAATACTGAATATACTATGGCTATAGGCTTGGATAGTTGCCATGAACCAATATGTAATGGTTCATGCAGAGCTTAGGATATCACGATACTTTCATTATTTCAAAGGTAAATGTGGTACAGTGCCTTTTTTTTTTTTTTTCTAACAATAAATGTCATTTTTAAAACAATATATACCACTGGATTCCTCAACTTGACAAGCTTTGCAGTCACAGTGTGCAGTCAGAATAGAATGTCTTATCTTTTCCAGGATGTCCTGCATGTGGGCTATCGTGTATCGTTCGTAATACTTGGGGTATCATGTCATTAGGTAATGCCAACTGGTTAGTATTTCTTTTGCGTTTTGGTTGTTTAGGGTTAATCTTGTGTAATGTATTATTGATCATTGTGAATTGTTCGAGTGGTACATGCAGTTTGGGTAATTGTATGTCATCTCCACTTTCTAACTTGTATATAACTTTAGACCATATTGGGTCAAGTCTTTGTGCTTTTGCGATATCATCGTGGTTTGGGATATTTCCTTTGAGATCTAATGCTGCGACCTGAATTGTGTTCGGGTTCCTAGATAATGCGTCAGCTACTATGTTCGTTTTACCTTGTATATAATGAATTTGTACATTGTAGTTTTCAACTGTACATTTCCATCTTGCTCTCCTCCCAGAAAGGAGTTTTTCTTTATACATACCCACTAGTGGTTTATGGTCGGTGAATAAGTGGATTTCGTAACCATATACCAAATCTCGAAACTTTTGTAATGCAAAAACCACTGCAAGCGCTTCTAAGTCTGTAATGCAATAATTTTTCTCTGCACCTTTTGTTTGTCTGCTGGCAAATGCAATTGGTTGATTCTTTCCTCATTTATCTTCCTGCATCAGTACAGCCCCTAATCCTTTAACTGATGCATCTGTATTATTCTGTATATTGTATTCTGTATATTGTATACATATAATATTCATAGGAGTCGTGTCACTCTCGATTTCTTGTAGTAGGAATTAAAGATGAATACAGTGAGTTGATCTTAATGTATTATCTTCAGAGAAAATCTAATTTGAGCAGGGTATGTCTTACACAGACAATATAATAAGTAAGTCTAGTTGGGCCCCCTCTTTCTTGTTCACTCTCTCCACTACCTGTCGGTTCTAATGCTAGCCTCCTTCTGAGCTCTGCTTCCTAAATTATGGTGAAGGAGGGGTCGTGTCACGTATGTTACACTGTGGTTGGAAAGTTCCAGAAATCTGTGTGTGAGTATGTGTGTATGGTCACTAGGCTTTGTTCGAATGCTATCTCGCTGACACACTACCTAATTATCATCCCCTGACTTGCTACTTCCTGTGTCTGGTCAACATTTCCTCAGTTAACTTGCAAGATCATTTCCCTTTCACAGGCTTGCTTGGAGCTCCGTCCATCCATCTATTTATCTATCTATCTATTATGATTTGTAATTATAATATGGATTCATAACATTGCTCGGCCACGCCGCTGAAGGTCCTCCGACAGCAATTATCATTGACATATGCTAATCTATTAGTACATAATATGGATTATAATATTGTATACATATAATATTCATAGTAAATTGCAATGATCCAGTAATATTACATTTTAAACAAGTTGTATACATATTTGAATAACTGCACTAAAGGTAAACTATTTAACTGTAATACAGTATGTACATGGGTTATTGTATTAAAATGCATACATGCAAGAAAAAAAAAACAGTTTAAAATTAAGATTATGGTGAGAGTTATTAATATTTCATTTAAAGGTAATGGTACTGGTATGACATACTTCTATATCATGGGTCATTCTTCTTTGTATATATATATATATATATATATATATATATATATATATATATATATATATATATATATATAATACTATATACAAAATATGTACACTTCATTCAGGGGGGTTAACTTGGATGTTAACTCTCCCCCCACTAAATACTGACTCCAAATTTGCAATTCTTGCATGCATTCTGTGCATTGCGAACAGCAGTACTGCAAATGCAATGCAGAAGATTATAAAGACAGTAGGTGCTGGGCTATACACATAATATGGGTTGACATTTGGTGGCCAGCAAATATATGGACATCGTCTATGAATCAAAAGAAAATTTCTACAAAAGCAGGTGAGACTCTACAAGAGTAGCTTCAGTTCTACAATGAATTGCTACAAAATACAGCCTAGAATGCAAATAGCCTACAAGTCTACAGAGCAACTCTATAATCTTCACGTAACTTCAAGCAGCAGCGAGAAGAATAAAAAACAAAGCAAGTAAAGACGAGGAAAGACCAAAGCAACAAGCACAAAAACCCCCACCACTCTCTCCCTCCTACCTCCATCGCTGATGCAGAGGTCAAGACACACAGCAAAACACCAGAGCCACATTTATAACGCATCTTACTCACCTTTCTTCACCCAGGTTACGCATCGCTACTCAGTATTCACCACAGCTACCAGTGTGGGAAGCCAACGTCACCATGTGCTGAGATGACATCACAACGCGAGTTTGCTGACATAAGGCCACGCCAAGCAACGTGTGACTGACACCAGGCACTTCTCACCCACTACTCATTACTCATTATTCACATAGCTCCTACTCATATTCATTTATTTCCACAGTATTGAGTTGGAAATTCGACGTTCTATGCTGAGGTTTGCCTGTGACAGCTGTTAACCACTACAAGCACCAGGCCATGGAATTTCGTGAGTAATATCGTCCATCAACACAGCACTAGAAGTATCAAGAGATCTTCAATCAACCCTGCATTTTTCTTCCGAGATCGACAGTTGCATCGACACGCCTCTACGATCTGTATCAAGTGGGTGAAATTATACTTACTCATTTCTTCTCAGTGCTAAAATTAGGTATATTCAACTCTTTTACTTATTTCTATATTTACACTTATACACTCACTATCTATCATTTATTACAACTCATTTACTCATCTGTTTAGTTAGGACATAAATAAAAAAAGGCGTATTTTATAACACCATATCTTAATGACAGGGATATTTTCGCCACCACCCACGTTAATACCAGATGAAACACAATTAGCTCCAACAAAAGATTCACAATTAGGAGAGCACCAAGGCAACACACCCATTGTACAAACCTCACCACAAACTAAAGACCAAGAAACAAATACGTCAGTTCCAAATGATGAGTGGGAAACCCCCCCTGATGTAGCAAGTGAGGACTTAGTTTCTGCCTTGCATACCTATCAGAATATACTGTACTTGATATAGTGCAACGTGCAGGCGAATCCTATTCCATCATTCCCTCACACAACGATAAACAAGTCCAAGTTAAATTAACAGAGCAAACAGTGAAAGTGAATAACGAAACAAATACTGCGGATCAAACATCCCCACCTCATGTTTATGTTTACCATGAAGATAAAACTGCCCCAAAATTCTCTGGCACAGAAAAAGATCGTATTGACGTCATTTCATTGGTCAGTCAGTGCGAACAGATGTTCATCAAGCGCCACATACTCGATGAACAAGAGAAAATTGCCATTTTTTCATCTTGCATAAGCCAGGAAAGATGTCCAGCAAGCAATTTGTTGCGATCAGACAAGCTCCTCAAGGCTAGGACATATGATGAATTTAAAACTGAAATTTTGAAGAAATTTTCTGGAGGTATGAACTTCTTGCCAGGTATAATTCTAGAATTACATAAGATTGTAGATCTGGTAAGAGAGCACACTACAAACCATGTGCTCAGTGAAATAACTGCTGATGTCTCCACAATCAAAAGAACATTGTTAGTTACTTTGGAAAACTCAAATTAGATAACAGATGTTGGAAAGATGTCCCCAGACCTCGTCATGGACATCATTGGTTATGTAGCTGCCTTGTGTAAATTACCTGATAGGACCCTTAAGATCGCCAGGATGATCGCGTACACCCCAGGCATGTGCTTACGAGACTTTTTTTTTTTTTTTTCATAATAATCATGGCGGCGCAACTGCCAGGGTCATATGCCGCTGTATAACAAAGAAGTAAAAAGCAAAAACAAAAAACAGAGGATAAGCCACACAAACAAAAAAGAGAAATTCTAAATATCCTTAAGAATTCCTGCCTCCTTCACAAAGGAGAGGGTTGCCCCTCCCAAGACACAGGCATCCTCCCCAAGCACGGAGGAAAGATGATACACACCACCATCCGTTTGGTGGTCAGAGAGGAACCGACGCCGCAAATCCTCAAGACTAAGACACTCCACCAACAGGTGCCGAACAGTCAAGGGAACCAGACAGTCATCACAGAATGGAGGAGGAGCCCTCTTCATTAAAAAACCGTGAGAGAAACGGGTGTGGCCAATGCGGAGGCGGCACAAAGCAGTCTCCCATTGACGAGGGAAGCCCTGGTAACTGAATGAGCCCACCTTCTGGCAAATCGAGTGCAACTTATTGGCACCCACAGCATCCCAATGCTCCTGCCAACAGCACCAAACCCTGAAGGCAATAAAGGAGCGCATATCTGCAGCAGGCAGACGATACAGAGGGGACTGTGCAAGAGGGGGACGAGCCGCTGCCGCCTTGGCCAGCTGATCAGCTCGTTCATTCCCTGCCACTCCTACATGAGCTGGAACCCAACAGAAATCTACACGACGTCCACGACGCCCTAAAAGCAAAAGCCACTCTAAAATGGATAAAACCAAAGGATGAGAGGGATTAAAAGACTCCATTGCAGAAAGAGCACTTCGTGAGTCACTAAAAACAGTAAAAGCAGTGTGGGGGAGAGTGAAGTGAATCTGAAGGGCAAATAAAATAGCAGTCAGCTCAGCCGTAAGAACAGAAGCAGTCACAGGGAGGCTCCCACCTCGACAGAAGGTGGGAAACACCATACCAAAGCCCGCTTACGAGACTTAATGAACGAGGTAGAGATGCAGTGCAGTAAGGCAGGTATGGTCGACACACCCGCACATTCTAGTAGAATGAGAGTACCTGAGACAGTATCAGCTGTGAAAACATCTACACCGACCCCAAACAGAGAACAAAATCGATCGCGAGCCGAAAGCAGGCAGAGCAAACAACCAAACGTGACGAGGGTTCAATCACAAACACCAGGGTACAGGCAGTTTCATAAGTTTTCGCGCAGCCCAAGCCGGGCTCGCGCCATAAACAACACTACATATGGGAAGTCACCTCGTAGGTCACACTCAAGAGATAGGTCCATTCTATGTCATTATTGTGCAAAACCAGGACACACAAGGTATGAATGCTTTATCAAAGCAAAAGAGGATAGACAAAAGACACAAGGATTTGGTCCTTACTGTAGGCATCATAGATACCAAGGGCACTGGACCAGTGACTGCAAAACAATAGGAAAAATTGTGTATATGTCATGACAAAAAACGAACAAACGTAAAGAAAAACAAGTCTAAAATTCACACAGGAGGCATGTTGGGAAATGGGTGTATCTTGATACAAGCTGTACGTGAGGATCAAAACGTTTCCTTATTTTTAGATACAGGCTCTCCAGTGAACTTAATAACACAAGAAGAAATAAATAGAATTCTTAAAAATAAGAAGAAAGTAACTTTTCTGGAAGAAGCTGATTTAGATTTATATACGGTAGATGGAAAACAAATTACAGTAAAAGGTATGATAAGGTTAAATCTCAGTTTCACAGAGACTGCAAGACCATTCTCTGCATTTTTCTATATCGTTGAAAACTTAGCAATTAAAGCTCATATGTTACTGGGCTTAAGATCCATGAGAGCAGAGAACATAACTATACTACCACAAATGAATGGAATAGACTTTGACAATGAATTCATAGAAGAAATACCATCAGATCCCTCAATGATTAGTAAAAGAGAACCAAAAAGAATTGGTAATATAAAAGACTTAAACAAACACACAAACAGATGAGTGTATAGATCCACTCCCACCACCAGCCCCAGCCTCCAGAATTAATGACCCAGATAACAGTACTGATTTATCAGTTTTTCCAGCTCATCTCACCAATGATTTAGTTATACCACCTAATTCCTACATGAAAGTTACCATAAAGAGCAAATTACGGAATAGTACTGTTCTTGTCTTAGAAGAATTATGTAAAGTAAAGGGATTGTCAGTAGAAAACGCATTATGTCAGATGAACGACGAAGGGCAAACTCAGATATTCATAATTAATTACATGAAATGGGAAGTTCAGTTGAAAAAGGAGACTTGCATAGTTAATATTGAAAAATGTCCCGCCCCTGTGAAGCAAATAGTTATAGCTGGAGTGATAAGTGAGATAAAATCTACGGATAGAGAAAGCATAAAAGAGAATTTAATTCACTCAGGTGAATTTGATGAAGAAAATGATTTGTTAACCCTGCTGGAAACACACAGGGACACCGTAGCATAACCCAGAGAACAATTAGGGTGTACTAACCTGATTAATCACAAGATTAATGTGCACCCAGAAACACCACCAATTTTCGTACCAGCCTACCGCTTCCCACCGCTGCCACCAAATGTCACTCCCGATTTCTTGTAGTAAGAATTAAAGATGAATACAGTGAGTTGATCTTAATTTATTATCTTCAGAGAAAATCTAATTTGAGCAGGGTATGTCTTACAGAGACAATATAATAAGTAAGTATAGTTGGGCCCCTCTTTCTTGTTCACTCTCTCCACTACCTGTCGGTTCTAATGCTAGCCTCCTTCTGAGCTCTGCTTCCTAAATTCTGGTGAAGCAGGGGTCGTGTCACGTGAGTTACACTGTGGTTGGAAAGTTCCAGAAATCTGTGTGTGAGTATGTGTGTATGGTCACTAGGCTTTGTTCGCATGCTATCTCGTTGACACACTACCTATATCATCCCCTGACTTGCTACTTCCTGTGTACGGTCAACATTTCCTCAGTTAACTTGCAAGATCATTTCCCTTTCCCAGGCTTGCTTGAAGCTCCGTCCATCCATCTATTTATCTATCTATCTATTATGATTTGTAATTATAATATGGATTCATAACAATGTGCCACAATGATCCATGACTGTGTGGCTGTTGCACCCACTGACTGAGAATGAAATACCTGAAATATATAAACTGATTAATTTACTGTAGCATAATAACCTTACACTTACAACAATATTAAGAAAAATATATATTTGCTATCATTCACAGAAGTAACATTGACAAAAAATGCTGGGAACCACTGCCTTAGGGTATATATCTAAGCTTGGTTAATGCAGGTTAGGTTAGATTAAATCTTAATTAGCCTAAATCAGTTAAAGGCTTAATCAACTAAATTTACCAAACTTTCTTGGTTTTGATGTCCTGCATCTGCACAAATTAACTATGGCAGTGCATAGCTTGAACATAGCGTACTCTGTGAGTTACTACAAGGGAGAACTAGATAGGACCAAGTTAAGTCTTAACTGACCAACATGTAGTGTACACTTTAAGGCTATGCTAGCCTTTATAGCCTAGAAAAACCAACTAGGCCTATAGGGAAAAACATTAAGTAGCTAGGCTATATAATTTCTGCATAGATCTGATACGATATTCCAATCTCAAAATAAAGTACATCATAGGGTACACTCGGGCTATACTCACGATCACAGGTTGATGTGGATCAGATGTAGGCCTAATGCTGACTTTCTTCACCCAACCACACAGGAAGAAATTGTGAGCTTGAAGGCTTTTATGTGACATCAAGCTTTGGAAATTGTAGTCTGGATTTGGAGAGGACACTAGGTAGTTGCACATAGAGGGGTAGGTGATGGGTGGGTAGTCTTGAACATCTTGGGTCATAAATTGTTTCTGTACACTATATGGGTCAAATAACATATTAGCACTCTTTAATTTTCGTATATAATCCTCTCTGTCATTCGGTGATAGCGAAAAAAAAAAAGTAGCTAGAGTACTCCATTTTCAAGATAATTGACAACACTTCTAGCTATACCAACAACTTCAGCTGACTCAGGAGTCCCACGTTTTGTGCGACGTGCGAGGCGCTGGCCCACGTGTGGTTTGTTTACACCGTAACGTCATAAGATCATGTGATCGAAAAAACTCCAAACTCCATTAATCTGGCCAGACATGTATGGTAACACTGTTCTCCCCGAGATTCTGATTGGCTGGAGGTGTTTGTTTGATTTCGTCGTTGCATAAACCGATACACTTTTTATTAATAGATGTGATACTGAGTTTTTCGACAATACAATCGTCAAAAGCAATATGAAATCCTCTATAATACTTAACAACAATGAAATTTTCGCAGGAAGATAGAGATAATGAGTCAACGAAGTGTTATAATACAGTCCAAGCCAAGGTCAGCATTCGAACAATTCTTTTACATCCCACGAAGTCCGTAGTATAACAGAATATTAAGGAAACCTGCTTAATCTTAGCGTTGGTAGAACACATATTTAAATTACAATCTCAGTCTGCACCCTTTAACCGCGCCATAACTCTGAATAATTTTTAAAAAATCGAAGGAACAGACGAGTTCTGCGGGGAGGGAGGCAGCTCAATCGAACAGCCACTGAACGACAGCTGAGTGAAGGCGGACTATTTAAACTTCAGAGACCTTAACCTGACTGGTTATCGGAATGTGATAACTAATGTAACCTCGCACGTACAAATTATATTAAGTTTACTATTTGTTTATGGATATTTGATTACTTGATTAATTTAGAAAGTATGACGATGCGAAAGATGCAGGAAAATTTGTCCCCCCTAAACTTCTTCATGAAGTGATAGGGAATGCCATTCCTTTCATTTCTACTTCATATTCGATGTAAGTCAGATGCATCCATATTTAAAATGTAAAATATTCTTTAACTGTTTACCAAAATTTAGTACAAGGTATTTCCACTTATTACTACTCGTGAATTTCTATCTATCTATCTATAGCCCGACGCCATAATCCCGCAAAGGGTGGCCGCAGACAAAACGCCTCCAAGTCGCTCTGTCACCCACCATTTGACTACCCTCCCCCAACTCACTCCCCCCTCCCTCACATACCTCTCAACTCCATCCCGCCACCTCATCCTCAGTCTTCCCCTCCCTCTCCCTCCCTCACCTACATACACCCTCCTAGTCAGTCTTTCATTCTCCATTCTCTCCACATGTCCAAACCATCTCAGTGTATTTCTCCTAATCTTCTCAACCACATCCACGATCACCCCACAACGTTCTTTCACTTCTTCATTCGTCAACCTCTCTCTCCATGTCACTCCACATGCTCCTCTCAAGTAGCTCATTTCCACTGCTCTCACTCTTGACTTGTTCCCCTCTTGCAAGATCCATGCCTTGCTTCCATACGTCAGGGTAGGGATCACAATACTATCATGCAGTGACTTCTTAAGTTCCATACTCACCTCCCTGTTTCTCATCACTGCTTTCAGTGAACCAACAACCTTCCTTCTCTGCTGTACCCTTTCACGCACTTCATCCCCCAAGGTTCCATCCTTACTCATCACACTATCCAAGTACTTGAATGCACTCACATTCTCCGTATCCTCGCCATCCAACCTCACCGTGTATTCTGTGACTTCATTCCTCTCAAACACCATAACTTTACTCTTGTTTACATTAACTTTCAGATTCCACTTCCTACACACTGTCCCAAATTCATTCACCAAACCTTGCAACTCTCATTCATCTTCACTCAACAATATGTATCATGAGCAAACAATGCCGGAATCTTCCAAATCTCACCCTCATTCATTAGAGCCAGCCCCACATCCACTGCCCTACCTTGCACCTCCTTTACAACCCCATCCATGTATATATTAAACAGCCATGGAGGCATCACACAACCCTGTTTCAGTCCCATCCATGTATATATTAAACAGCCATGGAGACATCACACAACCCTGTTTCAGTCCCACACTGAGATCAAAGAACTCACTCGACTTACCATCCATTCGCACCGTAGCCCTAGCTCCTTCGTACATACTCTTCACAGCACCCAACAATTTCCCCTCCATTCCATATATTCTCAATACCTTCCACATACCTTGTCTATCTATTCTGTCATAAGCTTTCTCCAAGTCCATGAAGGCAGCATAAACTCTCTTTCCCTTCTCTAGATACTTCTCCACTAGACATCTTAAAACAAACATCTGATCTACACACC
This sequence comes from Coenobita brevimanus, assembly GCF_032717465.1. NCBI lineage: Eukaryota > Metazoa > Arthropoda > Malacostraca > Decapoda > Coenobitidae > Coenobita > Coenobita brevimanus. The sequence goes on from NC_137032.1 coordinate 13,937,066, forward strand.
CTTTTCCCTTCCTAAATCCCCCTTGTTTTTCTCCAACTAGCTCCTCTGTTATATGCCTAACCCTATCAATGAATATTCTACCATATATTTTTCCAGTCACACGAAGAAGGCAGATACCCCTATGGTTACCACATACTTCTCTCTCCCCTTTTCCTTTGTATAAAGGAACAATAATACCTGATTTCCAGTCCTCAGGAACCCTTCCCTCTTCCCAAGCTAATCTACATAACTTCCATATCCACTCCACTACAATCTCACCCCCATACCTCAGCATTTCGCCACACACTCCATCAATTCCTCGGGTCTTTCCCATCTTAATCTTCTTCAGTGCTTCCACTATTTCAGCCCTACTGATCTCTTCCTCCCTCCTCTTATCTCTCCTTCTCCCAGACATTCCCCAACCACTTATACTCGCACTGCTGTCACTCTCTTCATTCAACAAATCCTCAAAGTGCTCCTTCCACCTCCTCAACTTCTCTCTCTTCTCCACCAACAATCTATTATTCCTATCTTTCATTCCCCTACTATTTCCCCTTTCACACTGCCTTACTTTCTTTACCTCCTTTCAAAACAAATTCTTACTTTCCGTCCATGTCACACTCAGATTCCTCCCAAATTCTTCATCCACTTTCTTCTTACTCTCCTTCACCAATTTCTTCACCTCACTTCTCCTGCTCACATATACCTCTCTCTTCTCTCTCTCATCTTCTCCCCTACCTCTACTCGCTAGCCATTCACTATATGCCTTCTTCTTTTGTTCCACAGATCGTTTCACCTCATCATTCCACCATGCTGTCCCTTGCACACCCCTGCATCTCCTCCTCACTCCACAAACCACCTCACACGCTGCACCTATCTCTTCCATGAATATCTTGCATACGTCTTCCACCCCTTCCATCTGCTCTAACTCATACCTTCCCAATCTTTCTTCCACTATGCTCTTATACTCTGCCATTCTCTCACTGTCTTGCAATTTCTTCACTCTTCTCACAGGAGCAGTTTCCTCTTGTCTTCCCCCTCGTCTCTTCAACCATTTTCTTTGCATTCTTACCTTAGCCATCATTAAGTATGGTTCGAGATTCCATTCCCCCACCCTCTCCACACTCTTGCATCCACCACTTGTCTCCTCATACGCTCATCCACACACACATAGTCTATCATTGCCTTTCGTTCAACAAGTTCACTATCCATCCTCCTAACCCTCCATGTATACCTGTGGATCATCTTATGCCGGAAGTAGGTGTTAGCTATTGCCAACCCCTTACCAGCACAGATGTCCAACAAAGACTACCATTCCCATCTACTTCAGCTGGTAGACCCCACTGACCAACCACTCCATCCACTCGTACATTCCCGACTGCCATTCATGTCTCCAATCAAAAACACTCTCTTGATATATTTCACTAACCAGTTTATGTTCAAGCCTAAGTACAGTACAATAATCATGTCCACCTTCATCCTCTTCTTTTCTGTCCTCTCTCTCTCTCTCTCTCTCTCTCTCTCTCAAAGGACACACACACACACACACACACACACACACACATACGAAGCTAAGACAACAGGCATAATAGGTTATCAATAAAAAAATAAAAGCTGAACATGGTTTATTGGGTGTTCTGAGAAAATGTGTAGGCTACGTACTGGTGCTCTGTATTAAGCTCTTTCTCCATGTGCGTCATCTGCACTTGAGGAATAACAAATTCCTCAAACAAATGATGTTGTGCGATGTCTTTGGCACGGTATTCATCTTCAGTTATCTTCGTGTGGCTGATGCAACTACGCCAAGTTTCAGGGGTAATCTTGTTCATAGCCTCCTGAGTAATTTCCTCAACTCTCTTCAGGGATTGATGTCCGTTTGAGTTTCTTTTCTTTACTACGCTCTTCAGCTTTGCCCAAATTAATTCAATAGGATTGAATATACAGTGCTAAGGAGGCAGTCTGAGTATCATATGTCACTTTTCCATGGCCACTTGGTCTATCTCATATTCTTGTTTGCCTTTATGTTGTTTGCAGACAAAACACAGTTCCTTCTTTGTTTGAGATGGACCAAATGTGATATTGGCAGATGATAGCCATTCAGTTATATCGCCTTGCATACTGCTGGTTGTTGGCATTTTGTTGATGGTTTTTGAGTGATATGAAGCATTATACATTATGATAAGGGATCTTTCTGGAATGATTGGAAGTAACTGTTCCTCAAACCACTGCTTAAATCGTTGATGATCCATTGACTCGTGGTATTCTCCCTTTGCTCCATTCTTTGATCGAAACATCAAAAGCCTTCCTGGCACAAAACCATTTTGGCCACCATCATGTAGGATGATGAATCGAGCTCATCTCCCTGCTTTAAGTTTAGGCCCAACTACCCCATCACCATCAGTCCAGCAGCGCTCAAAGCATTTATTCTGGTTAATCCAAGCCTCATCTAGTTAGATTTCAGGGCGAGGGATGAGAACTATCTCTGTTGCCTTTTATTTTTCTCAGATACGCATTTCTTGCAGATACGATGTCTTCTCTCTCCGTTATTATCATTCTCCCACTTTCTGCTTTTTTGTATCTGAAGCCCATCTGCCTCACAACTGAAGGATATGGATGATGTCGTGACCCTCTTCAGTAGTTCCGTCGATGATGGAAGCTCACCTCGCTCGTAAAAGGAAAGTAATTCCCTCCTGATACAGTCCTTTTGAAAGTCATCGGTCTGTCCTACCACAGTGGAGAGTCTTGAACGTGGAGGTGGTGTGTGTATAATTCCATGTGGTGACATCAAAACTTCACTCTTAATCTTCCTGACGGTCCTTTCAGAAGCCCCAGTTGCATCTGATGTTTTCTCAAAGACATGTGCAGCAGTTAGACATGATCCCTCACTTTCAAAATACTGGTGGACATTGCGGATGACATTCCTGGCTTGAGTTAAGTACTTGGTGGGTGCATACCGATGCCTAACTCTGTCCTTCAACGCCGGTCTCTTTTTGCCAGGCATACTGTCACAGCCAGGCTGGATCGTGACCAAACATACCTGCCAGTAAACCTACATATACGTAAACTCGAAAACATAATCATAACCTATTCAATACGATGTCATTCAAAATAATAATGGTCAAAATTTACGAAACTAAGGGGCGATGTATAGCTAAAAGGTAAAAAATATCTAGCCTGTGTACTCGCCTCTGTATTATACCCCTACTCCACCTTTCCTTAAAACAAAATCGTCTATAGATAGCCTGAACTAAGTTAGAAAGGCAACATCGTACTGAAGGATTATGATACACACAAACTCGATCAATTTATTTTAAGTTGAAAAAATCGCGAAAAATCAAAGAAGGCTAAAGGAAAACTATTTCATTAGAACTTCTCTATTATCACAGTATATAAAAGCTCAGACGCCTAATATAAATACTTCCATTGACTGAATGGCGAGAGAGCATGCTGTCGTAAGGGAAGGGGGGCAAAGGGCTCTCCATGCTAAAAAAGAAGAAAACGGTACGCATAAAAAAAAAAAAAAAATCTGTGTCCCGCCTTCACTCAGCTGTCGCTCAGTGGCTGTTCGATTGAGCTGCCTCCCTCCCCGCAGAACTCTTCTTTTCATTTGATTTTGTTTAATTATTCAGAGTTGTGGTATGGTTTAAGGGTGCCAACTGATCTTATAATTTAAATATGTGTTCTACCAACGCTTAGATTAAGCAGGTTTCCTTAATATTCTGTTATATTACGGACTTCGTGGGATGTAAAGGAATTGTTCGAATGCTGACCTTGGCTTGGACTGTATTATAACACTTCGTTGACTCATTATCTCTATCTTCCTGCGAAATTTTCATTGTTGTTAAGTATATATTGCTTTTGACGATTGTGTTGTCGAAAAACTCAGTATCACATCTATTAATAAAGAGTGTATCAGTTTATGCAACAACGACATCCAACAAACACCTCCAGCCAATCGGAATCTCGGGGAGAACAGTGTAACTATACATGCTTGGCCAGATTAATTGGTATGAGGTATAGAGAAGAACTCTTGGGATTTGGCCAACTTTGTGCAGCCGATCCGTGCTAGCCTAACAAATCCGTACTGCAGTAATGAATTACAGTATTTAATTTTTTTTTGCTGACCGTACTGGACGAGAATAGTACTGGACAAACGTGTAGTGGACGAAGGGTACTGTGTGTACAGTATATATATATATATATATATATATATATATATATATATATATATATATATATATACAGTATATATATATATATATATATATATATATATATATATATATATATATATATATATATATATACAGTATATATATAATGCTCGATTACATAATTATGCTAGCCAGCGTGTGTATGCCTTTACTAACAGAGTTTTGGCTGCCTCCGTACTGTGGTCAAATGAAACGGTGAAATAATGCAACCAGCTTGCATTTTGTTTTTCGTGCATATTCGCTCAAGTAGCACTGCCCAACTCAAGAGTTATAACGATGCACTAAACAGCTTATTAATAATCGCTGCAGCGATTACTGAGTAGGAATGGCTTAGATTCAAAGTAGCATCCCGTACATAAGTCATGGGGGCGCGTGCACCGAAGCGCACACAAAGCCCACTTTTAACAGTACAAACTAAAACGCCCTGGCTATTTAAGTGCAAAGTCATTCTCAGAGCCCCGCTAATCTTCGTAGGAGTCCCGAAATATAGTGGAAAATTATGGATTTTGTTCTTTACCCTTTTTCTTTCTGCCTTTCTTTATCAGCCGTAACTCCAAAACGATATACACGAGCCTGTTAGTGCCAAAACGCTTTAACATCCGGGGATGTTTCTTTTCATAAACAGATCAGCATGTGAGCTATAATAAGTAAGTCAGAGCCTACAGAATATCTTTAACGCTCACTAATCCAGCTTCTGGTGCTTTTCAAAGAGTCTCTCGTACAATTTCCTCTTTCTGTCGCAGTGGCTGAATGGCCAGGATCACTGTCTGTGAAACTGCTGGTCCGTTTGCTCCTGGGTTCGAATCCTGGTGCAGACAGCTGGCGCCATTCGACTCAAGTGTCCATACACCCTTTATGGGCTGATAGGTAAATTGAGTACCTTGGGCAACACCTAGACGAGGTACCTGTGCCAACCTCGACGAAGTGGTACCTTGTAAACCAGGGTATTGGGGGGAAAAACACCAAAGGCTCAAAGGCCTAAATGACACAGATAAGCACAGCAGATAAATGCCTGCTGGGTCTGCCCCTCACCCCTTTACCTTTAACTTCAAACTTTCCCATCCCTTTTCCGGAGAGAGAAGCCTTTACCTGCCTCCATCTCAAATAAAGCTGGACTTAAAAAAAAAAAAAAAAAAGAAAAAAAAGAAAAGCATTTTAACACTACGGTCCTTTGCAATCACTTCCATCGGAATATTTCTACCTGGTAATTGAACAACTCGAGAACAAGCTAAAGTGAATGTTTGTTAACAATGCCGCCTGGAACACAAAATATATATATATATATATATATATATATATATATATATATATATATATATATATATTGTTACGCTGTCCGCCTTTCCGTTCCCACGGATGCAGCCGTTACAGCTGGGCTAGGGGATTATGCAGTATGTATCCGTGTCATTCGCGGAGTTTACATTAGCGAGTGTTACAAGTTCTTTTGTTTCTTTCGTTCCTGCCACTGAGGGCAATTTTATTTAATACCATGCTGAGAATGCATTTGATTATTTTGATTGTCTTATGTGAGCTACCAGTATATTTAATGATGTTTTGCTTGCATTAGAAGTACCAATTTATTGTAGAGAGAGAGGGGCACGAATTTAAGTTCTTATTAATTAATTTGATTCATGCGTTCGCGCTTGGCTGAACACCAGCTAGCAGTAGTCCAGTATCTTCCCAGCTAGCTTCCGTATCGTGCGTGTGTGCACACTCTCTCTCTCCCCAGTCATTTTTATGCCGAGCTGGCGTTTTCATTTAAGTTTATTTTTATTCTTTTGTTGCTGACTGAGGGAAGTAGTTATTTTATTTTGTTTTTGTAACCGTGTTGTCTTTGGAGGGCCAGTTTGGCTCACCGTGGTCTTCTCGCTGCCTTTGTTAACGTTCCCCAACACACGTACATACACACACACACCCCTAACCCCTACACAGTTAATCCCATCTCTTTGCTCAAGGCTAGTGAGAACCATCGTGAGCTATTAACTGCGTTCCCCCTTGGACACGGGTTAAGTAGAAAGTCGTCACCACCGGAAGTAAGTGGGAGGTGTTCCTGTATACTGTCTCGGGCGGTATTACTTCCGGTAGTGACGATAGTAGGCTAGATCTATAGGTAGGCTGTTCCGTTTATTATCAAAGTACAGAGTGTTGCGTTTTAGTTTTTCCGTTGCGCAGTTTTTCTCTAGTTTGCGGAGTGTCAGTGCCGGGGTCTGCGTTATTTTGCAACGCAGTGGAGGCCGATCATCTAAGGCTGACTTGTTGTCTTTTTCGTAATAGCCCCGGGCTGGCGCCACCGTAACAGTGGCGACCTCGCATCAGGATATCCTAACAGTGCCTTCTTCTTGCTAGGATATCGTTACCTTGGCGTTCTCTGTGCTTTGAGGTGAAGTTGATGTGTGTGTAGTTTCTCAGTCAGCATTAGTATTTCATTATTTAGTACTGCCATTGATTTGTCGCCATGGAGTCACGCTGCGTGTCTACACCAGATCGCGTACGTCCTGAGTCACCTGTGGATATGGAACAACGAGAGGCACATAGCAAAGGTACTCCCCGTGTGAGCCCTGAGTTTGACTATGGTGCTGAAATGCCTCGTTTCGCTACCCCACTATTACCATCTATGATGCCGCCGAGCCAGTTTAGAGCAGTTCCCCCAGGGATGTCTGGTGCTTTCCCTGGAGTTGTTCATTCCACTCCCATATACCCTGGAGCCTTGTCACCGGAGGCTCAGTTGCAGTTGGAGTTGAAAAAGATGGAGATGGAAATGCAGCGTGAAAAAGAAGAGAGGGAGATGCAGCGTGCAAAAGAAGAGAGGGAGATGGAAATGCAGCGTGCCAGAGAGAAAGAAGAGAGGGAGATGCAGATGAAGTGTGAAAAATGCGATTTGAGCTGGAGAAGACTCGCTTGGAGGTGACTGCTAATAGACCAACTTCAGATACCCAAACCTCAGGCCGTGCAGAGGATAGGGAGAGTTGGTTCTCAAGGAGTCTAAAATTAGTGCCAGCATTTGATGAGTTGAAGGTGACAGAATGGTTTGTCAGGTTTGAGAAGAAGGCTAGGGAGTTTGAGTGGCCAAGGCAGCGCTGGGTGGGGTTGGTATCTAATGTGCTGAAGGGAAAAGCCTTGGAAGTGTATAATAGGTTGAGCCCTGAGGATGTAGATGATTATGATGAATTTAAAACAGCCATCCTGAAGGCATATGAACTTAGACCAGAGGCTTATCGGTTGTTGTTCCGTGGTGCTCGGAAAAGGCCTGCTGACACCTATATGGCCTACGCTAGGTATCTGGAGGAGAGGTTAGACGAGTGGTTGCTGAGTGAGAGCGCCACTTCGTATAACGATGTGCGTGAACTGCTTTTGATGGAACATTTTACCAACATGGCTGACAAAGAAATTGGTGTTAAAATTAGGGAGAAGAGATTTAAGACCGTGAAGGAAGCAGCGACGTGGGCTGATGACCGGGTGTTTGCCTTGCGGAGTATGGGGGTCAAGTATGCTAATTTTCAGTATTCCAGGGAGAGGACTGTGAGTGGCCCTGCCTGGGATAAATCTCCCGTGAATCAGTCCAAGGGAAGTTCAGAGGAGAAAAAGAATTCAGGGAGAAAGAGCCCTGTATCCAGTTCGAAGCTAGTTTGTTACTTTTGCAGAGTGGGCACATCAAGCCTAACTGCCCTAAGTGGAAGGCCTCCCAAAATGCCAAACCAGTGGCACTAATTGTAGGTTCGAGTCAGGTGAACGAGAGGAGTTGGGAGAGTGGTAACGGTGAGGGAGAAGTCTGTGGAAAGCTGGAGTGCAGCCGGCTGTGCTCGCTGCCAGCTCAGGCTGAAAAGGTTACCCAACATGCCACGCCACCTCCGGATGAACTGCCTCAGAAATCGTCCCTAGACTGGTGTAAACCTTTTATATGTCACGGCACAGTGAAAATTCATGGGATCAGTTATCCAGTTACTGTGGCTCGTGATACCTGTGCACAACAGTCTGTGTGCAGAAACGTGACTGGAGGGCCTGTAAACTCAGGGAAGTATGTGCTGTGTAGAGGCATGAACTCAGATCAATACTATGATTATGTTCATGTGGAACTCGATTGCCCCATTGTTCAGGCTGCAGCTCAAGTAGCTGTTGCTGATGTAATGCCAGTAGAGGGGATTGATTTTCTGCTGGGGAACGACCTGGCTGGGGAGAAAGTATTTCCATCTCTTCCCCCACCAGTTGTTGTGGCAGAGAAGTGTTTTGACGCCCCAGAAATTGGTATTGAAGTTGATGCAGAAGTGGAAGCCATGTTCCCGGTCTGTGCAATTACACGATCTATGGCACAGGTTGCAGCCCGGGAGGAAGAACTGGTGAAGTCACAGGTTCTTGGGGTCGACTGTGGTGAGGCAGGGCCACCAATGGAGGAACCTAGTGAGCAGAGTGTTGCTGTGGTGGGTGAGGAGAGTGGGAATGCGTGCATGGGTGCCGCCCCACTTCCCACTCAGGACACTAGAGGTGGTGCTGAGTATGTCTGTGTGGAGACTGAACCCAGCCCACCGACTGAATTAGAATTTCAGGACGCTGGGGTCGACTGCGAGGATGCAGGACCACCGTCAAACGCGCCTGAGGAACAGAGTGTCACTGTTGAGGGTAGAGGTGATGATGTCAGTGTGGAGTCTGACATTCCTCCCCCTGTCGAGTGTACTAGAGGTGGCGCTGAGATTGATCGCCCTTCGCAATCCAGTGCCCCGACCAGTCCCTTATCTCAGTCCTCAGTAGAGCTGGCGGGTGTTAGGCCAGCAGAATTGAGGGTGAAGCAACAGGAGGATGTAACATTAAAGCCCTTGTTTGCTCGAGTAGGGGAAGAAAGAAGTATGGAGTGTGGTAAGGAGGAGTTCCTGCTTAAAGATAATGTTTTACATCGCCGATGGACGCCCACTGGCGCCACGGTGGATGGAGGAGTGAGTGAGTTAGTGCAGGTGGTGGTGCCTGTGCAGTATAGGGTGCCGTTAATACAGTTAGCACATGAGGGACCTTTAGCAGGTCACTTGGGAAACAGGAAGACAGTGCAGCGCTTAAGATATAATTTTTGGTGGCCAAGTATGCCGGGACAAGTTGCTGCGTACATCAAGAGCTGTCACACGTGTCAGATGGTGGGCAAGCCTAATCAAGTTCTTCCTGTGGCCCCTTTGACTCCCATTCCTGCAGTTGAACCTCCGTTTACCCGGGTAATCATTGATATTGTGGGCCCTTTACCTCCTACTTCTGCTGGAAACAAGTATTTGTTAACCATAATGGATGTTACAACGCGATACCCAGAGGCTATACCAATCAGAAGCATGCAGGCGAAGTCAGTAGTCAAGCAACTTATCCTGTTCTTTACTCATTTTGGCCTGCCCAAGGAGTTGCAGTCAGACCGTGGAGTAAATTTTACATCTAATTTATTTAAGCAGACAATGACAGAGTTGGGCATCAAACACATTTTGTCCAGTGCCTACCATCCGCAGTCACAAGGTGCCCTGGAGAGGCATCATCAGACCTTAAAGACCATGCTGCGCACCTTCTGCTATGATAGTGGAAAGGATTGGGACCTAGCGGTACCCTTTGTTATGTTTGCAGTGAGAGAGGTACCAACTGAGTCGTTAGGGTTTTCACCCAATGAGTTAGTGTTTGGGCACAGAGTTCGTGGTCCCTTGGATGTGGTGCGAGAGGCCTGGAGTAACAACAAATCTGGCAACCAGGAATCCATGCTTGACTATGTCTGCCGCACTCGGGAGAGACTGCATTGCGCTTTAGAGCTTGCCCGTGACCATCTAATCGGGGCTCAAGCGAAAATGAAGGCTCATTATGATAAGAAGGTCAGAAGTCGTGAGTTTAAGCAAGGAGATGAAGTTTTGGCACTGCTGCCCATGCAAGGAAAACCTCTGGCAGCTAGATTCAGTGGTCCTTATATTGTGAAGAAGAAAGTTGGGGAACTTGACTATCTAATTGTTACCCCAGACAGGCGGAAGAGTACTCAGTTGTGCCACATTAATATGTTGAAGCCATACTACCGCCCAGTTGATTCTCATTGTGGGATGACTGCTGATGTCTCTCACCTGGGATGTGAAGGACGGGGAAGGGAGGACGTGGCATCAAGGGAACGTGCTGTGGAGGGAGCTGTTGGTGCCGGTGACGTGAGTGGTGGACCAGGGTTACAGCCACAGTTCCTGGAAGGTGACTTTGGAGTGGACGTTGAGGGAACCAGGGATAAGAGCGCTCCTGTAGTTTTGGTGGTTGGTAGTGAGTTGGAGGAGCAGGAGGAAGTGTTTAGTCGTGGTGAGATGTTACCAGCTGACCTATGGGAGGGCAATGGTTATGCAGCTCTGGTGGAGAAATTGCGACACCTTGATCCAGTAAAGCGAGAAGAGCTCTGCAACAGATTATGGAAACATCCGAAAGTTTTTGGAGATTCACCGGGATTGACAACTTGGGCTACTCATGACATTGACGTTGGGGATAGTAAGCCTGTAAAATTAGCTCCCTACCGCATCAACCCTATCAGACAGAAAGCTCTCGATAATGAGATCAAGTATATGTTGGACCATGGATTGATCAAGAGGAGTTTCAGTGAGTGGAGTTCACCAGTTACCTTGCAGCCGAAGCCAGATGGGAAGGTTAGGTTGTGTGTGGACTTCCGGAAAGTTAACTCACTGTCTAAGACCGATGCTTATCCCTTGCCTCGGGTCGATGACTCCGTGGACAAGGTGGGAAATGCCACTTATATCACCAAGCTTGACTTAGTAAAAGGATACTGGCAGGTCCCGCTGACGGAACGGGCTAAACAAGTGGCTAGCTTTGTTGTCAGTGGTTTAGTATATCAGTGCCAGGTGATGCCTTATGGATTGAAGAATGCTCCAGCCACTTTCCAGAGGCTTATGGATAAAGTGGTGGATGGCATACCTAATTGTGTCGTTTACATCGATGATGTCATTGTGTATGACACCAAGTGGGAGGAGCACCTTGATCATGTGGAAATGCTCATTAAGCGGTTGGAGGAAGCTGGCTTAGTAGTCAACTTGGACAAGTGCGAGTTCGTACGTGCTAAGGTCCAGTACCTTGGATTTGTTGTGGGACATGGGCAAGTGGCTCCACCTCGGGCTAAGGTGGATGCCATTTCCAACTTTGCAGCACCCCAGTGTCGCCGTGCCCTCCAGCGATTTTTGGGCATGATCGGCTATTACCGAAGATTTATTGGGAATTACTCCACAGTGCTTGCCCCTCTTACTGACTTATTGCGCAAGGATAAGAAGTGGCAGTGGACAGCCGAGTGTGAGCAAGCTTTTACTACTGTTAAGTCTCTGCTGTGCCACCACCCTATATTGCGTGCACCAGATTTTGACAAATCTTTTGTGCTGGCAGTTGATGCTAGCCGAGTAGGGGTAGGAGCAGTGTTGATGCAGCCGGATGAGGGCCAGGTTGAACATCCCATATCATACTTCTCAAAGAAGTTTAATAGAGCTCAGAAGAACTACTCTGTCATAGAGCAGGAGTTATTAGCGATTATCCTGGCCCTGCAACACTTTGCTGTCTACCTGCCCCCTTTTGGCCCTGTGATCAAGATTTATTCAGACCATCATCCCCTGCAGTTTTTGAACAAGTTTAAATTTAAGAACCAGCGTTTGACCCGCTGGAGTTTGCTTTTGCAAGAGTACAATTTAAAAAGTTAGGCATATTAAAGGGACTGATAATGTAATTGCTGATTGTTTATCCAGGGAGGGGTCAGGGTCTTGATTCGAAAATTTTGATCCAGGGCTCAAAATTTTCCTTTGGGGAAGGGCGTGTTACGCTGTCCGCCTTTCCGTTCCCACGGATGCAGCCGTTACAGCTGGGCTAGGGGATTATGCAGTATGTATCCGTGTCATTCCCGGAGTTTACATTAGCGAGTGTTACAAGTTCTTTTGTTTCTTTCGTTCCTGCCACTGAGGGCAATTTTATTTAATACCATGCTGAGAATGCATTTGATTATTTTGATTGTCTTATGTGAGCTACCAGTATATTTAATGATGTTTTGCTTGCATTAGAAGTACCAATTTATTGTAGAGAGAGAGGGGCACGAATTTAAGTTCTTATTAATTAATTTGATTCATGCGTTCGCGCTTGGCTGAACACGAGCCTAGCAGTAGTCCAGTATCTTCCCAGCTAGCTTCCGTATCGTGCGTGTGTGCACACTCTCTCTCTCCCCAGTCATTTTTATGCCGAGCTGGCGTTTTCATTTAAGTTTATTTTTATTCTTTTGTTGCTGACTGAGGGAAGTAGTTATTTTATTTTGTTTTTGTAACCGTGTTGTCTTTGGAGGGCCAGTTTGGCTCACCGTGGTCTTCTCGCTGCCTTTGTTAACGTTCCCCAACACACGTACATACACACACACCCCTAACCCCTACACAGTTAATCCCATCTCTTTGCTCAAGGCTAGTGAGAACCATCGTGAGCTATTAACTGCGTTCCCCCTTGGACACGGGTTAAGTAGAAAGTCGTCACCACCGGAAGTAAGTGGGAGGTGTTCCTGTATACTGTCTCGGGCGGTATTACTTCCGGTAGTGACGATAGTAGGCTAGATCTATAGGTAGGCTGTTCCGTTTATTATCAAAGTACAGAGTGTTGCGTTTTAGTTTTTCCGTTGCGCAGTTTTTCTCTAGTTTGCGGAGTGTCAGTGCCGGGGTCTGCGTTATTTTGCAACGCAGTGGAGGCCGATCATCTAAGGCTGACTTGTTGTCTTTTTCGTAATAGCCCGGGCTGGCGCCACCGTAACAGTGGCGACCTCGCATCAGGATATCCTAACAGTGCCTTCTTCTTGCTAGGATATCGTTACCTTGGCGTTCTCTGTGCTTTGAGGTGAAGTTGATGTGTGTGTAGTTTCTCAGTCAGCATTAGTATTTCATTATTTAGTACTGCCATTGATTTGTCGCCATGGAGTCACGCGTGTCTACACCAGATCGCGTACGTCCTGAGTCACCTGTGGATATGGAACAACGAGAGGCACATAGCAAAGGTACTCCCCGTGTGAGCCCTGAGTTTGACTATGGTGCTGAAATGCCTCGTTTCGCTACCCCACTATTACCATCTATGATGCCGCCGAGCCAGTTTAGAGCAGTTCCCCCAGGGATGTCTGGTGCTTTCCTGAGTTGTTCATTCCACTCCCATATACCCTGGAGCCTTGTCACCGGAGGCTCAGTTGCAGTTGGAGTTGAAAAAGATGGAGATGGAAATGCAGCGTGAAAAAGAAGAGAGGGAGATGCAGCGTGCAAAAGAAGAGAGGGAGATGGAAATGCAGCGTGCCAGAGAGAAAGAAGAGAGGGAGATGGAGATGCAGCGTGAAAAAATGCGATTTGAGCTGGAGAAGACTCGCTTGGAGGTGACTGCTAATAGACCAACTTCAGATACCCAAACCTCAGGCCGTGCAGAGGATAGGGAGAGTTGGTTCTCAAGGAGTCTAAAATTAGTGCCAGCATTTGATGAGTTGAAGGTGACAGAATGGTTTGTCAGGTTTGAGAAGAAGGCTAGGGAGTTTGAGTGGCCAAGGCAGCGCTGGGTGGGGTTGGTATCTAATGTGCTGAAGGGAAAAGCCTTGGAAGTGTATAATAGGTTGAGCCCTGAGGATGTAGATGATTATGATGAATTTAAAACAGCCATCCTGAAGGCATATGAACTTAGACCAGAGGCTTATCGGTTGTTGTTCCGTGGTGCTCGGAAAAGGCCTGCTGACACCTATATGGCCTACGCTAGGTATCTGGAGGAGAGGTTAGACGAGTGGTTGCTGAGTGAGAGCGCCACTTCGTATAACGATGTGCGTGAACTGCTTTTGATGGAACATTTTACCAACATGGCTGACAAAGAAATTGGTGTTAAAATTAGGGAGAAGAGATTTAAGACCGTGAAGGAAGCAGCGACGTGGGCTGATGACCGGGTGTTTGCCTTGCGGAGTATGGGGGTCAAGTATGCTAATTTTCAGTATTCCAGGGAGAGGACTGTGAGTGGCCCTGCCTGGGATAAATCTCCCGTGAATCAGTCCAAGGGAAGTTCAGAGGAGAAAAAGAATTCAGGGAGAAAGAGCCCTGTATCCAGTTCGAAGCTAGTTTGTTACTTTTGCAGAGTGGGCACATCAAGCCTAACTGCCCTAAGTGGAAGGCCTCCCAAAATGCCAAACCAGTGGCACTAATTGTAGGTTCGAGTCAGGTGAACGAGAGGAGTTGGGAGAGTGGTAACGGTGAGGGAGAAGTCTGTGGAAAGCTGGAGTGCAGCCGGCTGTGCTCGCTGCCAGCTCAGGCTGAAAAGGTTACCCAACATGCTACGCCACCTCCGGATGAACTGCCTCAGAAATCGTCCCTAGACTGGTGTAAACCTTTTATATGTCACGGCACAGTGAAAATTCATGGGATCAGTTATCCAGTTACTGTGGCTCGTGATACCTGTGCACAACAGTCTGTGTGCAGAAACGTGACTGGAGGGCCTGTAAACTCAGGGAAGTATGTGCTGTGTAGAGGCATGAACTCAGATCAATACTATGATTATGTTCATGTGGAACTCGATTGCCTCATTGTTCAGGCTGCAGCTCAAGTAGCTGTTGCTGATGTAATGCCAGTAGAGGGGATTGATTTTCTGCTGGGGAACGACCTGGCTGGGGAGAAAGTATTTCCATCTCTTCCCCCACCAGTTGTTGTGGCAGAGAAGTGTTTTGACGCCCCAGAAATTGGTATTGAAGTTGATGCAGAAGTGGAAGCCATGTTCCCGGTCTGTGCAATTACACGATCTATGGCACAGGTTGCAGCCCGGGAGGAAGAACTGGTGAAGTCACAGGTTCTTGGGGTCGACTGTGGTGAGGCAGGGCCACCAATGGAGGAACCTAGTGAGCAGAGTGTTGCTGTGGTGGGTGAGGAGAGTGGGAATGCGTGCATGGGTGCCGCCCCACTTCCCACTCAGGACACTAGAGGTGGTGCTGAGTATGTCTGTGTGGAGACTGAACCCAGCCCACCGACTGAATTAGAATTTCAGGACGCTGGGGTCGACTGCGAGGATGCAGGACCACCGTCAAACGCGCCTGAGGAACAGAGTGTCACTGTTGAGGGTAGAGGTGATGATGTCAGTGTGGAGTCTGACATTCCTCCCCCTGTCGAGTGTACTAGAGGTGGCGCTGAGATTGATCGCCCTTCGCAATCCAGTGCCCCGACCAGTCCCTTATCTCAGTCCTCAGTAGAGCTGGCGGGTGTTAGGCCAGCAGAATTGAGGGTGAAGCAACAGGAGGATGTAACATTAAAGCCCTTGTTTGCTCGAGTAGGGGAAGAAAGAAGTATGGAGTGTGGTAAGGAGGAGTTCCTGCTTAAAGATAATGTTTTACATCGCCGATGGACGCCCACTGGCGCCACGGTGGATGGAGGAGTGAGTGAGTTAGTGCAGGTGGTGGTGCCTGTGCAGTATAGGGTGCCGTTAATACAGTTAGCACATGAGGGACCTTTAGCAGGTCACTTGGGAAACAGGAAGACAGTGCAGCGCTTAAGATATAATTTTTGGTGGCCAAGTATGCCGGGACAAGTTGCTGCGTACATCAAGAGCTGTCACACGTGTCAGATGGTGGGCAAGCCTAATCAAGTTCTTCCTGTGGCCCCTTTGACTCCCATTCCTGCAGTTGAACCTCCGTTTACCCGGGTAATCATTGATATTGTGGGCCCTTTACCTCCTACTTCTGCTGGAAACAAGTATTTGTTAACCATAATGGATGTTACAACGCGATACCCAGAGGCTATACCAATCAGAAGCATGCAGGCGAAGTCAGTAGTCAAGCAACTTATCCTGTTCTTTACTCATTTTGGCCTGCCCAAGGAGTTGCAGTCAGACCGTGGAGTAAATTTTACATCTAATTTATTTAAGCAGACAATGACAGAGTTGGGCATCAAACACATTTTGTCCAGTGCCTACCATCCGCAGTCACAAGGTGCCCTGGAGAGGCATCATCAGACCTTAAAGACCATGCTGCGCACCTTCTGCTATGATAGTGGAAAGGATTGGGACCTAGCGGTACCCTTTGTTATGTTTGCAGTGAGAGAGGTACCAACTGAGTCGTTAGGGTTTTCACCCAATGAGTTAGTGTTTGGGCACAGAGTTCGTGGTCCCTTGGATGTGGTGCGAGAGGCCTGGAGTAACAACAAATCTGGCAACCAGGAATCCATGCTTGACTATGTCTGCCGCACTCGGGAGAGACTGCATTGCGCTTTAGAGCTTGCCCGTGACCATCTAATCGGGGCTCAAGCGAAAATGAAGGCTCATTATGATAAGAAGGTCAGAAGTCGTGAGTTTAAGCAAGGAGATGAAGTTTTGGCACTGCTGCCCATGCAAGGAAAACCTCTGGCAGCTAGATTCAGTGGTCCTTATATTGTGAAGAAGAAAGTTGGGGAACTTGACTATCTAATTGTTACCCCAGACAGGCGGAAGAGTACTCAGTTGTGCCACATTAATATGTTGAAGCCATACTACCGCCCAGTTGATTCTCATTGTGGGATGACTGCTGATGTCTCTCACCTGGGATGTGAAGGACGGGGAAGGGAGGACGTGGCATCAAGGGAACGTGCTGTGGAGGGAGCTGTTGGTGCCGGTGACGTGAGTGGTGGACCAGGGTTACAGCCACAGTTCCTGGAAGGTGACTTTGGAGTGGACGTTGAGGGAACCAGGGATAAGAGCGCTCCTGTAGTTTTGGTGGTTGGTAGTGAGTTGGAGGAGCAGGAGGAAGTGTTTAGTCGTGGTGAGATGTTACCAGCTGACCTATGGGAGGGCAATGGTTATGCAGCTCTGGTGGAGAAATTGCGACACCTTGATCCAGTAAAGCGAGAAGAGCTCTGCAACAGATTATGGAAACATCCGAAAGTTTTTGGAGATTCACCGGGATTGACAACTTGGGCTACTCATGACATTGACGTTGGGGATAGTAAGCCTGTAAAATTAGCTCCCTACCGCATCAACCCTATCAGACAGAAAGCTCTCGATAATGAGATCAAGTATATGTTGGACCATGGATTGATCAAGAGGAGTTTCAGTGAGTGGAGTTCACCAGTTACCTTGCAGCCGAAGCCAGATGGGAAGGTTAGGTTGTGTGTGGACTTCCGGAAAGTTAACTCACTGTCTAAGACCGATGCTTATCCCTTGCCTCGGGTCGATGACTCCGTGGACAAGGTGGGAAATGCCACTTATATCACCAAGCTTGACTTAGTAAAAGGATACTGGCAGGTCCCGCTGACGGAACGGGCTAAACAAGTGGCTAGCTTTGTTGTCAGTGGTTTAGTATATCAGTGCCAGGTGATGCCTTATGGATTGAAGAATGCTCCAGCCACTTTCCAGAGGCTTATGGATAAAGTGGTGGATGGCATACCTAATTGTGTCGTTTACATCGATGATGTCATTGTGTATGACACCAAGTGGGAGGAGCACCTTGATCATGTGGAAATGCTCATTAAGCGGTTGGAGGAAGCTGGCTTAGTAGTCAACTTGGACAAGTGCGAGTTCGTACGTGCTAAGGTCCAGTACCTTGGATTTGTTGTGGGACATGGGCAAGTGGCTCCACCTCGGGCTAAGGTGGATGCCATTTCCAACTTTGCAGCACCCCAGTGTCGCCGTGCCCTCCAGCGATTTTTGGGCATGATCGGCTATTACCGAAGATTTATTGGGAATTACTCCACAGTGCTTGCCCCTCTTACTGACTTATTGCGCAAGGATAAGAAGTGGCAGTGGACAGCCGAGTGTGAGCAAGCTTTTACTACTGTTAAGTCTCTGCTGTGCCACCACCCTATATTGCGTGCACCAGATTTTGACAAATCTTTTGTGCTGGCAGTTGATGCTAGCCGAGTAGGGGTAGGAGCAGTGTTGATGCAGCCGGATGAGGGCCAGGTTGAACATCCCATATCATACTTCTCAAAGAAGTTTAATAGAGCTCAGAAGAACTACTCTGTCATAGAGCAGGAGTTATTAGCGATTATCCTGGCCCTGCAACACTTTGCTGTCTACCTGCCCCCTTTTGGCCCTGTGATCAAGATTTATTCAGACCATCATCCCCTGCAGTTTTTGAACAAGTTTAAATTTAAGAACCAGCGTTTGACCCGCTGGAGTTTGCTTTTGCAAGAGTACAATTTAAAAGTTAGGCATATTAAAGGGACTGATAATGTAATTGCTGATTGTTTATCCAGGGAGGGGTCAGGGTCTTGATTCGAAAATTTTGATCCAGGGCTCAAAATTTTCCTTTGGGGAAGGGCGTGTTACGCTGTCCGCCTTTCCGTTCCCACGGATGCAGCCGTTACAGCTGGGCTAGGGATTATGCAGTATGTATCCGTGTCATTCGCGGAGTTTACATTAGCGAGTGTTACAAGTTCTTTTGTTTCTTTCTGTTCCTGCCACTGAGGGCAATTTTATTTAATACCATGCTGAGAATGCATTTGATTATTTTGATTGTCTTATGTGAGCTACCAGTATATTTAATGATGTTTTGCTTGCATTAGAAGTACCAATTTATTGTAGAGAGAGAGGGGCACGAATTTAAGTTCTTATTAATTAATTTGATTCATGCGTTCGCGCTTGGCTGAACACGAGCCTAGCAGTAGTCCAGTATCTTCCCAGCTAGCTTCCGTATCGTGCGTGTGTGCACACTCTCTCTCTCCCCAGTCATTTTTATGCCGAGCTGGCGTTTTCATTTAAGTTTATTTTTATTCTTTTGTTGCTGACTGAGGGAAGTAGTTATTTTATTTTGTTTTTGTAACCGTGTTGTCTTTGGAGGGCCAGTTTGGCTCACCGTGGTCTTCTCGCTGCCTTTGTTAACGTTCCCCAACACACGTACATACACACACACACCCCTAACCCCTACACAGTTAATCCCATCTCTTTGCTCAAGGCTAGTGAGAACCATCGTGAGCTATTAACTGCGTTCCCCCTTGGACACGGGTTAAGTAGAAAGTCGTCACCACCGGAAGTAAGTGGGAGGTGTTCCTGTATACTGTCTCGGGCGGTATTACTTCCGGTAGTGACGATAGTAGGCTAGATCTATAGGTAGGCTGTTCCGTTTATTATCAAAGTACAGAGTGTTGCGTTTTAGTTTTTCCGTTGCGCAGTTTTTCTCTAGTTTGCGGAGTGTCAGTGCCGGGGTCTGCGTTATTTTGCAACGCAGTGGAGGCCGATCATCTAAGGCTGACTTGTTGTCTTTTTCGTAATAGCCCCGGGCTGGCGCCACCGTAACAGTGGCGACCTCGCATCAGGATATCCTAACAGTGCCTTCTTCTTGCTAGGATATCGTTACCTTGGCGTTCTCTGTGCTTTGAGGTGAAGTTGATGTGTGTGTAGTTTCTCAGTCAGCATTAGTATTTCATTATTTAGTACTGCCATTGATTTGTCGCCATGGAGTCACGCGTGTCTACACCAGATCGCGTACGTCCTGAGTCACCTGTGGATATGGAACAACGAGAGGCACATAGCAAAGGTACTCCCCGTGTGAGCCCTGAGTTTGACTATGGTGCTGAAATGCCTCGTTTCGCTACCCCACTATTACCATCTATGATGCCGCCGAGCCAGTTTAGAGCAGTTCCCCCAGGGATGTCTGGTGCTTTCCCTGGAGTTGTTCATTCCACTCCCATATACCCTGGAGCCTTGTCACCGGAGGCTCAGTTGCAGTTGGAGTTGAAAAAGATGGAGATGGAAATGCAGCGTGAAAAAGAAGAGAGGGAGATGCAGCGTGCAAAAGAAGAGAGGGAGATGGAAATGCAGCGTGCCAGAGAGAAAGAAGAGAGGGAGATGGAGATGCAGCGTGAAAATGCGATTTGAGCTGGAGAAGACTCGCTTGGAGGTGACTGCTAATAGACCAACTTCAGATACCCAAACCTCAGGCCGTGCAGAGGATAGGGAGAGTTGGTTCTCAAGGAGTCTAAAATTAGTGCCAGCATTTGATGAGTTGAAGGTGACAGAATGGTTTGTCAGGTTTGAGAAGAAGGCTAGGGAGTTTGAGTGGCCAAGGCAGCGCTGGGTGGGGTTGGTATCTAATGTGCTGAAGGGAAAAGCCTTGGAAGTGTATAATAGGTTGAGCCCTGAGGATGTAGATGATTATGATGAATTTAAAACAGCCATCCTGAAGGCATATGAACTTAGACCAGAGGCTTATCGGTTGTTGTTCCGTGGTGCTCGGAAAAGGCCTGCTGACACCTATATGGCCTACGCTAGGTATCTGGAGGAGAGGTTAGACGAGTGGTTGCTGAGTGAGAGCGCCACTTCGTATAACGATGTGCGTGAACTGCTTTTGATGGAACATTTTACCAACATGGCTGACAAAGAAATTGGTGTTAAAATTAGGGAGAAGAGATTTAAGACCGTGAAGGAAGCAGCGACGTGGGCTGATGACCGGGTGTTTGCCTTGCGGAGTATGGGGGTCAAGTATGCTAATTTTCAGTATTCCAGGGAGAGGACTGTGAGTGGCCCTGCCTGGGATAAATCTCCCGTGAATCAGTCCAAGGGAAGTTCAGAGGAGAAAAAGAATTCAGGGAGAAAGAGCCCTGTATCCAGTTCGAAGCTAGTTTGTTACTTTTGCAGAGTGGGCACATCAAGCCTAACTGCCCTAAGTGGAAGGCCTCCCAAAATGCCAAACCAGTGGCACTAATTGTAGGTTCGAGTCAGGTGAACGAGAGGAGTTGGGAGAGTGGTAACGGTGAGGGAGAAGTCTGTGGAAAGCTGGAGTGCAGCCGGCTGTGCTCGCTGCCAGCTCAGGCTGAAAAGGTTACCCAACATGCTACGCCACCTCCGGATGAACTGCCTCAGAAATCGTCCCTAGACTGGTGTAAACCTTTTATATGTCACGGCACAGTGAAAATTCATGGGATCAGTTATCCAGTTACTGTGGCTCGTGATACCTGTGCACAACAGTCTGTGTGCAGAAACGTGACTGGAGGGCCTGTAAACTCAGGGAAGTATGTGCTGTGTAGAGGCATGAACTCAGATCAATACTATGATTATGTTCATGTGGAACTCGATTGCCCCATTGTTCAGGCTGCAGCTCAAGTAGCTGTTGCTGATGTAATGCCAGTAGAGGGGATTGATTTTCTGCTGGGGAACGACCTGGCTGGGGAGAAAGTATTTCCATCTCTTCCCCCACCAGTTGTTGTGGCAGAGAAGTGTTTTGACGCCCCAGAAATTGGTATTGAAGTTGATGCAGAAGTGGAAGCCATGTTCCCGGTCTGTGCAATTACACGATCTATGGCACAGGTTGCAGCCCGGGAGGAAGAACTGGTGAAGTCACAGGTTCTTGGGGTCGACTGTGGTGAGGCAGGGCCACCAATGGAGGAACCTAGTGAGCAGAGTGTTGCTGTGGTGGGTGAGGAGAGTGGGAATGCGTGCATGGGTGCCGCCCCACTTCCCACTCAGGACACTAGAGGTGGTGCTGAGTATGTCTGTGTGGAGACTGAACCCAGCCCACCGACTGAATTAGAATTTCAGGACGCTGGGGTCGACTGCGAGGATGCAGGACCACCGTCAAACGCGCCTGAGGAACAGAGTGTCACTGTTGAGGGTAGAGGTGATGATGTCAGTGTGGAGTCTGACATTCCTCCCCCTGTCGAGTGTACTAGAGGTGGCGCTGAGATTGATCGCCCTTCGCAATCCAGTGCCCCGACCAGTCCCTTATCTCAGTCCTCAGTAGAGCTGGCGGGTGTTAGGCCAGCAGAATTGAGGGTGAAGCAACAGGAGGATGTAACATTAAAGCCCTTGTTTGCTCGAGTAGGGGAAGAAAGAAGTATGGAGTGTGGTAAGGAGGAGTTCCTGCTTAAAGATAATGTTTTACATCGCCGATGGACGCCCACTGGCGCCACGGTGGATGGAGGAGTGAGTGAGTTAGTGCAGGTGGTGGTGCCTGTGCAGTATAGGGTGCCGTTAATACAGTTAGCACATGAGGGACCTTTAGCAGGTCACTTGGGAAACAGGAAGACAGTGCAGCGCTTAAGATATAATTTTTGGTGGCCAAGTATGCCGGGACAAGTTGCTGCGTACATCAAGAGCTGTCACACGTGTCAGATGGTGGGCAAGCCTAATCAAGTTCTTCCTGTGGCCCCTTTGACTCCCATTCCTGCAGTTGAACCTCCGTTTACCCGGGTAATCATTGATATTGTGGGCCCTTTACCTCCTACTTCTGCTGGAAACAAGTATTTGTTAACCATAATGGATGTTACAACGCGATACCCAGAGGCTATACCAATCAGAAGCATGCAGGCGAAGTCAGTAGTCAAGCAACTTATCCTGTTCTTTACTCATTTTGGCCTGCCCAAGGAGTTGCAGTCAGACCGTGGAGTAAATTTTACATCTAATTTATTTAAGCAGACAATGACAGAGTTGGGCATCAAACACATTTTGTCCAGTGCCTACCATCCGCAGTCACAAGGTGCCCTGGAGAGGCATCATCAGACCTTAAAGACCATGCTGCGCACCTTCTGCTATGATAGTGGAAAGGATTGGGACCTAGCGGTACCCTTTGTTATGTTTGCAGTGAGAGAGGTACCAACTGAGTCGTTAGGGTTTTCACCCAATGAGTTAGTGTTTGGGCACAGAGTTCGTGGTCCCTTGGATGTGGTGCGAGAGGCCTGGAGTAACAACAAATCTGGCAACCAGGAATCCATGCTTGACTATGTCTGCCGCACTCGGGAGAGACTGCATTGCGCTTTAGAGCTTGCCCGTGACCATCTAATCGGGGCTCAAGCGAAAATGAAGGCTCATTATGATAAGAAGGTCAGAAGTCGTGAGTTTAAGCAAGGAGATGAAGTTTTGGCACTGCTGCCCATGCAAGGAAAACCTCTGGCAGCTAGATTCAGTGGTCCTTATATTGTGAAGAAGAAAGTTGGGGAACTTGACTATCTAATTGTTACCCCAGACAGGCGGAAGAGTACTCAGTTGTGCCACATTAATATGTTGAAGCCATACTACCGCCCAGTTGATTCTCATTGTGGGATGACTGCTGATGTCTCTCACCTGGGATGTGAAGGACGGGGAAGGGAGGACGTGGCATCAAGGGAACGTGCTGTGGAGGGAGCTGTTGGTGCCGGTGACGTGAGTGGTGGACCAGGGTTACAGCCACAGTTCCTGGAAGGTGACTTTGGAGTGGACGTTGAGGGAACCAGGGATAAGAGCGCTCCTGTAGTTTTGGTGGTTGGTAGTGAGTTGGAGGAGCAGGAGGAAGTGTTTAGTCGTGGTGAGATGTTACCAGCTG
This sequence comes from Coenobita brevimanus, assembly GCF_032717465.1. Taxonomy (NCBI): domain Eukaryota; kingdom Metazoa; phylum Arthropoda; class Malacostraca; order Decapoda; family Coenobitidae; genus Coenobita; species Coenobita brevimanus. The sequence goes on from NC_137032.1 coordinate 13,960,469, forward strand.
ACCTATGGGAGGGCAATGGTTATGCAGCTCTGGTGGAGAAATTGCGACACCTTGATCCAGTAAAGCGAGAAGAGCTCTGCAACAGATTATGGAAACATCCGAAAGTTTTTGGAGATTCACCGGGATTGACAACTTGGGCTACTCATGACATTGACGTTGGGGATAGTAAGCCTGTAAAATTAGCTCCCTACCGCATCAACCCTATCAGACAGAAAGCTCTCGATAATGAGATCAAGTATATGTTGGACCATGGATTGATCAAGAGGAGTTTCAGTGAGTGGAGTTCACCAGTTACCTTGCAGCCGAAGCCAGATGGGAAGGTTAGGTTGTGTGTGGACTTCCGGAAAGTTAACTCACTGTCTAAGACCGATGCTTATCCCTTGCCTCGGGTCGATGACTCCGTGGACAAGGTGGGAAATGCCACTTATATCACCAAGCTTGACTTAGTAAAAGGATACTGGCAGGTCCCGCTGACGGAACGGGCTAAACAAGTGGCTAGCTTTGTTGTCAGTGGTTTAGTATATCAGTGCCAGGTGATGCCTTATGGATTGAAGAATGCTCCAGCCACTTTCCAGAGGCTTATGGATAAAGTGGTGGATGGCATACCTAATTGTGTCGTTTACATCGATGATGTCATTGTGTATGACACCAAGTGGGAGGAGCACCTTGATCATGTGGAAATGCTCATTAAGCGGTTGGAGGAAGCTGGCTTAGTAGTCAACTTGGACAAGTGCGAGTTCGTACGTGCTAAGGTCCAGTACCTTGGATTTGTTGTGGGACATGGGCAAGTGGCTCCACCTCGGGCTAAGGTGGATGCCATTTCCAACTTTGCAGCACCCCAGTGTCGCCGTGCCCTCCAGCGATTTTTGGGCATGATCGGCTATTACCGAAGATTTATTGGGAATTACTCCACAGTGCTTGCCCCTCTTACTGACTTATTGCGCAAGGATAAGAAGTGGCAGTGGACAGCCGAGTGTGAGCAAGCTTTTACTACTGTTAAGTCTCTGCTGTGCCACCACCCTATATTGCGTGCACCAGATTTTGACAAATCTTTTGTGCTGGCAGTTGATGCTAGCCGAGTAGGGGTAGGAGCAGTGTTGATGCAGCCGGATGAGGGCCAGGTTGAACATCCCATATCATACTTCTCAAAGAAGTTTAATAGAGCTCAGAAGAACTACTCTGTCATAGAGCAGGAGTTATTAGCGATTATCCTGGCCCTGCAACACTTTGCTGTCTACCTGCCCCCTTTTGGCCCTGTGATCAAGATTTATTCAGACCATCATCCCCTGCAGTTTTTGAACAAGTTTAAATTTAAGAACCAGCGTTTGACCCGCTGGAGTTTGCTTTTGCAAGAGTACAATTTAAAAGTTAGGCATATTAAAGGGACTGATAATGTAATTGCTGATTGTTTATCCAGGGAGGGGTCAGGGTCTTGATTCGAAAATTTTGATCCAGGGCTCAAAATTTTCCTTTGGGGAAGGGCGTGTTACGCTGTCCGCCTTTCCGTTCCCACGGATGCAGCCGTTACAGCTGGGCTAGGGGATTATGCAGTATGTATCCGTGTCATTCCCGGAGTTTACATTAGCGAGTGTTACAAGTTCTTTTGTTTCTTTCGTTCCTGCCACTGAGGGCAATTTTATTTAATACCATGCTGAGAATGCATTTGATTATTTTGATTGTCTTATGTGAGCTACCAGTATATTTAATGATGTTTTGCTTGCATTAGAAGTACCAATTTATTGTAGAGAGAGAGGGGCACGAATTTAAGTTCTTATTAATTAATTTGATTCATGCGTTCGCGCTTGGCTGAACACGAGCCTAGCAGTAGTCCAGTATCTTCCCAGCTAGCTTCCGTATCGTGCGTGTGTGCACACTCTCTCTCCCCAGTCATTTTTATGCCGAGCTGGCGTTTTCATTTAAGTTTATTTTTATTCTTTTGTTGCTGACTGAGGGAAGTAGTTATTTTATTTTGTTTTTGTAACCGTGTTGTCTTTGGAGGGCCAGTTTGGCTCACCGTGGTCTTCTCGCTGCCTTTGTTAACGTTCCCCAACACACGTACATACACACACACACCCCTAACCCCTACACAGTTAATCCCATCTCTTTGCTCAAGGCTAGTGAGAACCATCGTGAGCTATTAACTGCGTTCCCCCTTGGACACGGGTCAAGTAGAAAGTCGTCACCACCGGAAGTAAGTGGGAGGTGTTCCTGTATACTGTCTCGGGCGGTATTACTTCCGGTAGTGACGATAGTAGGCTAGATCTATAGGTAGGCTGTTCCGTTTATTATCAAAGTACAGAGTGTTGCGTTTTAGTTTTTCCGTTGCGCAGTTTTTCTCTAGTTTGCGGAGTGTCAGTGCCGGGGTCTGCGTTATTTTGCAACGCAGTGGAGGCCGATCATCTAAGGCTGACTTGTTGTCTTTTTCGTAATAGCCCCGGGCTGGCGCTACCGTAACAATATATATATATATATATATATATATATATATATAGACTAAACATAATTGTCAGACTCTGACCTCATATTCAGATAAAATTTTGTAGAGACATTTGTACGGAATCCTCGGTGACGCAATGTCACAGTCAGTATACTGCACAATTTATTTTATAGCGAATAAAGCATAAAATTTAAGGGTTCAAATTATACCCTATTGCGTTTCTTAAAACTATACTACAAAGCGTCCAGGTAGCATTTTTTTTTTTTTTTTAATGCGTCATCATTCAAGGAGTATTCTTCCATGGCAGCGACAAGACAGCAATTACCTAGGATCATCGAGATGCACTCAGAGCACGTTGTTCCGAAATGGGAATGACACGCCAGGTGTTTGTTCACGCTTAGCTTCTTCTGGACAAAATAAAGTAAATAACGGTAGGGGTGCTCACCTTCCATTCATTTGAAATAATGATGCTTTTCGGTGATTCTACATTGAGTGAGAAATCAAATGATTTCTTGTAATCTAGAAAACCAATAACAAAGCTACATCAAAACCATATACCCAAATAATGCCCGTTAGCCCACTGAATGTGGCCTATAAAGGGTAGGGTCAGAGGGCTGGTTGAGGTTAATTGCAGACATAATGCCACACGGAGGTTAGGTACCTTTCGATATCACCGTAAATATCGGAACTAAGCAGCCTAATCCCTGGCCCACCTGCTCTAAATGGCACAGTGATGGAATAATAATTACCGGTAATGAACGGATGAATCTCTTATCTGATGAGGTGCATGACCCACTGTGGTTGGCTTGAACTGTATATATCTTCACCATTCCTCTTGGAGAACTACGATTTTGAGCTGTCACTTAGCCTATGCACTTTTTCACCTATATAAACTGAAATCTTTCCTACAATTAATTCTCATGTATCATGTCCCGTAGAAGAGAGGTAACTCCTTACACTCGAGAAATCGGCCAGTTGCCCAGATTCTTGCATTTCTAAAGTCGCTGCATCTATCCTCAGCAGGAAGATTTTGAATCCGTACTCCTTTAACTGTGTTTCAGGCAGCCAGTATGGTTGTCACCATGGTTGTTCCATTGCTGATCTTGCATTCCTTTTAGATTCCTGGTGGTCAGCTTTTCCGAATGTCTGTGATTTTTCTTTTTTTCTCCCTGGAAGACATCCCAAGGGTTACCTACACAGTGGCATAAATCTAAATTTTGAAAACATCCCTCCTTTGTTTTCAATTAATTTTCCCTCTCATTTAAAGTTTCCCCTCCACTCGTGCTATAACTGCTATAGATGGCAATCTGTTGCTTTTTTTTTTTTTTTTTTTTTTTTTTTTTACAGATTTTTGTATTTTCAACATCTGTCTACTTTTCGTTCATGAATGACCTGACCGGAGCCAATCATACATAAATTATTCCCTGCTTCACTTCTCTACCTGTTCTCACCGCGTCCATTATTCGTTCCTGCAACAAAACGAGACGTTGCTATAGCGCATCCATGTGCAATTGATTTCAGTGTGACGATACGTTCTATTAACAGTCTAGTTTATATTTCTTGAACAGGCTTTCGTATCCCATAGTTGTCATTGTCTTTCAAAATTTCTATTTGTATCCAGTGTACAGTCAAAGACAAAAGTCGTGTCGCGGTTTTGTCCAAAGATGAAGTGCAATACTTGAAACATTACGACAGCTCCACCACAGTTAGATATTCGTGGTTGGTTAGCCTGACATCCTCAAGCTTCATATCTGCTGCTGATTGGATGACGGTATAATGAACCCAGGAATTTCTGAAGCCTTTTCATCGACTCGCAAGAATTATTGAGTCTGAATTTCATATGAGAGACGAAATCCTAACGGTTAGGCGATGAGCACCTGGACATCTCATCTTACACTTTAACACATAACGCCAAGCAGACCTACTACTCCTTTATTTGGACAGGGAAAGTAATATGCATTCAGCTATTAGGGAGATGAGAGATGGCATGATCTCCCTTTTTTTACGGGAAGCAAATCCTAAACAGACAGCTCAAACATAATTTTGGTATATGTGTTACCATAGATAGATGGGTTAGGTTAATTCAGGAGGAAGGCACAACGGAGAACCGTCATCGTTTAGGACATCCTCATTTTACCACGCCACTATAGGACCAGAAGGTAATCACAACGATGGAAGCAGCACCTGCAAGCAGTGCTTACTCCATAATGCCTATGTCCCACTGCCAGGAACTTTCCCACGACACCCCACGATCTTCATGTCTTCGTGTGTCGCTGCATGTCATAATGAGTAACGTGGCGTGACTTATCGATGACGTAACGCTGACGTGGAGAACTTGGTCATTCTTTGAGGTTCTTGGCGCGCTACAGCAATTTTTGGAATGCTTGAAAGTTGTCGGCGTGGGCGTCGATAAGGAGGAGAACATGACATGCAGTGACGGTAACGTCATTTGTTTTAGCTGTGACTTAGCGGTAACTTAGCTGTTCCGTAGCGTGTTGTAGCGTGTCGTGGCAATGTCTTGGCGTGACGTGGGGTCAAAGTGACCATTATTTTTTAACTGAGGGATGATAATAGTTTGTCATTAGGCTAACATGACGCTTCCGCACGGTGTCGTGGGATGTCGTAGCAGTATCTTTGTGTGTCTTAGCACTAACATGAATGTGTTGTGAAATTGCCATTTAGGCCTACCGTTTGAGGTATGATCATGGCATTTCACCAAGACCATACCTCGAAGGTAAGATTGTGGTGATCGAGGTCGCTCTTGAAGATGAACTTGAATATGGGACATGGGCTAATGCGTCAAACTGCACTTACAATGAGCACACAAACAGTTGTGCATAGCCTTAGGTCGTCTGGTTTATGTGTTCGAACTTGTCTGCGGGATTCAGTTTACCAGCCATTCTTTAAAAAAAATCTTTTGTCATTAACTCTGATCTCATGTGTTGAATATTATAGTCAGTTTTGTTTTACAATGCTGTTAAATAATATCAGTCCCAGGTCATAGTTATCAACGCAATTAGCTGATTTACAGTTAATAAGGATGAAGAACTGACTTCCGAACACTTATTTAGGTGATTGAATTGTAACGTTGCGGATGTGCTGATCAAAAAAGAAAAGAAAAGGAAAGATGATAAACGCCTCATATTTACTAAATAAAAACAGCATTCAGAAAAAAATTCAGATTATTAGTTTCGCTTATTTACAAAAACTATGCTGGCATCCATAGGCCGGTCACCTGGAGCAAATGGCAACTGTCATTTCTATACAAAGCAGGCCGCACCAAAATTATAATCTTTCTGCAGATAATTTCACCAAATTTCACGACACGACTTTTGTCTTTGACTATACACAACACACATACATTACAGACCAGAACCTTTTATCAAATCTGACACGAAGGCACTAGTAGCTTTTTCGTTACACCGTCCACTGTGATTTCCTGAATCACTTAGCCTTCTAATCGCTCTCTACTGTACATAAGCTTCATTACTTTAACTGAATCTGTTTTCATAAACTCTTCCATCCATTCACAGTCGTTCTCCATTCATGATCAGATTTCACTGTTATTGTTTCTTAAGTGAATATGAAGGGGAGCTGCAAGACTTGGTGGATGAGTTTGGGCGAGTGTGTAAGAAACGGAATTTAAAGGTGAATGTGGGGAAGAGTAAAGTGATGGTCTTCGAGAGAGGTGAAGTCAGCGAATGTACAGTGAGGTTGGATGATGAGGAAATGGAAAATGTGAGTACGTTTAAGTACTTGGGTAGTGTGATGAATAAGGATGGAAGTTTGGAGGGTGAAGTGCTTGGAAGGGCACAACAAGGAAGAAAGGTTACTGGTTCCTTAAAGGCAGTCATAAGAAACAGGGAAGTGAGCATGGAAGTGAAAAAGTTATTAGATGACAGTATTGTGATATCGACTCTGACGTATGGAAGTGACGATTGGACGTTGTTGGAGGGACACAAGTAAAGACTGACAGCAGTGGAAATGAATTATTTGAAAGGAGCGTGTAGAGTCACATGGAGAGACAGACTGACAAATGAGGATGTGAAGGAGCTTTGTGGTGTGGATGTGGATGTGATAGGAAGCATTAGGAGAAACACACTGAGGTGGTTTGGCCATGTGGAGAGGATGGAGAGTGAGAGACTGACGAGGAGAATGTATGTGAGTGAGGTGGAGGGGGAGAGAGGGTGAGGAAGGCCAAGGATGAAATGGAGGGATGGAGTGGAGAGGTATATGAGAGAGGGCTGTGTGAATTGGGAGCAGGGGACTGAAATGGCGTGGGACAAGGTGACTTGGAGGCCATTGTTTGTGGCCACCCCGTATAAGGGATTGGGGCGTCTGGCAATAGATAGATAGATTCTTGATAACGACAAGCAAATGAATGCAATTTCGGATAGAAATCGCATCCTAAATGAGACAGACAGGCAAACAGACAGACACAGATTCTGGATTATCGATTCACGTTGACTTATTATATTTTAGATGACATTATTCTCAGTAAGTGATAACAGACATTGATTGCTACTTCACTTCTGCTGAAAAGAGGCGATTTTCTTCAGCATAAGTGAGAATAAACTCTATCTGTGGATGACAACGTGAAAAACAGGGCAGCTAAACACAACGAAAGTGAAGCAGACAGTTCCCGAACTATCACTTCACATTAACTGGAATTATCAGTTCACATTAATTGGTACTGCAGCATTGTTACCGCCAGATGATTTTATTAAGCTGAGGTAAAAATACGACTCTCGCAGACAAGAAGACGTAAAGCATATGAAGACATACCAACAGACAGACACTCTCCATATAGGTCATTCATGAAGTAAACTGCTATTTTATTCTTGCTACTTGCTGACAGTTTTGTTAAGCTTAGGGTAGAACACGCCTCACCCGGTACACAGATACTTTTACTAACTGATATACGTTAATTATACCCAAGCTGTCGAAGATAGTGCGGGTGTTACTTTTTCTCAGAATTCAGTCAAGCTCGTAATGACCTGTCTTCTTTCCTTATTTTATCACACATTTCTCTCTCTCTCTCTCTCTCTCTCTCTCTCTCTCTCTCTCTCTCTCTCAGCAGATATCATTACATTTTCGTCCGCCATTTAAGTACCCCAAAAAACCCTCATGCGAACCCCAGGTTGAGAACCCCTGCTCTAAGTTCTCTCCTCATTAGTGACTTTCAGATACTTTGATGTTACAGAAATACGTGAAGGGTGGCGTACTGTATATATGAATATTCCAGTTCCTCTCTCCACCACCCAAAGGAAAAATGCCAAAGAGTAATGGTATGTCCCTGTAGTTTCCCAGACTATAAAAAGCGTCCATTGAAATCAAAATCTAAATCTTTGTTTCTAGACCACCCTAAGGGCCAGGCTTAAAACTCTCTTTGCGACTGAGTTACTGTGTTACTGAGTCACTGAGTTATTGCCTGGTGTCTGGCACCATATTCCAGGTTAGTTATTGCCTAATGTCTGGCACCATTTTCAGGTTATGTTAGTGTATCATGGGATTCTTCCTTTTTTAATGCAGAGAAAAACGAACCAAAGGCTAGAAGCTCGCGATATTGTTCCCTTCAAGAAAAAATAAAACCAATATAACTGAGAGCTGAATTCAAGATCTGTTCATTTAGAGATGCCAGGATACACTGCGTAAAAAAGACTGGAGATCATAGGCAGCAGGTAACGCATGCAGAGAAGGACAGTTCCAGAATTGACGTGTTGTATAAATGAAGGACCGAGAGTAACGATTAACTCTGCATTAGAGAGTTGGACAGAAAAGGAATGAGAGTGTGCTGCTGGACGGGTGCTACACTGCCGCCATAATGTTGGAAGGATGCAAGCGCACGGTTCAGAGGAGCCGTAACCGTTGAAATAGAGACAGAAAAGAGACACAGATGCAACAGTGCAGGAAAGAGACAAAGGTTGACGGGAGCCGGTAAGAGGAGTAGAATTAATGAGACGAAAAGCCTTTGATTCAATATTACTGAGAAGAGCTGTATGTGGAGAGTCTCCGTACACATGGCAGTTGTACTCTACAGAGGGGCGAAAAAATCCGCTGTATAAAGTCAATAACTGTGCAGAAGTAATGAATGCACACGGTCGGCTTAGCCCACGTGATCTTTTGGAAACATATTTTACTAGAGATGTAATATGATCTTTTCAAAGAAATTTGCAAGAGAATGACGCCCCAGGTATGTTCAAAGATGATGGATAATTAAGCTGGACAATGTTAAAAATTAGAGGATACTTCTGCAAAACATTTTGATGGGCCGACAGACGTAAGAACTGAGTTTCAATGCCTTAAAAACATGATGACTTTTACCCCAATGAGAAATATGAGCCAAGTCAGACATTAGATGTGCCACAGCCTCATCTCTTGTTTGTTGAAGTAGAAGTAACTGCTGAGATGGATGCAACGAGAAGTGGATGGAGAGGTAAAAGATTGAGTCATCAGCGTATTAGTGGATAGGATCAAATGTACATAAAAGAAGGCCATTGATGAATGGACGGAGGAGAGTTGGTGATAGGACAGAGCCCTGAGGAACATCAGCATTGATTGCTCTAGCAGAAGAACGGTGACCATCTACAATAGCAGCTACTGAACGACCGGAGAGGAAGTCAGAGATTGAGGTATCGATAGAAATAGAGAAACCATAATAGTGCAGTTTGGAATTTTAAAAAAATTATGCCAGACTCGATCGAAATCCTTTGAGATGTCAAGTGCAATCTTAAAGCTCTCGCCAAAGTCCGGAAAGGAGGATGATCAGGAGTTTGAAAGGAAGGGCAGAATATCACTATGGAGCATCCCTGGAGGAACCCATACTTGACGATAGAAAAGAAGGTGGCGATAGGAAAGGTGCTTTAAAATGTATTTGTCATGAAAAGAATCAAAAGCTTTATATAACACAAAGTGCCGAAGCAAGTAGGTGATAGATGGAGGGCTGGAAATGGTCATCCTTTCATGGGACAGGATGAATGAGAGCAAACTTCCAGCAAGAAGGAAAGGTGCAAGTTGACTGACAGAGGCAAAAGAATTGACCAAGGCAGGGTGTAAGCACAGAAGTACAGTTCTTCAGTTCTCGAGGACAACAGGAGGGACCCCATAAGACCAAGATGCCTTGTTAGTACTGAGGCTAACAATGACAGAGCACACATCAATTGAAAAAAAAAAAAATAATAATGGCAATCATGAGGAAGTCACCGGGAAGAAGGGGGGTAGTGATGGAGGAACAGCACCAGAAACGTCTAAGCTGCAACAGGAGGAGATAACTGAGCGAAGAGTTTTGCTTTATCAGTCAAATAAATAGCTACAGAACCATCAGAGCGGAAAAGAGGAGGGAAGGCCGATGAATTAAGGTTGTTAGAAAGATTTTTGGCAAGGTGTCAGAAGGATTTCTATCTATCAATCCATAGGCAGACGCCTCAGTCTCGTAAGGGGTGGTCACATACAACTGATCTCCATATTTCCCTGTCCTATGCCATTTCACTGCCGTCCCCTAGGTCACCCCCCCCCCCTCTTTCATATACCTCTCCACTCCATCCCTTCATCTCATCCTCGGTCTCCCCCTCCCTCTCCCACTCTCCATCTCATTCACATACACTCTCATCTTTAGTCTGTTGCTCTCCATCCTCTTCACATGGCCAAACCACCTCAGTGCTATTCTCCTAACAGTTTCTGTTACAGCCACATACACACCTCACCGCTCCTTCACATCCTCATTTGTCAGTTTGTCTCTCCATGTAACACCACATGTTAGTTTCAGGTAACTCATTTTCAGTGCTCTCACTCTTGACCTGTGTCCTTCCAACAAGGTCCAAACTTTGCTTCCATACATGAGAATTGGCACAGCGTTGCCAACCCCCAAAGACCTCTCCATCCTACACAGACACTGAAATTACCCTACATTTTTCTTCATTACCCTATGGCTCAGGATGAAAATATTGCTATGCTACTTGGTACTGTTTTTTTTTTTTTATGCAGGTATATAGCCACAACAAAAAATGTGTTTTTTCTTGCTCAGTGCAAGATTAGGCCTACATATTAGCTTCCTAGAAAAATAATAATTTGAATACAACTGTAGCTGATAATATTTTTCTGCAAAAATAATCATTTGAATATAATGTAGATATTAGGCCTCGCTAATTCAAAATCAACCTTATTTTGAAACAGAAATAAGCATTCTTAAAGTTTTATTAGAAGTAATTTTATATCCTTTTTCAGCCCCAAACAGAAATATTGGAGCCACCCAGTCTTAATAGAAAAGCATCCTGCTGATTTTTTACATTTCTGAATGCATACACAGATACATTATGTAGATTGTAGGGTTCAGGACTGCGCTGTCTGTTGCCAAATCCACGAGAAGCATTTTCTGTAAGGTTGGGTGACTTATTACTTATTGTTGAAATAGTTTTTCTTTTGGCACTCTAGAGGGTAATAGACTTTATAAAATGAGTACCTATTTTGAGCATATTCCGCTGGCTGCAATAGAAGTATCACTCATACCAAAAATTCGTAATTACCCTACGTTTTGCACAGATTTCGTAAAATTACCCTACTGCCCTACAGACTAGGAAATGAGGCTGAATTACCCAACGCGTCATGCAACTATCATGCAGCGTCTTTTATTACTTCCATGCTCACTCCCCTATTCCTAATCATTGCTTTCAAAATACCAGCAACCTTTTCTCCCTGTTGCACCCTTTAAGGACTTCATCCTCTAAACTTCCATCCTTACTCATCACACTACACAAGTGCTTAAATGCACTTGCATTTTCCATTCCCTCATCATCCTGAACGAGTGAGATGAAACTGAGTCAGATTTTTCAGAGTATTTAATACGAATGGAATTATTCTTTGTAGAGTGAAGAACAGACTTAGCACAATTGTGGGCAGAGACATTGAAGAGATGAGATCGAGGAGTGGGTTGTCTCTGGCAGCTTTTGTAGTTTTTTTTCATTGTGGACAGTGTCAGAACAAGTGTGTATAAAGCAAGTTTATTTTTTTCATTAATCATAGGATAAGAGAAAGGAAAGTACGCCTTCTTGCCCAAGAATCGCCTCCGTAATGCCCGATGCACACTCAGATGGATGTTGGCCATGAAATCATCCAAGGGAATATAAAAGAAGTATATATTGCGTGCGAGCCTCCCAATAAGCCGTCTCAATGTGCCACAACCACCACCTCTTGGGAGGGTCCGCAAATATTTCTGGAGCGATAGGACAGGTTAAGATTATGAGGTTATGATCGGAGGAACCACGCAGAGAAAAAAGATGAACAGCTTAAGCAGAAGAATTGGTTATAAGGAAAAATTCAATGTTACTGGAACTCTCTCCAAAGTGGTCAGGAATATGGATAGGGTGCTGCACAAGCTGCTCTTGGTCCTTAATCCCTTACGAGTGGGCAACTTATCTTGTATAGGCTACACCCGTATAGGACGGCATATTGTCGGAAAAATAAAGCATCAAGGAATAAGCCTATGCATACATAAATAGATGAAAATGGATGAAAAAAAAAAATGGTAAGAGGTGTTACTTATGCGATAGTGTGACAGCTGGCTGTGTGAGGTGTAGCAGAGTAGTGCATGTGTCTATTTGTCACCAGAAGTGCTAAACACAAACAATAACGCTAAATTTATCATTTATGCATTATTTACTATGTTCTTTGTCTTCATTTTGCATGACAGGAGGGGACAGCATTGCCTTATCGCCCAGTTAACCAATGATTGACAAACATACGGCCAAACATTATGTAATGTTGCCTTCCTTCTTACCTAAGAATGTTAAGTTACGACATCCGGCTTTTTTTTTTTTTTTTAATGAAGAAGAAGGAACCAAAGGCCATGAGCCCGCAAAACTGTTCCTTCCAAGAGAAAAACAAAATACAAGAGAGAGCCAAATTCAAGATCCATTCATTTCGAGATGCCTGGACACACTGCGTTTGAAAGACTGGAGATCATAGGAAGCAGGAAATACAGACAGAGGGAGACAGTTCCAGAGATGACCTGTTGCATCAATGAAGGACTGGGAGTAACGGTTAACTCTTGCATTAGAGAGTTGGACAGAAAAGGGGTGAGAGTTTGCTGCTACACGGGTGCTACGTGCCCGTCGTAGAAGTGGAGGAATGCATGCAGACAGTTCAGAGGAACAGTGACCATTGAAGCAGGGATAGAAAAGAGATAAAGATGCAACATGCAGCAAAGAGACAGAGGTTGAAGGGGGTCAGTAGGAGGGGGAGAGTTAATGAGACGAAAAGCCTTTGATTCCACCCTATTGAGAAGAGCTGTATGTGGGGAGCCTCCCCACACATGAGAGTTGTACTCCACACAGGGGCGGATAAAACCCCTGTATAGAGTCAACAATTGTGCGGGGGCAAAGAAGGAACGGAGTCGGCTTAGCACACCTAATCGCTTGAAAGCAGATTTTACAAGAGATGTAATATGATCTTTCCAAGACAAGTCCCGAGCAAATAAAACCTCAAGCATGTTCAAGGATGATGCAGGATTATGTTGAGTATTATTAAACATAAGTGGGTATAACTGTGGAAGATTTGTCGGGTTGATAGGTGCAAAAACTGAGTCTTTGATGCATTAAAAACAACCAGATTATTTTTACCCCAGTCAGAGATACGAGCCAAGTCAGACATTAGGTGTGCCATAGCCTCATCCCTTGCCTGTTGAAGTAACTGCTGAGATGGACGTTGTGAATCGAATGGAAAGGTGAAGGGTGGAGTCATCAACGTATGAGTGGATAGAGTTAGATGTACAGCTTAGAAGGTCACTGATGAATAAAAGGAAGAGAGTTGGTGATAGGACAGCCCTGAGGAACACCACTGTTAATAGATCTAGGAGATGAACGATAGCCATCTACAACAGCAGCTATAGAACGACCAGAAAGGAAGCTAGAGATGAAGGCACAGATAGAAGGATAGAAACCGTAACAAGGCAACTTGGAAATTAAAGATTTATGTCAGACTCGATCGAAAGCCTTTGAGATGTCAAGTGCAATGGCAAAGCTTTCACCAAAGTCCCGAAAGGAGGATGACCAGGAGTCTGAAAGGTAGGTGAGAAGGTCGCCTGTGGAGCATCCCTGATGGAACCCATACTGACGATCAGAAAGAAGGTTGTGATAGGAAAGATGCTTTAAAATTTTTCTATTAAGAATTGACTCAAAAACTTCTGAGATACAGCATGTTAAAGCAATTGGACGATAGTTAGAGGGTTGGGAATGGTCACCCTTCTTTGGGACTGGCTGAATGAGAGCAAACTTCCAGCAAGAAGGAAAGGTACAAGTTGACAGACAAAGGCGAAAGAGTTTGCCTAGGCAGGGTGAAAGCACAGAAGCACAGTTCTTGAGAACAACAGGAGGGACTCCATCAGGCCCATATGCCTTATTAGTACTGAGGCCAGCAATGGCAGAAAATACATCAGCTGAAGAAATTTTAATGTTAGCCATGAGGAAGTCTGAGGGGGGAAGTGATGGAGGAACAGCACCGGAATCGTCTAAGGTGGAATTGGAGGAGAAAGTCTGAGTGAAGAGATCTGCTTTATCAGTAGAAGAAATAGCTGCAGAGCCATCAGAGTAGAAAAGAGGAGGGAAGGATGATGAGGTAAAGTTGTTAGAAAGGTTTTTGGCAAGGTGCCAGAAGGAGCAGGGAGAGTTCAAGTTGGAGAGTTGAGAGCATTTTGTACGGATTAAATTATTTTTAGCAGAGAGAAGAACAGACTTAGCATGATTCCGGGCAGAAATGTATAAAAGATGTGATTCAGGGGTGGGTTGGCTCCGGTACCTTTTATAGGCCCGCTCCTTGTTGCGGACAGCATTAGAACAAGCGTGATTAAACCAAGGCTTTCTTGCGTTAGTCAAAGGATATGAGAAAGGAATGTATGCTTCCACGCCCGAGAGAATAACCTCCGTAATGCGCAAGGCACACACAGATGGCTCCCGGCCATGAAAGCAATAATCATCCCAGGGAAAATCAAAGAAGTACTGCCTGAGGGCCTCCCAATCTGCAGCTCCAAAGTGCCAAAGACGACGTTTTTTTGGAGGGTCCGCAGGCCGTACCGGAGCGATAGGACAGGTTAAGGTGATAAGGTTATGATCGGAGGAGCCCAACGGAGAGAATAGATTAACAGTGTAAGCAAAAGGATTAGTTGTAAGGAAGAGATCAAGTATGTTGGAGCTCTCTCCAAGGCGGTCAGGGATACGGGTAGGGTGCTGTACAAGCTGCTCTAGGTCATTAAGGATAGAAAAGGTGTAGGCTTGTTCACCAGGTGGATCAGTGAAAAGAGAGGAAAGCCAAAGGTGGTGGTAGGGGTTAATGATAGAAATGATGTAGCCTTGTTCACCAAGTGGATCAGTCAAAGGAGAGGAGAGCTAAGGTGGTGGTAAACATTGAAATCACTCAGAATGGAGAATTCAGAGTACAGAAAAATTTATAGGATGTATTCCGTCTTATAAGTAATATGGTCCGAGAATTTTTCACAGTAGAATTAGGGTATATGTACACAACACATATATTTAGCAAAAGAGTGACAGGATAGCCGAAGCCAAGGCGCAGAGACTGAGAAAATTCAACTTCAGGAAGATGAGAGCAAGATTATGTTGTTGCATACAGATATACAACAGCCACCTTTGGGTTTGAAGTGAGTATGCAGCAGAGAAAGTAGAAGAATACAGAGAAGGGTTTGCTATCAATTGTCTCGGAAAGTTCCCCTTTCCATCCCCTGCCCAGTGAACTTCAAGGCTGGGCGTTGAGATGCCATTTTAATTCACAATAGGAAGTGTGGTGTGTGATGTGAATGTAGTGTGGTGTTGACAGTTAGAAGAACTTGTATATGAAAGTATGCTTACTTACTCTGACTATATTACTGAAACACTGATAAAGTTCGGCAAAGGGGGGTAGTCAGAAGTTAGTAGCAAGGGCTGATGAAACGGGAGCTCCAGCTCTCTCTGTCACAAGCTTTCCATCCACATCGGGAGTTTCTCCCTTTCGACTAGTGCTACAGTTTGCTCCCTGTTGTGAGAGTAGGTAAGTTTTCAAATTTTGGAATTTCGGTTTTTAAACTCTGGGAATGTGTACAGGAGCTGAGTGTTGATGGGCTGCTTCTCGAATGAGAATGACAACATTAAGTTTTGCTGGAGAACACATTTTAACCCACGCCGTCCCGGCGACGTGAATTAACGTCCGCACATGATGTGCACTCATGTCCCGGCAACGTGAATTAACGCGGTAACATTGCAAGGTCCCTAATTTGCACAATTTTCAATTTTCACGAGTGATTTCGCGAGTGATTTTTGGTATGTATACACGGGACACCTTCCTCTATTCCTCTACAAGATGTCAAGCAGGGACAATGCCTTACACCGCATAACCTCTCCCCCCCCCCCTGCACTCCATTGTCTCGGCAATTCACCTGTTACCAGTGACCTGGCCAATAAAGACATTCAGGGCCAGAGTGATTCCCCAATCGATGACAATGTGGAGGACAAAGTTTACATAGCATTAGAGGAAGAAACAGTCAGAAATGATGATCAGGTAATGTGGGAAAAAAAGGTCATGAATGGTGATGAGTTAGTGAGTGAAACAATGCTTATAATGCCTATATTACTGTTTGAAAACCAATATACTCTTGTACTACATATAAATTCGTACCAAGTAAATAAATAAATACTGTTTATGAGTGGATAAAATAGTTACCCTCCCATAGAACTCGTTTTCTTTGGTGCCAGCCTGTTAGAAAACCCAGTCAGGTAAGGAAGTACTCGTACCTAAATCGAGTATTTTAAACCTCAGGTGAGCGATTTTTCTATGAATTTTCGATGTTTCTCACCAAAAGCTGATGTTTGAGCCAAACAAAAAAAAAGTCCAAAAATGTCGGGACTGGGGAGTACCAGTGCCCAGAAAACGTCGGGATGGGGCGGGTTAAAAATGATATTTAGAGTTATCTAAAATTTCACGAGGCTCAGCTCTCTCCTGCGAATAAGAGGGATGTTATTCGTCCTTGATTCATGCAAGACAGGAGGTTGCCTAGTTTTGCTTAACTTTTCATTAACTTAGACATATTTTGCTGAGGTACCGGCAGATGTGGTCATCAAAGAGGTAATTTCAGATTAGGTACGAACAAACTAGCATGAAAAAAATAATATCCAAAGGTTATATGGCCTGCCGGGGAATCAGGCACGGGACCTCTCGGGTCTGGGCCAAGTATGCTTCCATAAAAACCACCTCTACCATTTCCACTTCTTGGGAAATTATATAGAACAATCAGCAAGAAATTTTATTATATTATCCCTACGGTCACCAGCTGATGATTTTGTTATTTTAGGTGAGACCAACAAATATAGGCGGGTTAGTGGGGATTCATTCTAACTCTTTCACTAAGATATATCTTCCTCCAGCAGAGTATAAAAGAGTATTGGTAGCTAGAACGGAAAATAAAGAAATAAGTGAAAGTAAACGTTACCTCGCCAATATACTGTAGCTCGACCTACAAAGCTCACATTTACAGGGACGCTAAATGCCCGGAAACGATATGAAATTATATACATTGGTCTGGGGTAGTTTGAACGAATCTCACTGCCTCATTGGATATTAACCCCTTGAAACAGATGACTAATTTTCAATACTTGTTTATTCTTCCTCCTGATGATTTCATTCATCTCAGGGAAAATTTTCCAGAGTCTCCCAGGGAAGATAAAGTCGTCTGAAGCTGAAGTAATCGGGTTGAAATACGAGGCCGACGTGACAGGTACTTTGAGGAGGAAGATATCTTTTATATTTTAGTTTACTCGTGTCCCCCTCACCTCACCACACTTTTACTCAGTTATATTATATATACCAGGGTTCATCAGTTACATTCTATGAAGGTCCAATCATACTGTCATCCGATGTGACAGACGTCCGGATGTAAAATCTTGTCTTTAATATTGATAATGGAATAAAATACTTGCATTTATTTCAGGATGCAGAGTAATTTGTTCTTTAAAATATACCGAAACTGTGCGGAAAGTTAATACCCTGAGCAAAACTAAAATAAGCTTTAAAGTATATATTCTCCTCTCTTGTTAAGATGGTTTAATAAGACTCAAAGATCTATTCTCCACTCTCTCACCGTTTCAAAGAGACAAACGATTCTTCTGTTACCCAAATTACGATTACCATTCCTACATAAGCACAGCCACATCAGCACTACCACCGCCACTTTAGCACCATACCGACCACCAGTAACCAGTCTCAACACTTTTCAGTGTCTTTCTGTCAATTCACCAACTGAATAAGTCAATGACAACATAAATCTGTGGGCACGATTACATGCAGTGCAGTTTGATTAATATAGAATTCCTATGGCTAGGAATCCTGTTCTCATTATTTGATGTTGACGACATCACAGTGGTAATACTCGTATGCTATTTAGTGTTATGCTAGGTGTTTAAGGGTCAACTTCCCGTCCCTTGAATGCCTAGTATGCAGCTGGGTTCTCTTTTTAGACCAGAGCCTAGACAAATAAGAGAGAGGCAGGACACAAAAACTCAAGGCAACATTGTTACACATGTATTGACTAATTCTATTTGTGGAACAAGTAGATGTCACAACAACAGGAATCTGGTTAATTATAAGTCATATACTGATATCGTAGTATTGTGCAGGATACTATTTGGTCAATAGTTCGGGATAGCAGGTGAATGGCACAATAAATTGTGTTCGTAGTATTTCAGGCAGGGGGAATAGCTCGCTGTCACTTGGAAGGAAATGGAAGCTGTACTTAGACTGGGCAAGTTTTACAACACTGGTCTTGCAATGCAGAGGAATTACACTATAAAGGCCGAGTCTGATGTTTACTGAAATCACTGCACTCTTATTAAATCTCTCTTCTTACTCTCACTGTGTCACTGTTTGCCCGGATCTTGATTAGCACATATTACTAGGCCTTGGACTTATATTCTGTTGGATATCACCTGCACGATATTCTAGTCACTATCACACTGTCACTGCACTATTCCCTGTCACTCATTGTCGGTGGGACGGCGGCGTGGTTAGTGGGGCGGCGGAAGGACTCACAGCCCGACTCCTGATAGGGGCTGAGTCCCGCCTGTGGCCTCTGTATCCAGCAGCCACGGAATCACTCGTAGGGGCGTCCTTCGTCGTCGGTGGAAGAGAGTGGATTTTTGCTGGGTTCCCGCACATGTTGGTGTCATAGGCAATGAGACAGCGGATGCATTGGCCAAGACTGCGGCTACTCAACAGCCCCCAACAGAATATCTGCTTCCTGCATCTGACCTAACACCTTACTTGCGGGACAGAATGCATGTGTGTTGGCAGAGACACTGGGATGGTGTTGCTCATAATAAGCTGAAAGAGGTCTTTCAGAGAGTGGTTGTGCCAAGAGTTCTCCCTTCCATGCCTCGGTGATTGGAGGTGGGTCTTGCTAGGATTCGCATTGGGCACTCTCGGCTTACACATGAGTTCCTGATGAGTGGTGAGACTCAACCGTACTGTGATGATTGCTTTGTTTCCCTTACTGTCTGTCACTTGCTGGTCGAGTGTCCAAGTTTGGGGGACCTGCGTCGGAGATTCCTCCATAGGCATAGAGGGATAAATGGTGCCTACTGTCTCTCCTCGATGCTTGGTGGAGCCCATAGCAATTTTACTGATGTTTTTGGTTTTCTTCAGGAGGCGGGCCTCTTTCCACTTTTGTAAGTAATTGTTTTTTCTTTTAACTATTCTTTTATTATTTTCAGTGTTTTGTTTCTAGAACAAGTTTTTAACTTTATTTTGATTATGCACTATTTATTTGCCGCGTATTTTAGCTCGTTGTCCGGCGGCATATGACCATAGCAGTTGCACCGCCAGTTTCTACTACAATCAATCAGTCAATCAATCGAATTCCTTCCTTCTTGCCTTGCCTTGAAGCATTTCATCAAAGCTGACCTAATTTGAGTGTAAAAAAAAAAAAAAGGTTTATCCTGACCTTGACATGTGATCCTGATTAATGACATCATCCTGTAGCCCAGACCATGGTCTGATTCCTCATAAACATGAATTCCTATGTTCTTGCCTTACCCTCAACCTTTCCATCAAGTGAGCTATTTATGATGTCCTTTCCATGTGACACTGATATTTTTACCTTGCCGTGAAACCATGACCAATCACAGATTGTTCCCAGAGTAGGATAACTTGATATTTGATTTCAACTGAACTCAACCAGAAAGGTTGATCTAATTCCAATCAAAAGCTTATGCTGACCTTTCCTTGTAACTCTCGTAATTGACTCGCTCTTATCCTTGGTTTTTGACTGTGTATTCTTTTAATCGAATCTCTTCATCTTTGCCTTATCTTCAAAGCTTCCACCAAGCTTAGTCTGAATCATATCACAACTGCATAAATTGATCTTGGCATGTGAACTTGGCCTTTAATGTACAGTTCTATAAAAAGTAAACTGTTAAAACTTTCAACCCCTCCAACGGGTAAGGTTGAAATCGATTAAAACCAAGAGATATTGTTCACACACACACACACATACATACACACACACACACACACACACACACACACACACACACACACATCTCCCTACAAGTACCTACGGATACGCTTATCGAGATTGGTAACAACGAACTACGATAAACTACGCTCTTAGGTATTGGTGACAGCAGTAAACGAAGCCGATTCAAGTTGCAATCAACAATCAACAAGCAAATTACAGTCAGAACGATCTACGACTTCTCTACAAGCAACAAACATCAATCAAACTATAAGCAAATACAGTGAGAACAAAACTACAAGCAACAGCAAGGAAATGGGTGAACTGTATGACAGCTGAGTTGACCGCCACCACCTGCTCCACCACTCCACCACAACCCTAACCACTTTTCCTCATCACCACCAAGCTTGGTCGTCTGGACTACAAAGAGATTGTTTGACATACATCATAAGGTAAGCATGCATGATGGTCTGGGAGAACAAGATTGTGGATATGCATTATGTGGCTTGACATTCCTAGTGAAAAGCTGTGTATGTCTCCAGCAGACACTACATCTTGCACATTGCGTTATGGGATATACACTAGTGCCTATATAATGCCTACACACACACACACACACACACACACACACACACACACAAACGTACGTAACATAAAACATTACCCCACTGTCCCTTCGCAAGCGCGGGTGTAGTTAAAATATACTTAATCCAACTGAAGAGATTAATCTTATCTATTTACATCCCCGTGGAGAATCAAACTGTCTGTAGGTATCAAGAACCAACAGCTGATGGCACCGTAGTAAATCGATTAAAAGGACAGAATGGTCGGGATGAAATGGATTTAAAGAAAAAATTAGTCAAGTGTCTTGTGACCTTGTTTTATGTGCTAAAGACCCAGACGTAGGTTATTGTAATTTTAATCTCCTACTTTCTAATATATTTCATAACCAGTTTCCGTTAAAACAAAAAATAATTAAATATAAACATGCTGATAAGCCCTACATTACTGCAGATATTAGGCAGATGATCCGAGAAAGAAACAAGCTTCAAAGAAATTGTGCCAAGAAACCCACCACGTACGGTGAAGAGTATAGCAGACTGCGCAATGAAATCACTGCTAAAATTAGAAAGGCAAAGTCATATTACTATAAGAATAAAATAAGTGAAAATATAGGTAACAGTAAAAAAACATGGTGTGTAATAAACTCTATCCTTAATAAGCCTTCTTCACGACAAAGAAATAATTGCTTTTATTTTTAAAAATGAGGTATATGAACCTAAGGAAGTAGCTGACCATTTTAATAATTACTTTGTCAGTGTTGGTAAGAAACCTGCTGAGTCTGTTGGAGAGTCTGAGGTTAATTTCTATTCATATTTACGCAATAGGCAGGACAGTGTATTCGTTCTGTCACCTACTACTGAACATGAAGTTACTCAGACTATAAAAAATCTACGGAATGTTGGTCCCAGATATGACGATGTCCCCATGTCCATCTTTAAGGAAATAATGGCCTATCTAGTTCCTGTACTTGT
The DNA here is from genome assembly GCF_032717465.1 of Coenobita brevimanus. NCBI lineage: Eukaryota > Metazoa > Arthropoda > Malacostraca > Decapoda > Coenobitidae > Coenobita > Coenobita brevimanus. The sequence continues at coordinate 13,981,923 of NC_137032.1, forward strand.
CTTCCTCTTTAATTTGTCTTTTGAAACTGGAAAGTTTCCTGACATGTTGAAATTGGCCAAAGTCATTTCAGTTTTTAAAGCTGGTGATCGTAAGCTGTTAAGCAATTATCGCCCTATCTCAATCCTGCCAGCAATCAGTAAGATAATAGAGAAATTGGTTTATGGTAAGTTAATTCAATTTTGTACCACCAACAATATTATCACTGATTCACAATTTGGTTTTAGGGAAAAATTGTCTACCGAGAGTGCTTTGTTGTCATTCACCAAGGACGTGCTGGCTTCATTTGATGAAAATAAATTTACTATGGGTGTATTTCTAGATTTGGCCAAGGCATCTGATACGGTTAATCACTCTATATTACTAAAGAAGCTTGACCAGTATGATATATGAGGCACTTCAAATCAATGGTTTGCTTCCTACTTAGCCAATTGCAAACAGTTTGTGCAATACAAACAGTGCCAGTGTACCTGTATGCCAGTAGAATCTGGAGTTCCCCAGGGGTCGGTCTTAGGACCACTCTTGTTTATTTTGTACATAAATGACATCGTGTACGCTACCTCACATATGAAGCCAGTACTATTTGCTGATGATAGTACCTTTTATGCAAGCCACCAAAATCTCAATGAACTATCAAATGTTGTAAATAGCAGCCTAACAGATATTAAAAAAAATGGATAACAAGCAACAAACTCACGCTAAACGTAAGCAAATCTCATTACATTATATTTAGAAGGAAACAAAGCACTGCAAATCAACCCAACATCTACATAGGTGCCCAGTCAATTGAAAGAGTGGACAGTATAAAATTCCTTGGTGTTATAATTGATGAACGTTTGTCATGGCATTTACATATCTAGGATCTCCATACAAAGATTAACAAACAGTGTGGTATCATGTACCAAATTCGTAATCAACTAATAACACGGTCTTTTAAGCACATTTATTACTCGCTGATTTTTCCTTTATTGTTTTATCGTAACAATGTATGGAGTGGTGCTTATAAGACACAACTAAACCGCTTATTTATAGCCCAAAAGAAATCGGTCTGTATAATGGAAAACTTACGCAAATATGACCACACTAATCCATCTTTCAAGAAATTGGGTATCCTAAAATTGCCTGATATAAAGTCCTACTGCACTGCTTTGTTTGTTTACAAGTCTCTGCACAACCTGTCATTTAACAGTTACTTTGATTTTAATATGAATGATCGGTATAATCTCCGAAATAACTCTAATAAAAAAAATACCGCTCATGGCTTCAACCCAGTCCCAGTCACACAACACTTATCAGGGACCCAAAGTTTGGAATGGTATCCCAATGGCCATTCGGGAACTAAGCGAGGCTGTATCTTTCAAATCTGCTTATAAATCCTACTTACTATCAAAGTACTAATTCTTTAAATTAGTTGACTTTCATAATTATTATTATTTACTATTATTATTGTTAATGTGGTGGTTATTATTATTATTACTATTATTACGGGTATTAATATAAAATTATCTCCGTTTTGTTGTAGTACTATCTTGTATATACTCTTTATTAAAATCTTAAACTATTGTCATTCGGGGATGACCATTATTACTTAAAAGTCATACAGCTGGTTTAGTAAAATCGTAGTTTTAGCCTTACTAGACAATTGATGTTTACCAAAAGTGCAAGAAAAACAAGGTGCCTTTAACCCACCCCATCCCGACCACTTTTCCACCACTGACTCCCCCCAATCCCAACCATTTTTGGAAAAAAATTTTTTTGGCTCAAACCTCCGCTTTTGGTGAGAAACATCGAAAAATCATAGAGAAATCGCTCACCTAAGGTTTGAAATACTCGAAACAGGTAGCAGTACCTCCTCACCTTAATGTGTTTTCTATCAGGCTGGCTCCAAAGAAAATGAGTTCTATGGGAGTGTAACCATTCCACAGCACTCATAAACGGTATTTATTTATTTATTTGGTACGAATTTATATGTAGTACGAGAGAATATTGGTTTTCACACAGTAATATAGGGAATATAAGCATTGTTTCACTCATGAAACACATCAACATGCCTGACCTTTTTTGGCGACATTACCTGATCATTATTCCTGACTGTTTCTTCCTCTAATGCTATGTAAAGTTTGTCCTCCACATTGTCATCGATTGGGGAATCACTCGGGCCCTGAATTTCGTACCGTGGCATGACATGGCTTTACTGGCCAGGTCACTGGTAACAGGTGAACCGCTGAGATAATAGCATGCAGGGGGGGGGAGGAGGTCATGCTGGGTAAGGCATTGCCCCTGCCTGGCATCCTGTAGAGGAAGGTGTTCCGTGTATATGTACCAAAAATCACCCACGAAAATTTAAAATTGTGCAAATTAGGGACCTTGCAATTGATTCGCGTTTATGTACGTCAACGGGATTGGCAGTGACAAAATGTGTGGACATTAATTCACGTCGACGGGACGCCGCGGGTTAAAGAGAGTTCCCGGACTCTCAAAAGGCTCAGACGCTAGTAGACTAAGTGTTATGTCAACTATTGTAATCTCTATGGCTAAATAAACATTTGACTTTGACTTTGACTGACTTTGATTATTCTGTCTGAAACTGAACTAATCTGAAAGTCCATGAGCAAATCAGAACTGGACCAGAATAGATCAGCGAATCCAAAACAATGCAGAAATAGCCCCAAATTGTCCTATTAGGAAGCGAATGGGCTTTAAGTCTCCTGATTAGATTCTAAATATCCTTACAGAACTTAGTATTGCATAAATGAAATCTACAAAATGGGCTTAAATCATTCATTAATGTAAGGCATTTTTTTTTTTTTTTTTGGTCATTACTACCACTAAACAGTTCTGTTCAGTTGAGGAAGTCCCCCCTTTTATTAAAGAGTGAGGAAAGGCCACATTTTTTTAGTGTGTCAGACTCTGGGCACAAGCTTCACCAAGGCACAGCAGTCTTCCATCCATTGACCTCTGCATGTCACCACTTCGGCGCTAACACCCACCGTCCATATTGAATACATGCTGGGGCTGTCTCATACAGGACAAGTGTATTGGTATTAGCGGGGGTATTTGTACGACATGTCGGCAGGTCCTCTGGTAGATCAGTAAAGTCTGCTTTAATGAAATTCAGATCCCTAAACTGTTCTCTGCCCCAGCTGGGATTTGAACCTGGGTCCATTAGGACTGCAGGCCAACTTTCAACCGATTTGGCCACCGCCTCCCTGCTCTTCGTGAAGACTTTCAAAGACTTTGGAAAACTGGTTGGAGGAAGCGTTCATAAAACGGAAATTACATCCTTTGGTTGCAGGGAATAAGTTAAACTAAACTAATCAGAGTGTATGGAGAAAGAACTGAAATGACCTATATGGAACTGAATGAGCCTTTATGAACGCGAAAGTAAATCAAGGGCCGGACTGAGGTCGTTTTCCAGTTGGCTTCGGGGATATCGCACCGACACTTCCTAAACCAATTTTTCAGCAGATTAAACTTCAATATCAACTTTATTACTGATGCAAGCTTTATCTATATAAGCAGAATATAAGGGAATATTTTGGTGTAATATGCTAAATAAATTGCTAAGGAAGATGTGCAGTGAAACTTCCCATGCCATTTGGAGTACGTCTATTCATCTGAAGGCCTGAATAGAGCTGAATAAATGTGACTGGACCTAAGTAGATATTACTTTTATCTAATAACTCAGATTTTATCGTCCAGGATTTGCAGTAGATGTACTGTACTCTGAGTGCCAGCAGTCCTCCCACGCGTATAAAAAGGTGCTACTTATCCTCACAGTTCACTGCTTAGATACAATTACCAAACCGTCCTTTATTTTTTACGACGTTCTGTTGGAAATTTTGGAAGATCGGTTCAGACTGCTGTGACGAAACTTAAATATCAAAGTTTCCCCTACCACGTCAGAGATCGATTTCAGGATCTTATTGTCAGCAGCCCATACCTCAATCACCTGCCCAGTCATATTACTACAGGAGGTGGCGGTGGTATTATCTGAATTACACTCTACGAACAACTGAGAGGATAGGTTCAGCTTAAAGCTTGTTCCTAGTTTTAGTCCATTCTTTTTAACTAAGAGAAGATTGTCGTTCTCCCGTAGCCGATTTTCCGTATCTAAATGACAGAATAAGACAATAGTACGGCACAGTATCTTTTCCAAAGAACTTTTTTTTATTACCACCACCATCTGCTAGCAAAAATGTGTTGCTACAGCTCAATATTCAAGTTGGAGAGATGGCAATTTGTCTCCTAATTACATGAACAAAGTATAGGGGTGAAAAAATGACCTGGAAGGTATAATCAACGATTGCTTGCCTTTACTTGGAGGATACTGGGAGAGCAGCTATGTGAATATTTGCCTTATAAACCCTTCTGTAGTTAACAGGCATTAATCTCAGCCTTCCCCGTCTCAGTGCCGGTCCTTTTACGAGAGGGTTGGTGAGGGTTGTGATAGCAATTTCAACAAGCGCAAAAGCTTCTATTGAACTAATTAACCTGATTTTTCCTGACTAGATGTTAACAGGTACAAAACTGATCTGAAAAGACATCTATTTAACTTTAGGGCCGGGATGGACGTGAAGGAAATTATTAGATATGAACTGACATGAAGTCCACTTACTAGATTTAAGCAGAATATATTATACCTGACACACTGGATCTAAAACCCCATTCACTTAAGCCAGTCACGAGGAGGCCAGAAGTAACCTGAAGGTTGCTGCTGATTGGCTGATACAATACTAGGCGTGGTATCGGACGGTGAGGTGTTCTCGATCAGTTTGATTACGGTGTTCTCGTGTGCTTCACATAGTTCGTTTGGAATGTACATTATTTGTTTTTAATTACATCCTTATACTGTATTACATGCATTCCAATGTACCACTGACAGTCACTGCCATACAACAAGACATGAAAAGCGCCGTGAACAACGGAAACAGAATCGTAACGACTACAGTACAACGGGTGCGGTGAGAGTTCGACCCGTGGTTCACAGTCACACTGACTGCTATCCCACCACCCTCCCACCAACTCAACCTCCCCACTTTTACCCTCTTGTGTTGGCCAATCATAGGTGTCTATTCATTCTTCCCAAATGACTGAGTTAAGTGAATGCCCTGTAGGTTCTTTACTTTACACTTACATTAACCCAAACAGACCTGTATTGACGTCTTTAGATGTTATCTGATGCAATAAGCATTAACATCTTCTAATTCACTTTCCACTCACCCTAAACGCATTAGCTAACAGAGTGAGGGAGAAAGAAAAGGGATTTCCTGACTACGACAGGCATAGTGGTGACAGTATTAAAGCCCAGGCCTCGATGACCCAGCCATCTGAGCAAAGTCATCTGTCATCAGCTGAGAGATAAATGCTATGTCTGTCCCGAGCATGGAAAACTTAAGACGCAACATTAGGTAGTGTCATCTTATTAGTTTTTTGTAGTTGGGGTTTATTGCTCAAATAATGCCACCCAGAGGCAAGTGAGGCTGGTCACCCTCGCCTCAAATGTCGGGCCTTTGTACCCTTGCTCAGGGCCCATATGCCCCAGATGGTGCAAAAATTGGGTTGAGTGATGACGGTATTAAGCGTGGAAGACAAAACCACAGAACAAAACTATATAATGTATTTTTGCTTTCAGGCTAAAAGAGTGTAGGACATGATTTCTATTAATTCTTTCCAATGACCTTTCCATGACAGCTATTCTGTGTAGCTTTGCAGTTCTTCTCACTTTTTCCTGTCGGTTTTGGCTAGAGGGTTGGTGGGTGAGGGACGTCCTTTTCTATTCTGTGCTCCTTATCTTTGACTCATAAAATAGCTACTCTAGTTATAACCTATCCTATGGAAAACAGCGACAAAACGGCTGTTGTTGTTGGCATTTTTCTGCATTCTTTTATAATCATGGAAAATTAACGTACAAAAATGAGACAGATAAACCGTTATTCTAGATCATAAACAGGTCAGTAGATTAACCTAACAAATATTAACAGTGTCTGAATAACAGAAAGTCCTAACAAAGACATCTATTGTTCCGCACATTCCTACCTAAGTTTTGAATACCCCAAGAGAGAGAGAGAGAGAGAGAGAGAGAGAGAGAAAGAAGAGAGAGAGAGAGAGAGAGAGAGAGAGAGAGAGAGAGAGAGAGATGAAGTCTACGACAGAGTCAAACGGAAAAAAAAAAAGTGAAAGGGTAAGCTGTCTACATCACACTACATGCACATTTGACATCCCACCTATTTCCATCCCCCCTTATTTTTATGCATGGAGGACACCTGTAATCTGGTGTATGGATTATTTGTTTCGTTTGACTTGTTTTTCCTTCATCTGTTCATCTTCTTAAAGAAAGAAAAGAAATGAAAGACATTTTAAGAAGAAAATAATCCCAGGAGAATTTTTTCCTAACGTATCTCACCTAAAACATATGCCAAAAAGCTGGAACGTTCTATGGAACGTTCAGTGATTATATGAACTGAATGGGAGACCATCAAGTGCTATGCAAAGTACGAACGATGAAACAAAGGTAGCTGTAGTATTGAATGGTGTGTTGATTGAGAGGTTTTACATGAATATTAGACTGAAACAGGGTAGTGTCATGCCACGATATCTGTTCGTTGTGTGTGTGTGTATTGACAAAGCATAATCAACGGAAAATGACAGATAACAGGGGGAGATTTTGACAAACTGATCAGTTTGTCATTTGGACAAAATCGTGGCACGTGGATATTAACAGTGACAGTCAAGTACTCTAGTAATATTAATCATTAAGGGAAAAAACTTCGGTGTATTCACAAAAACTGATTTATGACAAAATCCACTGTACTGTATATGGAGACGGAAAAGATAAAAACAGAAATTAACTGGTTTCACAGACAGATCTTTTGAATAAAAATGGAATCTTTCATCATCACCATCCTCCTGTTCGATTCACTAGCGCTCCTATAATTTAAATATTGTTTTCAGCTTTGGTAACGATTCTACCAAATGAAAGAGCATTCACAACACCCGAGACAATCAAAAGCTCAAAGGGCCATGTTCCCTTGACCTTTAACAAATTACTCACATTGTCGAATTACTTCATTCTTTTCTTACTCTTAGTTCTTCCACAAAACTTGGTCTAAATCGTATAACAACTTTTAATTGACCTTGCTCTGTCACCCTGACCTTTGACATATTGTTTTAAAAAATAATACATTTACTCCTTGGCTGACTTTCACGTCCCCTATTAAATATATTTACAATGAACAAAACAGTTTAAGATACTTTGATAACCAGCACACACATGGGTCGAATTTTGACCTTGCTATCTAACCTTTATCTTTGTCTGATTGTTCTCAACATTGAATAGTTTCATTTTCGTCTTGCCCAAAACCTTTTCACAAATTTTGGTCTGCATCAGATAAAACTGTTTAAGTTGACTTTATCCTGAGATACTAACCAATACCATGCTGGGCAAAAATCAAAGACTGATACCCCAGTATGCCGGCCGATTTTGGATTTTTTATCTCAATAAATGGGCTTACGAAATACATCAATATAAGACCCTTGGCACTAATGAAAGTAGTCACTACAGCCAGATAGTTGGTTGAATTGACAGGTTGGTGCCACTCTCTCGAGGTGAGCGGCTGTGAGTTTGTGAATCGATTTAGAATATATATTTTTTCTGGCTAAATGGGCTTAATACATCAATATAAGATCCCTGGCACTAAAAAAAGTAATCTCCAAAGCCAGATATGCCGAATCGAGTCAGGGTGGTGCCATTCGACCTCTGAAATCTTCAAGGTCACAGACAGAGAAGAACGGCTGTGATAGGCTCACTCGCCTCCCATGCTCCTAAATCAGTGTTGTAAGCATAGCGGAGAAATGTCTGAAGTTAGTGAGATACGATATTGCCGTCCGTTTTCCTTTGGTTGCTTGCAACGACTTCTCAGTGCTGCAGGACATAGATCTACTCCCTGGTGTTTTTGAAGGGGACTACGTAGCTAGCAAGGTGCGGGTTAACCTTCGACCTACTGAGCTAAAAATCATAGAATTACCCCAAATTTGACAACCAATTCTTTAATTGAGCTTGTTACAATCGGATCAATTGATATTTTGTTAACAAGGGTTGAACTGTGTCACCTTTCCATGTAAAGATGACCTTTGACTGATATTTTTTTTATCTGAATAGTTTTGTTCGTGCTTTACCGTCAAACATTTCTGGAAACTTATATTTGATGAATAATGCTTAAATTCATTTTCCAAGGTCAGTGTTTGACCCAATCTTGTGATCTTAATGTTTGACTTATTTTTCTAAAATGAAAATGTTTCTTCCATGGCTGGCCTTCCACCCTTCCATCAAGTTTCTTCAAGAAAAAAAAATGTGCTGTTATTAACACACACACACACACACACACACGTGCCAAGCTGCTTGAGGCATAATAAAGTACTTGCTCTCGCTATGCGAGTCGCAGTTTTAACCTCTGACATGTGACTTAACCCATATGAGTCAACTCCAAGAGCATGTGACCTACTTCACAGGACAGCGATTTTTAACAATCCACCACGAAGGTTCTCGCAGGAGCACCGTCATCCGTTTTTAAGAGGATTTTAAACTTTCATGTCATCACCACCCCCTAGCTTGAGGCCAGAAACAAAGTAACAGTAGCCACTACCTACGAAATTCATGCACTTCATGATGCATTTACTATAGTGTTAGCACCCAAGAAAGGTGGAGCCTCTATCGAAGAAGCAATTTTTTTTTTTTTTTTTTTTTTTTGAAATCGAATACAAGGCTGCCAACTGATAAGGGAAGAGAGAGAAAGATAATTAAACGAAATTAGCATGTCAGGCTCAAGTTATGGCTCATAGGACTGACTGGGAACCCACTGGGGCTTTGACCTTAGCAACTACCGCTCGTATAGCTGCCAAGTTTCTGAGATATTGGAAATTTCCAACCACAATAACTCCGTAACTACGGTAAGCTGACAAAAAATAATTCATAGGGAAGTGTATACTATCGTTTTCAAGATGCATATTTTAAATAATTTTGCATTGGTCTCTAAGCTGGCCACACTGCCACACCACAGACCCTATTCTACAACCCCCTGCCACAATCCATGGATTAAAATGAATCACATGATAGAGGGGTGACAAAAGAAAATGCTATGGAAACCTCATGCAGATGCGCAGATTTGTCACCATTCTCTCAATGAAACTATCCTCAACAATCAGGCAGTTTAATTATTGTAATTCCATATGTTGGTTGTTAATTCTAATAATTATGACAACCTTAGGGTCCTGTTGACAAATTGAGAACGACATGTAGACAGGCCAGGCAGTAAATCAAAGGCAGAAGAACACTTCAGATTTTTAGTCCTTATAAGCACAGGTGAGGTACACTTGCAAAATGCTGACTTTTCACCCCCACGTTTACTCTCTCCTGAGCACCACTGCTTGTTCATTGTTCTCTCTCTGGTTGACTAACTCTCACTTGCTGACTCTCTGACTGACTTCGCTGTCCTTCATTACTTGGCTTTCACTGTCTGAGTTGCGAACTCTGGCATGCACTCTCTGTAACACTATCCATTCTCCACTGAATCACTGAACAGAACTGGTGCACTGACTACATTGAACAGAACCTGCACACACAACTCCGTTTTATCCTCTCTGACAAGCTCACATAAATGAAAGTCTCCGAAGTGAAAAGGTCACTATATAATACCCCTCCCCCTCACCCAGACTCCACCTACCAGTACAGCCCAGAACATTCCAGTGTACTGTCACCTCTGTGATCTAGACTTTTACATGGTCAAAAGGGGCAGAAAACAAGTCACTATTGATGACCACTGTGTCCTGAAATGGTAGGGAACTCAGATTGATGGAGACTCTCTCCCATTAGCGGCCTCTTCGGTTACGTTTATTACATTTCAAGTGGTCAAGTTAAGAATGGTAGCATGCCAAAATGACGGGGCCAGTCTCCACTAGGCCAACCCAAGCCCAACCTTCGCAGTTTCCCAGAATGTTTCTAAGTTGCACATTAATAAACTACTAGGTATGCTCTATACCACCAGTTCTCAAGGGTTATACAAACAATAAAGTTCGAGTGGGAGGAAAGGTGTATTAACAAGACCAAAAAGTAGAAATCTTCCCCAGCTACTTGCTTTACAGATTAAACATGAATCAGTTGGCACATTGTTCGAAAAAAATATATCTCTATATGGTCCTAATATCAAATCCGCAAAACTTAGCTCCTTTATCCCGGTCCCATGTGTTTCTTCATAATCGTCCCTCTGAGCACAAATTTCACTGGTCCAGTCCTCTGCCATTCCCGACCTTAACTTCCACACTGGGACCTTGACTTGCACTGGGACCTTGATCTCCAGACTTGAACTTTGGACTCACTCACTGGTACTTCGACCTCCACACTTGGACTTGGAATCACTGGTACTTAGACCTCCACACTTGGACCCGCTAGAAGTTAATATGAACAATAAATAACTATTCTCCTCAATGCAAGTAATCCCTTCACATGATCAGGAAAGTCTCATAATAAGGAAACATGAGTTACAACACTCGGTATCTCAAGTAATAATAGAACAACACATGGCACTACAGACACATAGGTCTGCTCAAAATACTACTTACTGTAGGGATAACATGGAAGAAAAAGTACTATAACAAATACAGTAAGCATGAATAACTGTAACTCTAACCATGAAAATCATCACTGCATCAATATCATTGTGCCTCACAAAGTAACTACGTGAACATTTACTCACAACATAGCCTAATAAATACTGAATTGCAAAGTCATTTCAACACAATAATAAAAATTCACAGTCCCCGGGCACCTGATACTTGGCCTACAAAAATCACACATTTATCTGAGGCTCAGACAGAACTAGCTAGCATTCTCTTGCTTCAGTTACACTAAATAATAAAATAAAGTACAGTACACAAAAATATGGGAAATACCTCACTATTCAGCTCAAAAACGTAGGGGAGGTGAGCGGGAACACAGGACTCGCTTCTTCAAAGGCTAATGGCGTCACCGTTACACTTCCTGAGGAATGACAACATTTCGATTCTACCCCGAGGTTATTTCTCTATTTCGTCACTATTATCACTCGTGGAGTATCATTGTTTGCGCTTCAACATATTAGACATATCAAATTACTTACAGAATTCCATGGAGTGGGGGGGGGGGGATGACGACAGTACCGAGCATCTGCCACCTATCACGGCCGGTGAGCGAGTGAGACACGTCAAAACTGCGTGATGCCAAGGGGGAGGGGGGGATGATGGCGTACGTAATTTAACACTTTAAATTATTACAGACTTGTGATAGACTCGATGTGATGTCTTTCCCCTTACAATCGATTACCCGAAAAAAATTACACTCCCCAGTTACAAAACTACTCTACAACACCTCTCTCCCCATACTCCCACACCGAAAAACAACGAAAATCATTGTGTTTTACATCTCTTTGCGCAAGCATACATTATGCTGGATTATGTGACCAAAGGCACATGTTCCCATCTCACTCGAGTTTTTATATTATAAAGAGACTTAATACTAGTAAATTACAGTAGGAAAAAAAGTGAATTAGCAACTAGGTAATTAATCTATGTTCTGGTAACGTCCGCATGGTAACAACTATGTCCCGGCCACACTCTCTCACTAAAGCGAAGTTATGGTCATATAAAATGAACTAGATACAACTCGTTATCACTTCCGGGCACTACACCAGAACCTGGGAGAGAACACATATTTTCATATACATTAATGCATATAAATTAATAATGCACACTAGCAATAATGAAAAGAACTAATTCCTTACATCAGAGAAAGTAAACAAACAGACATGCCAAAATCCCCAGAATGTTCCTCACATCTCCAGATATAAAGCATTAACCTAATCCTATGGCACAATGTTTAATTTATAAAATGTTCCTCACACCTCCAGATGTAAAGTACTATTCTAATCCTACCAGCACAACATTGCCCCTCCCTCAAAACTGTGTCATCCACAACACAACTACTAATCCTACTTTATACAAGTATATATAGCATAAACTTCCAGACAAATGGGTCATTGTTGTTGCCTCTACTGTCTAAGTTCCATGGAGTGAAGATCTGGATAGGAAGTACCATTCAATCCGTCATTCCCGTGGGTCCTCCTTTCAATTCAGCTGTCCAGTAGGTTCTCGACTCTACTCCAAGAGCTCTTCCTAGGACCATGATATCCCATGAGGAAAATACATCAGTGTGCTGAATCGGTAGAGAGGCGGCCTACAGTCCTGATGGACCCAGGTTCGAATCTCCGCTGGGGACAACAATATATATTAAAATAATATTGTAAATAAATAATAGTGATAACTGTAACATTTGAAAAGCTAATTACGATTTGAGAGTGACTGCACATGGGCAATGCAGTTCCCTCCGCTTTGTAAGCCCAAACATGCAGATTTTCATTTACCACAGGCCTGACAAGATGCCACCTTAAATCCTCCTGTATCAATATCCAAACTTGTCTTTTCTGTACCTCTTCCTGCTATAGAAGCAATGTACTTGCACTAAATACTTAAAAAAAAATAAAAAAAAAAAATGAAAAAAATAAAGGTGCCTCAAAGCTTTACTTCGCGTATTGTTATTTCGGATTTTTCACACCTCCTTTCATAAACAATAGTAATTCTCCTTTACTTCGTTTTTCAGTCCTTGATTCTAAGGTTATTCGGAAATGGAGGGGGCCCAAATTCTATTCTTACAAGATCATAACCAATTATTACATCATTCTCTATCGCACTTACAGGTATACTGTATCAAGAGTCATTTTGATGTGTTGCATTTTGCGTGCTATTCGTTATGGTTTAAGTGTGAAGTACTAAGTAGATGTAGGTTAAAGGTGCAGTCTTGTAGACATACTTAAGAAAGTTTATATCAATTCTAGTCAGATTACATAATTTTTTCACAAAAATGACAATATTACAATTGAACAATAAATTACAACAAATTTGTCGAATTACACAACATATAATTATGAGTGCAGGTTAAAGTTTTGGAAGCAAAATCCTTCTTAGTGCGACTACAAGGATATGGGACAAATTACCAAGGAATGCAGTAGACAACGATATAGTAATAATTTAAAAAAAAAAAAGCATTATTATGTATCTAACGTATAATATTCCTTAATTTAATTCAAAAGAAAAGTTCCATCGCTATTTTCTTGTAAGAAGCTAACAGTTTCGTTTGGATAATTAATTCTGTTGCTGTTTGCTTCCTTCTTATACCTTTGTACCGAATTAGCAACAACAATCTTTTCTCAAGTAGACTGTGATAACAGAGAAGTGACTAACCAATCAACTGATATGATCACTGGTGATAGAGGGAAGAAGTATGTATGTATGTGTGTACAGAAATTCACATGAATAATGACAGCCATTTTTTCTATATGACAGCTGACAGATATTCATTTCAAATGCAGTGCATCTCTCTCTCTCTCTCTCTCTCTCTCTCTCTCTCTCTCTCTCAGGTTATGTATTCCAATGCGGAACAGAAGGCCTGCCAAAAATTCTAAACCCAAATGGTGGAACTCCAACATTAAACACTGCTTAGAAACAAAAAATCTTGCATATAAGAATTGTAATACCACAAAGAGTCAAAGTGACAAAAATGAATACGATGCCCTTCGACGAAAAGCCAAAAAATTAATTAAATGCAGTAAGAAAAACCTTGAGGCATATATTGTAAGTATCAGTCAATCAAATCCCAAAGAATTTTTCAGTTACATAAGAAGCAAAAAGGTAATAACTCCATCAATCGGTCCCTTAATCACAGATAACGGAGAGCACACTGATGATGAAACTACGATGGCGAAAATTCTTAATACTTTCTTCGCGTCAGTATTTACAACAGAAAATATACATACGATTGCTACTGTTTCCCCCATTCCTATAGAAGTGGGCAACATAATCACTGACATTACAGTTAGCGATCAGGACGTACTGCTTGCAATAAACAAATTAAAAGAGAATAAAACACCAGAACCGGACAAAATATCTCCACGTGTATTGAAAGAACTACAGAATGAAATATCAAAGCCTTTATCTGAACTTTTTAACTTATCGCTGAAGAGCAGTAAGGTGCCACATGAATGGAAGCTTGCTAACGTAACCCCAATATTCAGAAAGAGTAACAAAGCCCAACCAGAAAACTACTGCCCTATTAGTTTAACGTCGGTGGTTTGCAAATTGCTTTAAACTATTATCAGAGACAAGTTTGTGAAACACTTAGAAACAGTCTCATAAAAGATTCGCAACATGGTTTCCGTAACAATTGCTCTTGCCTCACGAATCTGCTTAACTTTTTCAATGATAAACTGAACATGTATGTCGAGACCAAATCTGTTGATGTGATCTACCTCGATTTTCAGAAGGCTTTGGACAAAGTTCCACACAAAAGCTTCCTTCAGAAGCTAAAGGCACATGGTTTCAACGGCAGTGTTCTTGGATGGGTAGAAGATTGGCTCACCGGACGAAAGCAAATAGTTGTAATAAATGGAAAAGAGTCAGACTGGATAAACGTTACAAGTGGAGTGCCGCAGGGTATTAGGTCCTATTCTTTTCTTAATATATGTAAATGGTATTGAAAGATTGTGTTGTATGATTTCAAAATTTGCTGATGACACTAAAATAGGTAACAGAGCAGATACAGCACTGCAAAGGCAAGCAATTCAGAGAGATCTTGATCAACTGTTTAACTGGGTCCAAATCTGGCAAATGGATTTCGATTTAAAAAAATGCAAAGTGCTAAACATTGGCAGTAAAAATGTAAGAGTTAGTTATAGCATGAATAATGTTCAACTTGATAGGGTAAACCATGAAAAAGACTTAGGAGTTATAATAACAAATGATCTGAAACCAAGCAAGCAATGTGCAGAAGCTCTGCAAAAAGCCAATAAATTGATTGGATTCATAAGCAGAGCATTTGAATATAAATCCGATAATACGAGTATTGTCCTCACTTTGTATAATTCCTTAGTATGCCCACACTTGGAGTATTGTGCTCAGTTTTGGTCACCGTATTATAAAAAGGATATGGAAATGCTTTAAAGAGTGCAGCGAAGGATGACAAAGATACCTAGATTGAGAAATAAACCATACGAGAAACGTTTAGAAGCCCTGAATCTCTTTAACCTATAACTAAACGGAGGATACGAGGAGATTTAATTCAGGTATTCAAAATATTCAAAGGACATGATAACATGGCTGTCGATAAATACTTCACAGTTGATCACTCGACATATACTAGAGGCAATGGGCATAAAATAATTGGCAAACAATTCCAGTCGCATGAAGCTAAGCATTTCTTCTTCAACAGAGTTGTAAATTTAGGGAATAAATTGCCCTCCAACGTAGTAAATTGTAATACAGTACAAACCTTTAAAGGTCGCCTGGATAAGTATTTTTCGTCTAACTCCCAACTTAATATGTTTACTCCTGAATAAAACACTTGTGTATATATAATTTTCTATTTTTTTTAATTTTAGTTTTTTAGAGCCCGGATCAATTTATTAAATGAAAATATAGTGTATGTACAGACTAGGATCTGCACAGATAGCCCTAAGTTAACGGTCACTACTCATACTTTTGACCTGTAATGGGCTGTGGGTCAATGAGGGTCCCTGTTAGTTAAGTGGCCACCACCGGGATTTTTTTTAATGTACCAGTGGTCACTACTTCAAGAGGTGACTTGTGTGCTTGTCCCGCATGGGAAAGTTCCTAGTCGCAGTGGAATGAACGGAGCTGGAGTCTGACTGACTGCTGCCTACCTTAACAGCACCAGGCAAGGTTGCCGCACCACCCCTGAACATCCACACAGTGCACTATGCAAATTCGACGCCGTGTTCGCAGACGCCCTGTTAACTCAATATACCCACACATAGTGTCATGCAGTAGTTATTTATTTATTCGATTATTCATATTACTTTACTACTTTCTCTTTCAGGTTATTCATACTGGTAGCTAATAGATAATGTATTATAGAATGTAGCATTTCCTTTTCAGTCTTTCCTATGAAATTTCCATGTCAGTTTTTCCATGTTGCATGGTGGTTTTTCTCACTTTTTCTTGCCAGTTTTAACTGGAGGGTTTGGAGGGGGAGGGGAGCCTTCTTGCTTTACTATCCTTATCCTTCAGCATGTACAGGTAGATCTTGGAGTCATAGTTTGCTCTGTAACAAACAGCCTCAAAAGGACCATAAGGTCTGTTGCTGTTTGCTTTCCTTTGTACTCCTTTGTACCGCGCGTGTGTATGCGCTCGCCCATGGTCTGTTCCTTCTCACATATGTGAGAGGTGGGGGGACCCAGCATCCACCCACTTAGTGTTGTGGTACCCTGTTTTTAGGGTAGCTCTACATCCAGTGGGAAGCCAAATGATTTCCTGTAAACTAGGAAATCATTTACAATGCTGGGTGGTAACCTTATAACCAACCGACACGTCATCCCTACATAACAGCAAGTGGGTTGGCGGAGGGTTAGTGCCCCTCCCTGGAAAACAACCTACTTAAAATACGAACAAGAAGCCTCGGACCAGGACTGACCAAAAGATGACGACTAAAGGACCCTACAAAGTACATGATCCGAATGGCGACGTGGAATGTAAGGGGTGTGAATGATGAGGTGAAAGAGACAGAGATTGTCCAGGTGCTTCAGGGTGCGATAGTGGATGTATGTGGATTAACTGAAACTAAATGGTGAGGAGAGAGTGTGAGAGAATGAGAGTATGGATTGGGTATATGTGCAGAAGTAGGTGAGAATGAGAGGGCAAAAGAAGGAGTGTGTATTGTTGTGAGTAACAGATGGAAGGAGAATATATGAGAGTATGGATCAGCTGGCTCAAGGATTCTGTAGGTAAGACTGATAATTGGAATACAAATGTGGGTGACTGTGTGCGTGCATGGCCAAACGCAAGATCGTGCAAGCAGAGTGAGAGAAGAGTTCTGGACAAATGTTGAAGTATGCAGGGTAAAGTTTGAAAGGAATGAGAGAGTGTTTTTGACTGGTGATATGAAAGGAAACGTAGGGAATGTGAAGGTAGATGGAATAGTTGGTGAGTGGGGTGTGCCTACTGAGACAGATGAGAATGGCAGTGCTTTAGTGGACATTTGTGCTGGGAGGGGGTTGGCAATAGCTAATGCCCTCTTCAGGCATGAAATGATCCACAGGTAAACATGGTGAGTGATGAGAAGGGTGGATGGTGAACTGAATGAAAAGAAGGGAATGATTGATTATATGTGTGTGGATAAAGGAATGCGAAGATGTGTAATGGATGCAAGAGCAAATAGAGGTTGGGGGAGTGGACCTTCTGACCACCACAAAGTGCTGGTCAGAATCAAGGTCCATGTAAAATGGAGAAATACACGAAGGGAAGAAAGGGAGGAAGGAGTAGATGTAAGGAGAGTGGAAAGGTTACAAGAGGATGAGAAAAAGGCAGAATATAAGAGAGAAGTGAAGGAACGATTGCTTAAATATGAATTGGAGCAGATGGGGGGACGTGGAATGTGTGTGCAAGATATTCAAAGAAGAAATATGTGCACCATGTGAGGTGGGGTGTGGGGTGAAGAGAAGATGAAAGGAGGTGCAAGGAACAGCATGGTGGAATGAAGAGGTGAGACAAGCTGTGGCACAAAAGACAAAAGCATATAATGAATGGATGAGAATTAGGAGCGTGGAAGAAGTTGAGAGACAGAAGAAAGAGTTACATGTTAAAAGGAAGAGAGAGGTGAAAAGATTAGTATGAGAGAGTAAGAAGAGAGTGGATGAAGAATTTAGAAGGAATTTGAGTGTCAAATGGAGGAATGTAAGAAAATGTTCTGGAAAGAGGTAAAGAGAATCAGACAGGGTGGCAATGAAGTTAGTAGGGGAGTGAAAGATAAAAATGGTAGAGTACTAGTGGAGAAGGGAGAAGAAGTGAGCAGATGGAGAGAACACTTTACCGAATTGTTGAACATAAAGAATGAAAGTAATGCCAGTGTAAGTGAGTGGGAAATGGCTGGGAGATGGAGGGAGGTGAGAAGACAGGAAGAAATCAGTAGGATGGAAGTTGTGGAAGCAATGAAATAAGTCAAAATTGGGAAGGCCCCAGGAATTGATGGAGTGTGTGGTGAAATGCTGAACCATGGGGGAGAGATAGTAGTAGAATGGATGTGGAAGATGTGTAGATTGGCGTGGGAGAAAGGTAGAGTCCCGGAGGAGTGGAAGGTACGTATAATTATTCACTTGTACAAAGGGAAAGGGGAAGAAAAAGTGTGTGGTAATCATAGGGGCATTTGTCTTCTTAGTGTAACAGGAAAAGTATATGGTAGGATACTCATTGACAGACTTAAGGAAATAACAGAGGAATAAGTTGGAGAAGAACAGGGAGGCTTTAGGAAGGGAAGAGGTTGTGAAGATCAGATATTCATTCTTAGATCTATAGTGATAAAGTTTCTAGAGAAGGGAAAGATGTATGCGGCCTTCATGGATTTGGAGAAAGCATATGATAGGGTGGATAGACAAGGATTGTGGAAAGTATTAAGAATATAATTGGAGTAGATGGGAAGTTGTTGAATCCTGTGAAGAGTATATATGAGGATGCTACGGCTGCAGTGCGTGTGGATAGGGCACTGAGTTTTTCTTTTTGAAAGTTGGGCTGAAACAGGGATGTATCATGTCTCCATGGTTGTTTAATCTGTATATGGATGGGGTTATAAAAGAGATACAAGGTAGGGCAGTGGATGTTGGAGTGGCCCTAATGAGAGAAGGCAGTGTTTGGAAACTCCTTGTACTCCTGTTTGCAGATGATACTGTGTTGTTAAGTGTAGTCGAAGGGGAGCTTCAAAGCTTGGTGGATGAGTTTGGGAAAATATGTAAGAAACGGAATCTAAAGGTGAATGTAGGGAAGAGTAAAGTTATGGTCTTCGAGAGAGGTGAAGTCAGTAAATGTACAATGAAGATGGATGATGAGGAAATGGAAAATGTGAGTAAGTTTAAGTACTTGCATACTGTGATGAGTAAGGATGGAAGTTTGGAGGATGAAGTGCTTAAAAGGGTACAGCAAGGAAGAATAGTTGCTGGTTCCTTGAAGGCGGTGATAAGAAACAGGAAAGTGAGTATGGAAGTGAAAAAATTATTACATGACACTATAGTGATACCAACTCTAACGTATGGAAGTGAAGCTTGGACGTTGTTGGAGGGATACAAGTAAAGACTAAGAGTAGTGGAAATAAATTATCTGAGAGGAGCCTGTGGAGTCACGTGGAGAGGCAGACTGACAAATGAGGAAGTGAAGAAGCATTGTGGTGTGGATATGGATGTAATAGGAACCGTTACGAGAAACACATTGAGGTGGTTTGGCCATGTGGAGAGGATGGAGAGTGAGAGACTGACGAGGAGAGTATGTGAGTGAGGTGGAGGGGGATAGAAGGAGGGGAAGGCCAAGGATGAGATGGAGGAATGGAGTGGAGAGGTATATGAGAGAGGGGGGTATGAGTTGGGAGCAGGGCAGTGAAATGGCGGGAGACAGGGCGACGTGGAGTCGACTTGTTTGTGGCCACCCCTTATGGGATTAAGGCGTCTGGCAATAGATAGATAGAAGATAAATTCTTCCCTTCACTTTCAACCTGTTTAGCCACTATGGTTTTCGTCATCAGGAGAACCATACAATCATATCTCTTCAGAAACACTTTCATGCCCTTATAGTTTGTCCCATCCCCTTCCATGAGGCTCCCTTTAAACTCACAGCACCAGATTGTGCAGCACCCAATCTCAAAAAAAAAATAAATAAATAAATAAAAGAATCCAAGTCTTCTCCACGAAAACCTTACCCAACATCAATGCATACTTTTTTACTGTTGTGTACATATAAAGATTTTCAAATCTTGTCCTCTCTGTGCATCACTGAGAAAACACACACACACACACACACACACACGCACACGCACACGCGCGCGCGCGCGCTTACCAAAAACTGTCCTTTTACAGAAGACAACGGCTCACCAAGATGCTGTGTTTCTCACTCTTCAATGTCTATGTGAGTGACCATGCAGACCCAGAGCTGGGCACTATATACATTGAATGTATTTAAATACTAAGTACTAAATACATGGGAGAAATGTATTTAAATACTAAATACATTTTATGAACTTATTTAACCCTTAGCCGCCGGGGGGGTTCCCGGCCGCAGCACACTCCTCCCTATGGGCGATTTCTGAGATTTTAAACAAAATACCCTTACTTTAAACTCTTATTTCTGCCAAACTGTAATAGCTAGAGAATCAAATGAAAGTTCATAAGTCTCATCAACTCTTCCTCTTTCCAATGAAGGTATCTTGAGGTCTCTATGTGGTCCCATCGATGAGTAAAGATGAGTTGAAGACGAGTGTTTTTTCACGTTTCGGCGCGCGGCTCCAAGCGTGCACCACTGGCTATGGCCTTGGCCCGGCCGGCTAGCGTTGGCAGCACTGACTGGAGTGGTAATTGTAACACTGCCCGTGCGTCCTTGGAATGCGGAATATTCCACTCGCTTTTTCTACTCCTCATTACTCACCGCCGTAAAAATGAGTCATCACCCGGTTCATGTGGCTCAATCAAGGATTTACCGCCCACACCACCATGCCACTATGCCTTGTAGGTGTGTGGGAAAGGAAATATCTCGTCGTTTTTCTGTACTCACTTCTTCCGTAAATAATCATATTTCTCTTTTACTAAGGCACTTAGAACTCCACTTTATATCACGATAATGGGTAATCGCACTTTGACAAGTAAATGCTGTTGCTCTTTCACGCATGATCGTAGAGTATAAGGTAATTATTTGTACTGTAAATCAGACTGCTTTGTACTAATCAGGGTTATAGTGAAAATCATATAAATGTTTTACACAACTAACATTATTTGTACTTCACATCACAGATACACTGATGCTCATATTTGGCACAATAATAATTTAGGTATAGTGAAGCAGGTATTGTTCATTGTGGCCCGCTCACAAGTGGTTTTCTTTCAGGTAACAGGTAGGCAAACTCAAGGTATATCCAATAATTTTCTAACCAATATCCAGTAAACGGTATCAACTCCTGTATTGCACTTACTATGAATCACGTATATGCACTTGTAGAACTTATAAAAGACTTATATCTTATCATTTTCTATAATTCACTTATAATATCACACATTTCACTCATTTATGAAAATACACAAACTTCTGCACTGCTGTACACTATTTATACTCCCCACACACCTGCTCAGTACTCATACCACTCCCGAAGGGCCTGGTCGTGGAGATTTTGCCCTTGAAGTGGTAGGCTGAGGTGTTGGAGAGCGCTGGAGGAAGATACATTAGCAAGCAGGCGGCGAGAGTGTGGAGGAAACGGCTCTGCGGCGTTTTTTTCCACAGATGACCGCCAGGTCCACAGTCACTTTCCCGATGTCCTGGGTCATCTTGCGCCTCCTCATCGCTGAAATCATCACTCTCGTAGACTGTCCCTTTCTCCTGGAAAGGTTGGAGGGGTGTACGAGAGGAGACAGTATCGTCAAGGGCACATCCTATGGCACTATCACTAAGCCCTTTACCTGGCACTATGGACTGAATTTTCGTGGGGGTTGATGCGGTGAGACAGAATCGGACGATGTCAAGGAAGATGACATGGCTCCTCTCGCTACCATTGCGGAGTACAAACTGAACCGCGCAACTGTGGGGTACCTGGGGGTCCTACCTACCCCGTAGGTATCATAGAAAATGGTCCCGTGCTCAAACAGTGGCGTGAAGGGGAGTGCGGTATATAAAGTCAACTGGCGGCCCACTGCGCCCTGAATCCTGTCGTGCATACATGTCAGCCGGTGGATAGGGGTTAAATACTAACTACTAAACACATCAGTTGTATTTAAATATATTTGTAAATACATTTTAAATACATACAAAATTTAACATAATTTTGGCATAATTATGCCAGACCTAGCAACCCTGACTGATGGACCTGAACTCGTGACTCACACCGTGTTCACTGTTCAGGGCTGCCAGAGAGTTGGACGGTTTTTTGGTCAAATTATCTGGTAGAAAAGTATTTACATTTTTAAATTTTGAGGATTTAAATACATTGTATTTAAATACTAATTAAAGTATTTTAATACTATATTTAAGTACATAAAAACCAATGTATTTATAAATACAGTTCTAAATACACAAATGTTTTCAAATACTGCCCAACTCTGTGCAGAACAAATTCCTGATCTGCAAACTTTGTCACACAGTTGGCATATCATGTCCGGGTTTGTTGGGAGAAGTCTTTTTTTGGTTGTGCCTCCATTGTAAATGCTCTTCTGTGGCCTGGTCTTGTGCTTCATCGAGATGAATGGATCCTTTGCTGCAGAGAATTTGCCACTGTTTTCTGTGAAGGACACTGGTTTCAGTATCTTTTGGTATGATGCATTTCTTCAGAGTTTTCCTTGTATGATCTTTATATCTTTTCTTCTGTCCCCCTGGGTTGCAACGTGCTGCAGAGAGTTGGCCATACAGAACCTGGCGGGGAAGGTGGTGATTAGGCATGCGGAACGTGTGTACAGCCCATCTAAGCTGCTTTTTACCCAGCATGGTTTCTATGTTAGCTGATATTGCCAACTGGAGAATTTGTGAGTGAGGGACCTTATCCTTTCATGTGAGTCCAATGATGTGCTGCAAGCATCGGATGTGAAAAGACTCAAGCTGTTGGATGTGACACTGATAAGTAGTCCAGAATTCAGCACCGAATAAGAGACTGGAGAGGCATACAGCCTATATACCGATACCCTCGTTTCAATTCTCAAGTTGTTGTTTTCAAAGACTATGGATCTGAGACATCCAAAAAAGGCTGAAACATGGTTCATTCATGCAACGACCTCTACATCAATATTATGTTTATCTGTGAGCACATGTCCGAGATAGGTAAAATTCTTCATCTGTTTTACATTTTCGCCATTTATTTGAAATGCAAGAGGCTCTGCTGTTTTGTTTCTGTGATATATTATTAATGTTTTACTAACACTTATTTGGAGCCCCAGTGCATGGATTATGTTGGGAATGTTGCTAAGAAACTGTTGTAGGGCTTCTTGGGTATGTGCAAGGAAAGGACAGTCATCAGCATATTGCAGCTCATGGAAATGAGCTATTTCAGTCTTTGATTTTGCTTGAAGACATCTTAGATTAAGTTACCATCTGGACAGAATTGGATTTCTATTCCATCGTCAGGATTTACTTGTTGGTGACTTAAAAGGGCGACTGCAGTGAGATAGATGTTGAAGATATCAGAAGCCAGAACACAATCTTGCCTTACACCAACATCCACACTGAAGGTTTCAGATTTGCCTTCACCTACGGACACATGAGAGCTCATTTTGTCATGCAGACTCCTTAGGATGGTAAGAAATTTGTTTGGAAAATCAAATTTTGAAAGAACATTCCATAAATGTCCTCTATTGGCAGTGTCCAGTGCTTTTGCAAGATTGATGAATGAAATACATGTCATGGTTCTGCTCGTGGCATTTCTCTTGGATCTGTCGGGCAACAAAGATCATATCACAGGTACAGTACTCCGTTCCTTCCGAAATCCACATTGTTTTTCAGGAAGTTTTGACTCACTCAAATGGTTTGTCAGTCTGGGTAACATTATCTTGGGTAGAACTTCGCTAGCATTCACAAGGGGGGAGATATCTCTACTGGGGTTCCCTTTAATCTGCAGATGATTACAGTATTAAAAAAAAAGTCATTCACATGGAATTTATTTTGGTTCTAGATAGTCAGCATGAGATTATGTAGGCGCTGATGAAGTAACTGGCCTCCTTTTTTAATCAGTTGACATGGCAAGCCATCAGGGCCAGGGCCTTTGTTACATTTTAGAGATTAGATGGCCTGAACAGTTCCTGCAAGTGTATGTTGCACATCTAGATCTGTAGCTTGAGAGGCACTTGGGATGTTTTCATGGATCTAATGTTTTTTTGTATTCATTAAGAAGCTGAATTGTTGTGCCCATTTTTCTAGGATTGCTTGCTTGTATCTTAGAAGCTCTCCTATTACTGATCGAACAGGGTTTATGTTGTGTTTGGTTGGCCCATAGATAATGATAATGGACTTGTAGAACCATGATGGTCGTTAACCCATGGACTGCGACATACTCATGTGGGAGGTGTCTTATAAAGCTGCAACCTACCTCTGGTGAGCAAGATTTTTAACAACATGCCAGAAAGGTAATAGAAGGATCAGCATGATAGAATTTATGGGGTATTAGGCTAACTGGTAGTTCTAATTCCCACCCCTTCTCTTCAGCCCAGTTGCTAAGTTACACCAGCAACGGTGACCCAAGAGTACACACTCTGTAACGCATTGTCCACAATATTATCACCCCAGGAAAGGTAGTCGTGGGTCAAAATTGTTTTGAATAACATGAAAGGAAATTAAGGGCAATAGGAAGTAATAGAACAGAAGTAGGGCAGTAAATAAGAGGCATAAAAGTAGAACCCAAATCTCGTATTGCAGCATGCAGAGTGAGCTGGCAACCCATCTGGTGAGCGGGGAGACCGGCAAAAGCCTGTTTACACCCTCTCCCGTCTGTCCCAATATGCATTACTCTCTCTCTCTCTCTCTCTTTCTCAAAGCATAGTTTTCATGTTCCTGCCAGAAATGCAACTTCTGACAATTATTTCTCCAAAACTACGCTAATTTCAATAAAAAAAAAAATTCCATGGGTGGCTTCACGATGCAGTTTCCTAGCCACTGATATACATTTCATGGAAATCCTTAAGAGTGACCAAAATTGCCATTTTGGTGCACCATGCGGAATGTCTGCACTACCCCTTGCCACAGCCCACGGGTTAAAATCAACCATTTTTTGCTGCTCTTTTGCTTGTTCAGTCCACCATTTGACATCTGTGTACTGCAGTTTTCTCTGGGTTTCGCTTCTGAGATTCTGGAATTCAGATTTTAAGGCTAAGGAGCTGGGATAAGTCTCAGGACTGTAAAATATCTTGATACATAATAACCAGCAATATACATAATATAGTCTAGAGCAGTGGTTTTTAACCTTTTTTCTTGGCGAACCAAAATCCATAAGATGGTCTATATGGCGACCCAAACCCTCGTAAACTTACTCTGCACCAGAACTGAAACAAACATATGTGTCATATCATGTGACTAAAACCAAAGCAGTATTTCAATATTTTATTGATGTCATAATAAATAAATTTCATTTTTATTATATGTACTTCCTAAGAACTAAAATATCAACACATTTTGGCCGAAAAAAAAAATCGAAGATCAGAAAATCAAAATAATTCATTCATGTTCATGATACACCTATTTACTCTGACCATTAAGGAGAGAGTCACTATTTTGGATGTTGTCTGAGACATAAAGTACTATAATCAGTGAGATCCCTGGCACTGAAAAGTTTCAATCAGCTTCTCAAACCGGGATGATTTACATGACGCACTGCATCTTAGGTCATGCTCTGGTTGTAGACGGTTTCTATACTTTGTGAGTGCAGAAAATTCTGTCTCATACAGATGAGTTGTAGCAAAGGGAAGGAGTGCTTTCAAGGCTTCACCTCCAAGAATTTTATTGTCTTTGTAAACTCTGATCTAGAATGAGCTCAGTGACTCGTTTTGTTTCCTGAAATCATAACGAAGTGTTTCATCATTCTGAACCTCGATGAGTTGCTCCTAGAGGTAGCTGATGTTCGAAATCTCGTCAGGTAAGTCTTCAGCTTCAATGCTGAAGGGATTTCTTACCCAAGCATATTTCATCACATTCTCAGGAGTGTAGTAAAAAAACTCTTCGATTAGTCTGGAGATATGCTCCACAATGATGCTTTGGACCTGGGTGAGAGAAAAATGTTCGTCTTCCAGATATTCACTCAAAGATGGAGTGACAAAGTCTTCCCAGTCTCAGTTTTACTCTTCCACAGCTTCAGTTTCCCCTTGAATGCAGTTACCTTCTCTGACAGTCCAACTAATGTCTGATCGTGACCTTGCATTGAAATGTTCAAGGCGTTAATCTTAGCAAAGATATCTGCAAGATAAGCCATTTGCATCACGTACTTTGAATCAGAGAATCTTTGGGGCCAGTAAATGATTCTCTTTTGCTAGAAATATCTCAGTCTCGTTCCGCATTTCAGGCAACCGTTGGAGCACCCTTCCTCATCATGGCCACCTAACCTCAGAGTGGAACAACACGTGTACATGTTCTGAACCAAAATCAAAACACATCTGACTGATGATCCTGGAGGGCACAGCCCTAGATTAATGAAACTGACTACCTGGCTGACTTCCCGCATCACTTTCTGTAACTCAGGTGACAACCCCTGAGAAGCAAGATTCTCACGGTGAAGGAGACAGTGAACAATCAGCACGAATGGATTTTCTTCTTTAACCCGCCCCATCCCGACCACTTTTCCACCACTGACTCCCCCCAATCCCGACCATTTTAGGATTTTTTTTTTTTTTTTGGCTCAAACCTTCGCTTTTGGTGAGAAACATCGAAAATTATTTCTCCAAAACTACGCTAATTTCAATAAAAAAAAAATTCCATGGGTGGCTTCACGATGCAGTTTCCTAGCCACTGATATACATTTCATGGAAATCCTTAAGAGTGACCAAAATTGCCATTTTGGTGCACCATGCAGAATGTCTGCACTACCCCTTGCCACAGCCCACGGGTTAAAATCAACCATTTTTTGCTGCTCTTTTGCTTGTTCAGTCCACCATTTGACATCTGTGTACTGCAGTTTTCTCTGGGTTTCGCTTCTGAGATTCTGGAATTCAGATTTTAAGGCTAAGGAGCTGGGATAAGTCTCAGGACTGTAAAATATCTTGATACATAATAACCAGCAATATACATAATATAGTCTAGAGCAGTGGTTTTTAACCTTTTTTCTTGGCGAACCAAAATCCATAAGATGGTCTATATGGCGACCCAAACCCTCGTAAACTTACTCTGCACCAGAACTGAAACAAACATATGTGTCATATCATGTGACTAAAACCAAAGCAATATTTCAATATTTTATTGATGTCATAATAAATAAATTTCATTTTTATTATATGTACTTCCTAAGAACTAAAATATCAACACATTTTGGCCGAAAAAAAAAATCGAAGATCAGAAAATCAAAATAATTCATTCATGTTCATGATACACCTATTTACTCTGACCATTAAGGAGAGAGTCACTATTTTGGATGTTGTCTGAGACATAAAGTACTATAATCAGTGAGATCCCTGGCACTGAAAAGTTTCAATCAGCTTCTCAAACCGGGATGATTTACATGACGCACTGCATCTTAGGTCATGCTCTGGTTGTAGACGGTTTCTGTACTTTGTGAGTGCAGAAAATTCTGTCTCATACAGATGAGTTGTAGCAAAGGGAAGGAGTGCTTTCAGGGCTTCACCTCCAAGAATTTTATTGTCTTTGTAAACTCTGATCTAGAATGAGCTCAGTGACTCGTTTTGTTTCCTGAAATCATAACGAAGTGTTTCATCATTCTGAACCTCGATGAGTTGCTCCTAGAGGTAGCTGATGTTCGAAATCTCGTCAGGTAAGTCTTCAGCTTCAATGCTGAAGGGATTTCTTACCCAAGCATATTTCATCACATTCTCAGGAGTGTAGTAAAAAAACTCTTCGATTAGTCTGGAGATATGCTCCACAATGATGCTTTGGACCTGGGTGGGAGAAAAATGTTCGTCTTCCAGAAATTCACTCAAAGATGGATTGATTGATTGATTTAAATAAGGCGCCGCAACAGCACAGGTCATATGGCGCCGTTAAAACAATACGGTAAAATCAGAAGCACAGAATGATAAAAATACTAAAAAGAGCCAACTAAAAGAAAAGAAAAGAAGAAGCTACAACTTACTCAACAACCCAGCCTCCTCCACAAACAGGAGGACCTCATGTCCCGGGGAGAGAGCCCTCTCTCCAAGTATCAACGACATCTCATAAGTACCATGAACACCCCGACAATGAAATAGAAATCGCTCACGCAGTTCCATCAGGCTGGGACACTCCACTAAAATGTGGCGCACAGTAAGGGGAACCAAACAGTCATCACAAAATGGCCGTGGCCCCCGGGACATGAGATAACCATGTGTGAGACGCGAGTGACCCGTACGAAGACGGGCCAGTGCAGTCTCTGAACGGCGTCCCCGCACATGGACATACGTCCACGGACGGTATGTCGTAGAGGTTACCTCCCCATCTTGGTCGTAGCAACCAAAGCCTCCCACTGTCCCTGCCAACTAGCAAGAACTGCCACCCGAATGGAGGAGTACAGGTCACGAAAAGGAACTGGGAGGGAAGGAGCAGCCAGTCGACGCCTCCTTAGCCAGCCTGTCTGCCCGTTCATTTCCCAGAACACCAACATGCGCTGGGACCCAGCAAACCCAACACTGTAACCCCTACGTTGGAGAAGATAAAACCACTCGAAGGCAGACAAAACAAGGGGATGAAGTGAAGAAGGACCAAAATGCTGAAGAGCAGAAAGAGCACTGCGAGAGTCGCTAAAAATGGTAAAAGACGAGATGGGAAGAGTAAAAATTAACTTGAAAGCTAAAATAATGGCAGACAGCTCTGCCGTAAAGACAGAGGCAACACAGGGGAGGCACCCACCTCTACAAAAGGAAGGGAAGACAACAGCATACCCAACCCCCGCACCAGACTTTGACCCATCAGTGAAAACAGGGATGGAGTCAGCGTGTATGTTATAGTGTTCTAGGAACAATGCATGGGACTCCGAATCAAGTAACAAATGCCTATTTGAAACAACAGGATTACAGACAGGAACAAGCGGGAATTGCCAGTAACCAAACCTAGGTATCCGATGGGGACATACAGATAGAGATGGCAAATGGAAAGACTCCATTGCAGATGCAACCCTAAAACCAAAGGCTTAGGAAACTCGGGCGAGACACATAAAGATGGGAACGTGCATCATCAGACACAGACACACAAGAAGCAGACTCGGGAAGACGATGTAGGCGACACCAGCACCTCAATAAGGAGGACTGGCGACGCAAAGCCAGCGGAAGGATCCCAGCATCCACCAACAAGCTAGGAATTGGGGACGAGCGGAACGCACCAGTTGCCAAGCGAACACCAGCATGGTGCACAGAGTCCAGCACACGAAGCCGAGCCTCAGTAGCAGATGAGTAGACTTCGCTACCATACTCTAACTTCGAAAGAATAAGAGTCCGGTGCAAGAGGAGGAGAGTCTGTCGGTCGGCGCCCCAAGAAGTATGAGCCAAAACCCGAAGGAGCGACAATGTCCTCATACAAGCCACCTTAACATGACTTGAAGATGAGGTACCCATGTCAGGCGGCTGTCAAATATAAGTCCCAGGAAGCGAGTCTCCTCCACACAAGAGATTCTTCTATCATTGATATACAAGTCAGAATCAGGGTGAACACCACGGAGGCGGCAAAAGTGAACAGCCACAGTCTTGGAAGCCGAGAAACGAAATCCCCGAGTAGAAGCCCACCGAGAGATCCTATTAATCGCCAGCTGCAGCTTCCTCACAATCAATGGCATCCGCCCCGCAGAAAAGGAGATCGATAAGTCATCAACATAAAGACTACCCCAAACTCCTGCAGGAAGTACACTAATAACACTGTTTATAGCCACTGCAAAAAGTGTTACGCTGAGTATACTCCCCTGCGGCACACCATCCTCCAGGGGACGAGCATCTGACAGAGCACCCCCAATCCGGACACGTAAAAAACGACAGGACAAAAATTTCTGCACAAAAGTGGGGAGTTGGCCACGGAGACCAAATTCAAACAGACTAAGCAAAATGCCATGACACCAAGCCGTGTCATAAGCCTTCTCCAAATCAAAAAAGACAGTGACATGGTGGTGCTTATTCGCAAATGCTTTACAAATAGAGGACTCCAAAGACAATAGAGCATCAGTTGTAGAACGCAGTTTCCGGAAACCATACTGAACCGGGAGACAAGTAATTGCCCCTTTCCAAGTACCACACGAGCCTGACATTTACCATCATCTCCAGTAACTTACAGATACATGAAGTCAATGAAATGGGACGGAAGTTGGTCATAACTGATGGTCCTTCCCAGGCTTTGGAATGGGGAGTACTATAGCCACACCCCAAGAAAAAGGAAAATCACCAGTACTCCAAATAAGATTAAAAAACTCTAATAAAAAGGAACAAGCCTCATCAGACATGTGGCGTTAAAAGGCATAAGGGATATCGTCAAGGCCTGGAGACGGAGTCACCACATTGGGATAAAGCCAGCTTTAGCTCAGAGAGAGAGAGAAGGGGACATTATATGGCTCTGCCTCATTGGAAGCAAAGTCCACCCCTTGCGACTCCACACAGCGCCGATGCTGCGCCATGGGCGAATTAGGATCCTTCCTGGAAACACTCGCAAAATGATCCGCAAAGACACTAGCGACCTCCTGTGGATCAGCCACCATCCTACCAGCATGAGACAAAACAGGAGGGGAAGGAGGCGAAAACTTACCAGAAATCTTGCGAACTCTGTTCCACACCTGGGTAAGCGGGGTCTGAGCATTAACCGAGGACACAAAGCGTTTCCACGACATTCGCCGAGCATTCTTAAAAACCCACCTAGCCCGAGCCCGGGCCCGTCGGAAGGCATCCATACACTGGGGATCACCACGATGCCGACGAAGACGAGAGAAGGCGGCACGCTTCATTCTCACTGCAGCAGAACAATCATCATTCCACCAAGGGACTGGACGTTTGGAAAAATGGCCAGACGTCCTCGGGACGGACTGGAGGGCAGCAGAATGAAGTAAATCAGTAAAATATGTCGCAGCTGCATCTGAGCCACCAAACTCAGCTAAGGGACAAACAGAAGATGTAAGGTCTGTAAACAGCCGCCAATCAGCCTTATCAAGGCGCCACCGGGGAAGACGGGACCGAGGTTCAGACACCGTAGATTCTAAAACTATTGGAAAGTGATCACTCCCATGCAAATCTGGTAAGACCTGCCAACTAAAATCCAAGAGGGCACTAGGAGACACGAGGGAAATATCAATGGCAGAAAACGTACCAGTCTGAGCATGAAAGTGTGTCGCATCCCCAGAATTTAAAACATCCAACTCCACATCCTCAATAAAACCAGCCAATAAAACACCTCTAGGGTTGACTGTGCAGTCACCCCAGAGAGGGTGGCGACAATTAAAATCTCCCAAAAGAAGAAAAGGAGAGGGTAGACCACGCACGAGGCAGTCGAGATCACCCCGCTCAAGGGCAGCAGCAGGCGGAAGATAGATACTGCAGAGAGTATACCACCTGTTCAGAAATAACTTGACTGCAACAGCCTGCAGTGGAGATTGCAGGTTGACGTCGTAGTATGGTACATCCTTGCGGATTAGAACTGCAGAGCCACCACGACGACCTCTCCCCAAAATAGGGGTGGAATAAAATGCATAATAACCGGAAGGAGCGGGAGGAAAAAGAGTCTCCCACCATTGTCTCCTGGAGACACACACACACTGGGGAGAAACGAGAGAGGAGACTCAGCTCCTCCCAGGATGCACGCAAACCACGACAATTCCACTGAAGGACCTTGAATACTGCTAATTTGAGAGGGGTTTCAGGGGAGCCTCAGAAGGAGGCTTCCCCTTGCCGACCTGACTAGAAATTGCTTTCAAGCGGCGAGGCTTATCGGTGCCCACCATGCCTGTAGGCTCAGGAATCTGAGACTGAGAAACCCGCTCACGAGTCCCTGAAACACCTGAGACAACCGAAGGAGGAGGAATCCTCGATACAGACAGACCAGCACTGTCCCTGGAGGAGGACAGTTTGGGAAGACGCGAATGAGTAACAGTCGACTCAGAGTCAGAGGACGTTCCCAAAGAGACCTTCCTGGGGGGGACACCCACCGAGTCAAGGGACTCAACAGATCCCCTGTGACGCTTCAGGATGGACTGAGAAAAATCCTTGGAGGAGCCAGTTGCAGGAGACTGTCTCGGCCTAACCCTGGGAGGCCTCTGCGGCTTAGCCCTGGGGAGGCGTCCGAGACTTAACCCTGGGAGGCGTCCGTGGCTGAGAATCCATGGGAGCATGAACCTCGACAGCATGAACACCCATACAAGGAGCCTGAGTCGAAGCTGGAGAAGAGACAACAGAGGGCCCTGCCGAAGATGTAGTGGAGAGCACTGCCGTAGATACCGAAGATGGTTCACCTGTGGAACTTTCCAGAACCGAAAACTTGTTGCTAAAAGTCACTGATGGAGCAATAGTCTCACAAGAATGGGAAGAAACAACTACAGGTTGGGAAGAGCAGGAAGGCGCCACAACACAAGAACCCAAAACAGAGGCAGAGGAACCAGAGCGGAGGGAGGAGGCATACACCATCGCCCCACCACCCTTTTGTCTAAAAAGAAGCTCCCGCCTGGCACTACCGAGACTAATGAACTGGGAATTAGCCAGTTGAATGATATCTTGCTCAAGACAGTATTTCTGACACTTACGAAAACGTGGTGGGTGATCCCCCCTGCAGTGGAAGCAGAAAGGCTCAGAATCACAATCGGGAGTAGAGTGTGAGTCGAGGGCAGAGCAGCGACCACACCGCGGACGGTTAGTACAATTCTTCCTACTATGGCCAAACTCATAACACGAGTAACATTGCAATGGACGATCAACAAAAGCCCTCACGGGGAGAGAAAGAGGACCAATCTCAACACGCTCAGGGAGGAAAGAACCATAAAATGTTAGCATGATTAAATTACTGTTCCCTCCAATCTTTGCCACTTGGTGAACGGAATCAGGGCAAAACCTAAGGATCTCATCATCCGAAAATTCATACAGGTCCGAATTATAAATACGACCCTTGCTATAATTAAATGAGTGATGAGGTTTGATAGAATCAAAGATACCATCAGAAGGGCAAGGCAGATGGAGGAGCATTATTGCTTGCGTCAGATCTTTAGCATGGATCAAAACACCCTTACCATACTTCTTGATGTTACCTGGCTGGGAGCACTTTACCAATTTCCCTTTCCAGGTACCTGGCAGCATTTAGAAAGTTTCCGCGACCATCCTTATAATGGGCAACAAACCAGTAAGGAGTAGGGGCCTTACGAACCTTGGTAGCCTGTTCCTCTGCATCTTCAAAAACGTTGGGACAATAGTCGCTCTCACTATCTTGGACATTACGAGACCGAATAAGCTCTGCAACTAAGTCACTGGCACCAAGATGCAAGGAACCTAGTGCCTCAAGAGCAGCTTGAGCAGCGACACCAGATGTAAAAGTTACATAGCACCTATTGGCGAGGCAGTCAGCTTCATATTTGAGACGGATACGGAGAACCGTCCCAAAAGGTCTCAATGCAGCGTGAATAGCACGGAATGACAGGGTCACAAAAATATTTCGCAGGAACAGCGTGTCGAGACCAGCCCCAACAGCCGATCCCTGGGATCTCTCAACAGGAGCAGCAGCGGCAGGGGAGTACAAGCCTCACCCCGCACAAAACCATCACGACCAGAGGGTGACGTCTCGAGGAGCTTGGCCCGACCGCACCTCGAGGACCAGAACAAATATTTTCAGTATCCATAAACTGATCTTGAAAGTAAATGGCCCCAGGGGCCAAGGGTAACCGCCTACCGGGACTACGAAAGGAGAGAGCGCCAACCGCCGCGAACGGGGTACCTCGTCCCCATGGTGGCCACTCGTTTTAAAAAGTAGCCCCGCATGATCCGAAAGTTTGTCCACGACGGAGCAAGACCTCTCCCCATAACGCATCCCAGCCCAGACACCCAACCATCCAACACAGGACGACCTCAACAGGCGGCCCCTCTGGCGGCACACCGTTAGCCCGTACTGGCAGCCTAAAACCTCGGGAACCATTTAGTCTGGCCCCTCACTGGCGACCTTACTAGCCTGGGAAGCCCTCTCTCCCCCCAAAACAGGGGCAGAGCAGGGGTCGAAACCCCCTCTAGTCTAGCTCGCCAGGTCCTCAGGGCACACAAGCCCCCCCACCACGACAAGGCGGTTCCCACTAGGGGGGACTCAAAGATGGAGTGACAAAGTCTTCCCAGTCTCAGTTTTACTCTTCCACAGCTTCAGTTTCCCCTTGAATGCAGTTACCTTCTCTGACAGTCCAACTAATGTCTGATCGTGACCTTGCATTGAAATGTTCAAGGCGTTAATCTTAGCAAAGATATCTGCAAGATAAGCCATTTGCATCACGTACTTTGAATCAGAGAATCTTTGGGGCCAGTAAATGATTCTCTTTTGCTAGAAATATCTCAGTCTCGTTCCGCATTTCAGGCAACCGTTGGAGCACCCTTCCTCATCATGGCCACCTAACCTCAGAGTGGAACAACACGTGTACATGTTCTGAACCAAAATCAAAACACATCTGACTGATGATCCTGGAGGGCACAGCCCTAGATTAATGAAACTGACTACCTGGCTGACTTCCCGCATCACTTTCTGTAACTCAGGTGACAACCCCTGAGAAGCAAGATTCTCACGGTGAAGGAGACAGTGAACAATCAGCACGAATGGATTTTCTTCTTTAACCCGCCCCATCCCGACCACTTTTCCACCACTGACTCCCCCCAATCCCGACCATTTTAGGATTTTTTTTTTTTTTTGGCTCAAACCTTCGCTTTTGGTGAGAAACATCGAAAATTCATAGAGAAATCGCTCACCAGAGGTTTAAAATACTCATTACAGGTAGGAGTACCTCCTTACCTTACAGGGTTTTCTATCAGGCTGGCACCAAAGAAAACGAGTTCTATGGGAGGATAACTATTTCACACCACTCATAAACGGTATTTATTTATTTACTTGGTACGAATTTATATGTTGTACAAGAGTATATTGGTTTTCAAGCAGTAATATAGGCATTATAAGCATTGTTTCACTCACTAATACCTGACCTTTTTTTGCCACATTACCTGATCATCATTTCTAACTGTTTCTTCCTCTAATGCTATGTAAAGTTTGTCCTCCACATTGTCATTGATTGGGGAATCACTCTGGCCCTGAATTTCGTACCGTGGCATGACATGGCTATACTGGCCAGGTCACTGATAACAGGTGAATTGCTGAGACAATGGCATGCAGGGGGGGGGAGGAGATCATGCTGGGTAAGGCATTGTCCCTGAATGGCATCTTGTTGAGGAAGGTGTCACGTGTATACGTACCAAAAATGACTCGCGAAAATTGAAAATTGTGAAAATTAGGGACCTTGCAATTTTTTCGCGTTTATGTACGTCGATGGGATTGGCAGTGACAAAACGTGTAGACGTTAAAGAACGTCGACGGGATGCCGCGGGTTAACTCTAGCAATGAAACCATAACGTACTCTCAGCATTGCTGGTGCACAATCACAACAGACATAGAACACTGATTCCACTGAAGCCCTGCTTCCTTGAAGAATGAGTCCACAGTACTGAAAATATCTTCTCTGGTTGTGGTCGTGTGTAATGGCCGACAGAACAGAAATTCCTCTTCCATGTCTTCTGGACCTCGGTACCATACGTAAGCCATGAGCTGGGCATCATTACTCCGAAATGATAATGGTTAAGTTTTAAAATATAAAATGTACAGTACTGTACGCTACTCCCAGTTGTGTGCATGGTAATAATCTTTTTTTAAGCCAAATGCAATCGCCTACTGTAGGGGAGAGAGAGAGAGAGAGAGAGAAAGAGATGGAGAAAGAGAGAGAAAATGTACAGTAAAGTGTGAAGTATTGACAAGTATGGTAATACGTTAAAAAGTAATAGTATACAGCATTAATATCAGTAATATATTTGTCTCTTGGCGACCCACTCCACATGGCTTGGTGACCCAAATTTGGGTCGCGACCCATGGGTTAAAAACCACTGGTCTAGAGGTTAGGTCAATGTCAAATCTAGGGGCCAAAGGAAGTGACGTTAGCACCTCTCCAGGATGTCTCACACCAGCACAATAGCCCAGAAACAGCGCCTCATGACCAAACACACACATACACACACACACAGGCTTCTAGAACATTTCAACAACAGTATAGCCCACGTGACACGACCCCTGCTAAACGAGAATGTAGGAATCAGAGATCAGAAAAGGGCTAGCCATGGAACCGACAGGTAGTGGAGAGAGCAAATAAGAAGAGGGTTCCGACGAGACTTAGTAAATTAAGTCCCTGTGTAATACAAACGCTGCTCAATTTAGACTTTCTTTGAAGATAATAAATCAAGATCAACCCCTGTATTCATCTTTAACTCCTCCTGCTCTTCGATTACCAAAATAACTTTAACCCCTATAATGTGGGGTTGTTTAGGCTTGACTTGCATGTGCCGCTGGCATACTCGCGCTCTGACAGATTCTCTAAAAATATTTGCCAAAAATCAGTTATTAGTCCTAGGATATTAAATTTAAATATGCCTATGGCACATACCGTCAGCTTTCTCCTGGGATGATTGTTGAGCCTTCGTCGAGTACCGTATAGGACTTGTGAAGACCTCTGAAGTTGGGTAACGAAGTCTCCACTTTACACTTTCCGACAACCCGTAATATGATTACCACTGCCTGATATTATCACTAGAAACACTATTCTATGATTTTCAAATAGTTTGGAATCCATACTCAAAAAAAAAAAACACTGTGAAAGCAATGAAAATTACGAGCGCGTATGACCTTCCCACTTACGCTCGTTCGCCGCTGGTGTTCTGTCATTTATTATTCATAAAACACACTTCATATTTCTATTACTATATAACACTTATATATATCTGCAGTCTTTATCCATAGGTTTCCTTTAGTAACAGTAGTAAATTGTAACTGTAGGCATTCAATTTCTCCTTCAGTAAAATACATAGCATTCACTTTCTCGTCCTGTATACTAGCGTTGAAAGCGAATCTGTCACTTTCACTTCCACTTTCATAACTCATAGTATTCATACATGCTAGAGTGAAACTTTCGCTTTCATTACTCGTAGTATATATACTCATATTCTTATATTACTACTCATTTCCATTTCCATTTACAGTCTTTATTTTATTTACATTATTTATATTTCTATTTTATTTACACTGTGTTATGCACTGTATCTTGTAGTAACTTATAAAACTATTTTCCACTGTTCACTTATATTTACATTCATTGCTTTCACTTGCTGTTTACACATTATTTACACATTATTTATATTTCCACTTGCACTCTTTTAGTCACCAGAAAGATCGTAGTCACCGTCCACCATTTTCATTGATAAATTAGCCAGTTCACGTTCCACAGCAGTCACTTAGCCCTTTACCCCTTTCCACATGAGGTTTAGTAGGGGGTAGAGGTCACAGGGCCCTTTGCATGGGGCTAAAAAGCAGTGGAATTGGACAGGCGCAAATCCGACGTGGTTTCACCTTGAAAGACGACAGTAAACTGAACACTGTGGTGGCCTAGGGGTAGTGCAATGCTGCCAATGTCAGCGTGGTGACAGCTGCTAATATATACACTATGAAATGATTGGCAGGAAATCTAGACAAAATAAAAAATCAATTAGGTAAATCCAGGTGAATGTAAATATCACTTAGGCTTCTCCCTTCCTTTCTTATATATATTTTTATTACGAGAATAGATTATACGGCATATTTCAAGGGGAAATAAACAGCGAAAATTAGCGAACGAGTGCACGTGAGGTGTTGTCAGGTGATAATTAGCCAATTCCAGGTGTATGACACTATCACTTACCTTATTTCTTTTTTTATATATTATTCGGTATAAGAATAAGGCATAGGGTTTTCAATGGATGAAATCAGTAGAAAATTCTGGGGAAGATTTACTTAGCGCAGCACGGCTGGGCAGGTGAGAGGAGAGGGTAATGGAGGGGAGGTAGGGAGGGGAGTCAAGAATGGGGAGAAATGGCTAAATTGTCAACAATGGATGGGAGTACAGATGAGATTAGGAGTGCTGACTAGTGTTGGGCATTGGCAGTACTGATAGATGATACAAGCCACCACTTGAAAGCTCAGGTGAATTCAAAATAACACAGAATCACAAAAGTGATGCAGTATGATCCCTTGCTCCCAAGCATCATGAAAGTGATGCCCCAAAACTCAAGACTTACATATTACAAGCATAAAGAGTTACATATATATAAATGGTGGCTACGAAGTTTCTACAAAATATGGTGGCAGCAGAAGTACGAACTTCGTCTTCAAATCTACACTGAATTTCTACAAAAGCAGACGAGACTGCAACCAAAATCAGCTTCAGTTCTACAGTTGATTGTACACAATCAAGAAACTACAGTTCTATGATCAAGTAACCGCAAGCGAGAATACAGTAAGAAGAATGAGTTTACAAGTTTATGAGTTTAGGCTACGAGTCTACGAGTTCATGAGTCTGCGAGTCTATGAGTCTACGAGCCTACAAGTCTATGAGCCTACGAGTCTACGAGTGTACAGTTGAGTCTACATTATCAAGATAGAAAACAAACAATGCCTCTTACAAATAAAACTCACAACCAGCTCCTAACAGTATTCTCTCCAACCCCCCCTCCATCTCCCCGCTGATGTAGAGGTGGAGAGGTCACACAACGCCTTGCCAGTAGTTTAACAAAATATTGATACAAACATTCTTCCTATTTCTACGACGAACCGACGAACCACAACCATCTACGATCAACTACAAGTAATAAGTCTACAAGTCTTCTCTATAATCCTTTACATGCACCTACAAGTAGCGGGATTCTTCATCCCACAACGAGTAAATCACAAGAAAAAAGGACCAAGAATAAATTGAGAAAGAAAAACAAAACAAGCAAACGAAAAGCAAAGAACACAGCAACAACCACCAGACCACCACCCTTCTCTCCAACCACCCCCTATCTCCACCAACATCACCACACTGACGCAAGGAGTGAAGAGATCAAGACGACGAAGCAAATACCAAGCCCACATTCACAACTCATCTTACTAACCTTTCTTCACTCATTTACTCACCACAACTACCAGAGGGTGAGAAGTCGATGTCACTGTGCGTGTTTGCTGAGACGACGCCTCGTCAATCAGCTCATGTGTGACACCACCATTCCCACCACGGTAAAAACTAGTGAGTTACATAGTTACTTCATTTATACAATATACAGTGATAGACAACATCTGCACAAACATATAAAACGTGTTGTACAGTTACAACTTAAATACATATACCTACTTCAGTTATCTGCATAATTCAATCACTAAATACTTGCGCAAACAATAAATACCTGTATTCTACACTGTATATATTCATTCATTTACTATAGCATTTATTTACTACCAACGAGTGTTACCATTTATACCTACATAAAATACGTGTTTCATACATATAGCTATACATTATTACATCTACAAAGTAATACAGAAAATATTCTATCACAGTTACTAAGTGAGCGATTAAAAGAACTGTATTAAACATTTATTAATTAAAGCTACCTAGTGGAAACAGACAAATTAAGTTACAAGGAAAACCAGGAAAAGAAAAAAAATGGCCAACACAAATGACATTAGCAAGAATGAACATCTTCCACACGATCGTGATGACACAGATTTCCACACAGTGCTGACACATATATTGCCCACAATAGGTACAAGTGAACAACAAGTCTGTGTATATAGTTAATATATACTGTATGTAGTGTATATACATATTTTTTATATAAAATAACAAAATATGGGGCTACATAAAATCATTTTCAATAATATCTGTGCAATATAAACTAAGCCTTAAAAAAGGGTCCCAAGGGAATAAGCCAGCAATTATGCAACCTCAGACAACACCGAAAAAGTGTAGACACACGAAGAAAAACAAACTATAGAAAATCCATACATACAAAAAAAAAAAAAAAAAGTAAGATCGCATAACAAACAAATGAAAATAGGTGTGTTACTACAAATGCCAAAATACCACATAAACTCCTTCTATAAGTGAAACAAAAAGCAAATTATTGTTCTCCACGAGCCAGTGGCAAGGCACATCATCACTATCGTCGACCGCAGCATGACTGGATCGATGTCAGGACTGCAGTTACTACAGTATTACTGCAATTACCACAAATATGTTACAGTTGTTACTATTATGGAACTACAAACGATATGTAACAAATACAACACAATTATATAACAATTCATACAATGTTACAGTTATGTATTACTACAGTGTTACTAGAATTATGTTACACTTGCTATAGTTATGTAACTACAAAAGATATGTGACAATTACAATAAAAAAATTTAAAAATTCATACAATGTTACATGTATGTATTAATACAGTGTAACTACAATATACTGCAGTGTTACTAGAATTATGTTACACTTGCTAAAGTTATGTAACTACAAACGATATGTAACAATTACAATGCAATTATGTACAATAAAATTATTGTGTAACAATTCATACAATGTAACTACAATTCTGTATTACCAGAATCATCACCCCCCCTGGGGGTAGGGTTTTTTTTTTCAAGAATACTCCCCCAGTATCCTTGCTTGTCGTAAAAGGTGACTAAAAGGGTTGGCGGAGGGTTAGTGCCCCTCCCCGGAAAACAACTAACTAAAAAAACAAACCTTAAGCCTCGGACAAGGATTGACCAAACGATGACGACCCTGGACTGGACAAAGGACTTGGTAATGGGTACAAGGAATGTAAGAGGAGCAAATGATGAGGTGAAAGAGAGAGAGATTGTCCAGGTGCTTGAGGGTGCGAAAGTGGATGTATGTGGAATAACTGAAAAAAAATGGGGAGGAGAAAGTGTGAGAGAATGGGAGTATGGATGGGGTATATGTGCAGGAGTAGGTGAGAATGAGAGGGCAAAGGAAGGAGTATGTATAGTTGTGAGTAAAAGATAGAAGAAAAGCATAAGACAGTATGGATCAGTTGGGTCAAGGATTGTGTGGGTAAAGTTGAAAGTTGGAATACAAATGTGGGCGATTGTGTGTGTGTATGCGCCAACGCAAGATCGTGCTAGAAGATTGAGAGAAGAGTTCTGGACAAATGTAGAAGTGTGCATGGAAAAGTTTGGAAGGAATGAGTGAGTGTTTTTGATCGGTGATATGAATGGTAAAGTTGGGAATGTGAAGGTGGATGGAATAGTTGGTGAGTGGGGTGTGCCAGCTGAGATAGATGAGAATGGGAGTGCGTTAGTGGACATTTGTGCTGGGAGGGGGTTGGTGATAGCCAATACCCTCTTCATACATAAAATGATCCACAGGTATACATAGCGAGTGATGAGAAGGGTGGGTGGTGAACTGAATGAAAGGAAGGCAATGATTGATTATGTGTGTGTGGATGAAAGGATGCGAAGATGTGTAATGGATGCAAGACCTAATAGAGGTTGGGGGAATGGACTTTCTGACCACTACTTGGTGGTGGCCAGAATTAGGATTCAAGTAAGATAAAGGAATAGAAGAAGGGAAAGACGAGAGGAAGGAGTAGTTGGAAGGAGAGTGGAAAGGTTACAAGAGGATGAGAAAAAGGCAGAGTATAAGAGAGAAGTGGAGGAACGATTGGGCAAATATGAATTGGAGCAGATGGGAGACGTGGAAGGTGTGTGTAGGATATTTACAGAGAAATATGTGCAGCATGTGATGTGGTGTGTGGAAGGAAGAGAAGACGGAGGGGGGTGCAAGGAACAGCGTGGTGGACTGAAGAGGTGAGACAGGCTGTGGCACAAAAGAAGAAAGCATACAATGAATGGATGAGAAATAGGGGCATGGAAGAAGTTGAGAGGCAGAAGAGAGAGTTATATGTAGAAAGAAAGAGAGAGGTGAAAAGATTAGTAAGAGAGAGTAAGAAGAGAGTGGATGAGGAATTTGGAAAGAATTTGAGTGTAAAGTGGAGAGACTGTAAGAAAATGTTCTGGAAAGAGGTGAAAAGAGTAAGACAGGGTGGAACTGAAGTTAGCAGGGGAGTGAAAGATAAAAATGGTAAATTACTAGTGGAGAGGAGAGAAAAAGTGAGCAGATGGAGAGAACACTTTAAGGAATTGTTGAACATAGAGGATGGAAGTAATGTTGCGTATAAGTGGTTGGGGAATGGCTGGGAGAAGGAGGGAGGTGAGAAGACAGGAAGAAATCAGTAGGATAGAAGTTGTGGAAGCAATGAAGAAAGTTAAATCGGGGAAAGCCCCAGGAATTGATGGAGTGTGTGGTGAAATGCTGCAGCATAGGGGAGAGATAGTAGTAGAATGGATGTGGAAGATGTGCAGATTGGCCTGGGAGGAAGGTAGAGTCCCAGAGGACTGGAAGTCAGGTATAATTATTCCCATGTACAAAGGAAAAGGGGAAAAAGAAGTGTGTGGTAATCATAGGGGCATTTGTCTTCTTAGTATAATAGGAAAAGTGTATGGTAGGTTACTTATAGACAGAGTTAGAGAAAGAACAGAGAAATTAGTTGGAGAAGAACAGGGAGGCTTTAGGAAGGGAAGAGGTTGTGTAGATCAGATATTCATTCTTAGATCTTTAGTGGAAAAGTTTCTAGAGAAGGGAATGAAGTTGTATGCGGCTTTCATGGATTTGGAGAAAGCATATGACAGGGTGGATAGACAAGGATTATGGAAAGTGTTAAGAATATATGGAGTAGATGGGAAGTTGTTGAATGCTGTGAAGAGTATGTACGATGGTGCGAAGGCTGCAGTGCGCGTGGATGGTGAACTAAGTGAATTTTTCTCATTGAAAGTTGGGTTCAAACAGAGATGTGTCATGTCTCCATGGTTGTTCAATCTGTACATGGATGGGGTAATAAAAGAGGTACAAGGTAAGGCAGTGGATGTTGGAGTGGCCCTGGCGAGAGAGGATAGTGTTTGGAAACTCCCTGTACTATTGTTTGCAGATGATACTGTGTTATTGAGTGAAGACGAAGGGGAGCTGCAAGGCTTGGTAGATGAGTTTGGGAGAGTGTGTGAGAAACGGAATCTAAAGGTGAATGTAGGGAAGAGTAAAGTGATGGTCTTTGAGAGAGGTGAAGTCAGTGAACGTACAGCGAGGTTGAATGGTGAGGAATTGGAAAATGTGAATACGTTTAAGTACTTGGGTAGTGTGATGAGTAAGGATGGAGGTTTGGAGGGTGAAGTGCTTGAAAGGGTACAGCAGGGAAGAAAAGTTGCTGGTTCTTTGAAAGCAGTGACAAGAAACAGGGAAGTGAGCATGGAAGTGAAAAAGTTACTACATGACAGTATTGTGATACCAACTCTAACGTAAGGAAGTGAAGCTTGGACATTGTTGGAAGGACACAACTCAAGAGTGAGAGCAGTGGAAATGAGTTATTTACGAGGAGCCTGTGGAGTCACATGGAGAGACAGGCTGACGAATGAGGATATAAAGGACCGTTGTGGTGTGGATGTGGATGTGATAGGAAGCGTTATGAGGAACACACTGAGGTGGTTTGGCCATGTGGAGAGGATGGAGGGTGAAAGACTGACGAAGAGAGTGTATGTGCGTGAGGTGGAGGGGGGAAGAGGGAGGGGAAGGCCGAGGATGAGACGAAGGGATGGGGTGGAGAGGTATATGAGAGAGGGGGGTGTGAGTTGGGAGCAGGGCAGTGAAAGGGCTACTTGGAGGCGATTTGTTTGTGGCCACCCCAAACGGGATTCAGGCGTCTGGCAATAGATAGATAGATAGACTAAAGGGATAACTCCATATGTAATGTAATGACCTTGCAGTATTACCATTGCACAATTATATGCGTATGTCTTAAACGCACACATTTTACAAAATGTTATACAATACACTGTAATCAATTTAACTAGAGTGCATTTGTTCAATTATGTATACAGTTTGTTTAAAATGTATTATGTTTCTAGAATATTATTAGGCCTGTACAATATTATCATGAGTATTATGTCTATACAGTATTATTATAAATATTATGTGTTAATAGATTAGCATATGTCAATGATGATTGTTGTCGGAGGACCGCCAGATGACGTGACCGAGCGATGTCAGGACTGTTAAATATCTTGCTACATAATAACCACCAACATACATAATATAGTCTAGAGTTTAGGTCAGTGCAAACCTAGGGGCAAAAGGAAGTGAAGTGAGCACCTCTCCAGAATGTCTCACACCAGCACAATAGCCCACAAACAGCACCTCGTGACCATACACACACACAGGCTTCTAGAACATTTCAACAACAGTACAGCCTATGTGACACGACCCCTGCTAAATGAGAATGTAGGAATCAGAGATCAGAAAAGGGCTAGCCATGGAACCGACAGGTAGTGGAGAGAAGAAGGCTAGGAACAGGGGCGAGAGAAAGATAGAGCGAGACAGGGAGGTAGCTAGTGGGACTCTATAATTCACTCGTGTGTGAGGGACTTTGTTAATATTTCCAAGACAAATAAAATTAGTCCCATCCTAATCTTTACCTCTCCTGTCATTGCATGACAAAAGGAACGAAGATTATCTACCTACAAAACTTC
Source organism: Coenobita brevimanus (assembly GCF_032717465.1). Classification (NCBI taxonomy): domain Eukaryota; kingdom Metazoa; phylum Arthropoda; class Malacostraca; order Decapoda; family Coenobitidae; genus Coenobita; species Coenobita brevimanus. The sequence continues at coordinate 14,026,333 of NC_137032.1, forward strand.
TCACGTATGACAACCGCTCATCCACGAGTCTAATATACGTATAACTGATCTACAAAACTTCACTACAAGCACCTACAAAGTTTCTACATAAGCCAACCTGTTATTGTGCTCTATTCTTCATAACGAGAATGTCATGTATGCCCCCAGCAATCTCATCATACTAGTCTTTATGGCGGCGAGTGGAGAAGCTTAGTGTTTCTTCTGCAGTGCTTTGGAGGATTTTCTTAATGTTCAACCACTCTGTATCTAGGTCTGTTGCATTGTTGTTTGGATCAAGTGATGGGCATTGAGAATGCTTGTCTGTAATAGTGCTGTGGGTGTTACAAGTTGCTATACCCTTCAAACTACTATAGTTTAGCTTCTTGGTAGATGGTCTGTGGCATATTTGTGGGCATATGACTAGTTGCAGTTTGGGAACTATAAGGTTATGGTCTGTTGAGGCACTCAGCACCTCTTATAGCTCGGGTTATAAGAAATTCTCTTCAATCTCAATTCCTTATACTGACATATTTAGGTCACAGAGTCTAGCTCATGGGTGCATCCATGTGGTCTTGCATTTACTCTTAAGATGAATAATGGTGATGACCAGACTGTATTTGGAACATAATAGGGAAATCAGTCTAATGTGTTAACAACACCATAGCAGCCTATAATGTCTTGCCACAGGTGATTATCTTCTCCTATACTGACATTAAAATCTCCAAGCAGAGTCAGTTTGTCATTAGGTGGCACTGAATAAATGGTAGCATCCAAAGAGTCATAAATGGAATCTTTGACAGTGTCCTCAGAATTAAGCATTTGGGCATAGGAATTGATAAGTGTTGCATAGTGGCCTTTAGAGAGTGGTATGGGCTAAGACATCTGCCTCTCTGATATAACCACAGGCGTTTCCTGGATATTCTGTAGTGTTTGTTTCGGACTGCAAATCGAAGGCTATGGTTTCTCCTAACACTGTCTGGGGATCCCTTCAATAAACAGATATACCCTTCTCCTGCTTCTGTAATTTGTTCTGTCCTGAGATGTCTCCAACAAGGCAGCAGTGTCAAAATTATATCTTCAGTTCATGGGCAATAAGGGCAGTTCCTCGATGCGGTCATGTGTCATGGTCAGTATCAAGAAAGGTTCGCTTATTCCAGTTAGCAACGGTCAGAGGGATTCTCTGGTTTTTCGATCACAATGTGGGATGCCTTGACAGACACAGTTATCTGTCCAGGTGGAGCAGAGCAGCAAATGTTTAGGTAACCTTTTCTAAATCCCGCAACGTGAGGGGTAAGCAGTTGGGCATCCATTTCCTGCTGCTTAGCCGCAATGGGTGCTGTGAAAGGCGTGACCTGCTCCTATGCCACCTTACCAGTGCCCACTGGGCCAGTGCGCAGGACTCAAAGAAGCAGGTCTCGAGTTAGCTACTTCCAGCCGCATCCATGACATGTCACTGTCGCCCTATCCCATCGCCATAAGTCTTTTAAATTTGATAAGATGAAATTGGAGATGAGTATAGCAGCGGGGTTGTGCAATGAATAGATTTACTTTAATGGTAATGGTGTGCAGTCCTTACCACCGTATAACTTACCTCTTCTCAGCGTGTGCGTGAGGGAGGGAGTTGAAGGACGTTTGTATAACCGGGCAACCGGGCAGTGGAACCGCTCGTATCGTTTGAAAGCATCCCTCGCCAAAACCGTTCTGCCATGAGGATTCACTGCTGTTGAAACTAATAGAGGGCATGTAACGAACCGCTGTATACGGGCAAATTACACACACACACACACACACACACACTTTCTCTCTCTCTCTCTGTTGTAATTTTTCTTGCAAGAATGTCTTATTTATCATGCTGACATCACACACCTTTCTCATAATCCCACCTGTAACTGATCCGTTTCACTCTCTTACTCTCAGAAACAAATTCCTCCTTTTTTCATACAGCTGCATCTTACATAAATTGTATCTTTATTGTTTCCGTTGTATGGCCTCATCATCTTTAACAGGTTCGCCTAGGTTTTCCTCTAAGACATGGTTATTGTGTATTACTACCTCAGAAAACATTTTTGGTTATCTAATCTCTTCCTGCAACTAATGTCATAACTACAAGCTCTTGCATCTCTCCCAGCCATGCCTGAAACTGGCGCCTGTTAATTTGTAAATTCGTATTTTATTTTATCTTCCCATATACTGTGGCTCGTTACATGCTTTCTATTAATTATAACAAAAGTGAATCACTAGAGAAAAATGTTTATTTGGTTTTGGAGATGGACGCTTTCAATCGGTACGAGCAGCTCCACTGCCCTGTTGTACAAACACCCTTCAGCTCCCTCCGTCACTGTAAGGAGGATGATGGACTGGAGGGAAGAGTAACTTCTGTCAGTAATCCAATGCGTTCACATCCAAACAAGCCTGGGCTACACCAACAACAACTGCCATATGTCTTAGCACTCAGTTCAGAACGTTGGTTGTCAGCTATCGAATTACCTTCCTCCACTCTGTTTTTTGGTATGAATATTCTTCTGCGTATGACCTCCAGCATCCTAACCCAAGTATGTGTAATTATTTCATCGTGACCGAATTTTGACCAGAATAGTATTTATTATGACATTTTTCTCCGCAGCCTTCCTTGTTAGGAACAGTATTGAAGAATCCTAGTTTATATTCCTAATATATTGGACTAAAACAATGAATGCTAGTTTCCCCTTTCACCATGTTGGCTATAAATGCTCCGGTCAAGCACCTCAACACTCACTTTGTCATCACCACCAAAAGTCCGTTACCCGATACCTACAGTACTGAGGCGACAAATGCAACCTTCATAACCAAGCACGAACTCTTTATGACTATAGTGTGTGCCAGAGGATAGTTTTCCATGCTTTAAGCCGTAGCAAAAACATTGAATTGTTTACCGGGTCTTCCACTCAGCAATTTTCTGAGATCTGGACAATATATATTGTATGTACCTGATGCGTACACACATTATAATGTAATCCTCCCAATGCGCAAGTGAAACTGTAGTAGGAAATTAAAAGTTTGTGTGACATACACCCTGTTTTCTATCTGCATTAATGAAAAAATAAATCCATATATTTTAACCTCTTGCCATCAACAACCTTTTCAATAAACTTTAATTTTTGCTTTTAATGAAAGTTTTATCTATCTATCTATCTATAGCCCGATGCCCTAATCCTACAAAGGGTGGCCGCAGAAAACGCCTCCAAGTCGCTCTGTCACCCACCATTTGACTACCCTCCCCCCAACTCACTCCCCCTTCTCTCAAATACCTCTCAACTCCATCCCTCCACCTCATCTTCGGTCTTCCCCTCCCTCTCCCTCCCTCCACCTCACCTACATACACCCTTTTAGTCAGTCTTTCATTCTCCATTCTCTCCACATGTCCAAACCACCTCAGTGTATTTCTCCTAATCTTCTCAACCACATCCACATCCACCCCACAACGTTCTTTCACTTCTTCATTCAGCAACCTGTCCCCCCATGTCACTCCACATGCTCCTCTAAAGTAGCTCATTTCCACTGCTCTCACTCTTGACTTGTTCCCCTCTTGCAAGGTCCATGACTCGCTTCCATACGTCAGAGTAGGGATCACAATACTATCTTGCAGTGACTTCTTAACTTCCATACTCACCTCCCTATGTCTCATCACTGCTTTCAGTGAACCAACAACCTTCCTTCCCTGCTGTACCCTTTCACGCACTTCATCCCCCAAGGTTCCATCCTTACTCATCACACTACCCAAGTAATTGAATGCACTCACATTCTCCATATCTTCGCCATCCAACCTCGCCGTGCATTCTGTGACTTCATTCCTCTCGAACACCATAACTTTACTCTTGTTTACATTAACTTTCAGATTCCTCTTCCTACACACTGTCCCAAATTCATTCACCAAACTTTGCAACTCCCATTCATCTTCACTCAACAATACTGAATCATCAGCAAACAACAACACCGGAATCTTCCAAATCTCACCCTCATTCATTAGGGCCAGCCCCACATCCACTGCCCTACCTTGCACCTCCTTTACAACCCCATCCATGTATATATTAAACAACCATGGAGACATCACACAACCCTGTTTTCAGTCCCACACTGAGATCAAAGAACTCACTCAGTGCACCATCCACTCGCACCGTAGCCCTAGCTTCTTCGTACATACTCTTCACAGCACTCAACAATTTTCCCTCCACTCCATATATTCTCAATACTTTCCACATACCTTGTCTATCTATTCTGTCATAAGCTTTCTCCAAGTCCATGAAGGCAGCATACACTTTCTTTCCCTTCTCTAACTACTTCTCCACTAAACATCTTAGAACAAAAGTCTGATCTACACACCCTTTTCCCTTCCTAAATCCCCCTTGTTCTTCTCCAACTAGCTCCTCTGTCATATGCCTAACCCTATCAATGAGTATTCTACCATATATTTTTCCAGTCACACTAAGAAGGCAAATACTCCTATGGTTACCACATACTTCTCTCTCTGCTTTTCCTTTGTATAAGGGAACAATTATACATGATTTCCAGTCCTCTGGAACCCTTCCCTCCTCCCCAGCCAATCTTCATAACTTCCATATCCACTCCACTATAATCTCACCCCCATACCTCAGCATTTCACCACACACTCCATCAATTCCTGGGGCCTTTCCCATCTTGATCTTCTTCATTGATTCCACTACTTCCGCCCTGCTGATCTCTTCCTCCCTCCTCTCATCTCTCCTTCTCCCAGCCATTCCCCAACCACTTATACTCACACTGCTCTCACTCTCTACATTCAACAAATCCTCAAAGTGCTCCTTCCATCTCCTCAGTTTCTCTCTCTTCTCCAGCAACAATCTATTATTCCTATCTTTCACTCCCCTACTATTTCCCCTTTCACACTACCTTACTTTCTTTACCTCCTTCCAAAACAATTTCTTACTCTCCCTCCATTTCACACTCAGATTCCTCCCAAATTCTTCATCCACTTTCTTCTTACTCTCCTTCACCAGCCTGTTCACCTCCCTTCTCCTGCTCACATATACCTCTCTCTTCTCTCTCTCATCTTCTCCCCTATCTCTACTCGCTAGCCATTCACTGTATGCCTTCTTCTTTTGTTCCACAGCTCGTTTCACCTCATCATTCCACCATGCTGTCCCTTGCACACCCCTGCACCTCCTCCTCACTCCACAAACCAACTCACACGCTGCACCTATCTCTTCCGTGCATATCTTACATATGTCTTCCACCCCTTCCATCTGCTCAAACTCATACCTTCAAATCTTTCTTCCACTATGCTCTTATACTCTGCCATTCTCTCACTGTCTTGCAATTTCTCCACTCCTCTCACAGCTGTTTCCTCCTGTCTTCCCCTTCGTCTCTTCAACCATTTTCTTTCCAGCTTTACCTTGGCCATCATTAAGTGATGGTCCGAGACTCCATTCCCCCACCCTCTCCAAACTCTTGCATCCACCACTTTTCTTCTCATTCGCTCATCCACACACACACGTAGTCTATCATTGCCTTTCGTTCAACAAGTTCACCATCCAACCTCCTCATAATCCACCATGTATACTTGTGGATCACCTTATGCCGAAAGTGGGTGTTAGATACTGCTGACCCCTTACCAGCAGAAATGTCCAACAAAGCACTACCATTCCCATCTACTTCAGCTGGCACACCCCACTGACCAATCACTCCATCCACTCGTACATTCCCGACTTTGCCAATCATGTCTCCTATCAAAAACACTCTCTCACTCCCCTCAAACCTTTACATACATGCTTCTACACTCACCCACAACTCATCTTTCACTCTTGCCACTTGGTCCTCTGTCGGCGCATATGCACACAATCGCCCATGCTTGTATACCTACTTTCACCCTTACCCATACAATCCTTGCACCCACTGTTCCATACTCTCATATTTTCTCCTTCCACTTCTTGGTTATCATCAGTCATACTCCCTCTCTTGCCCTCTCATTCTCATTAACTCTTGCACATATTCCTAAATCGTATTCCCATTCTCTCACCCTTTCACCTTTCCATTTAGTTTCAGTCAATCCACATATATCCACTCTTGCATCCTTAAGTACCTGCACAATCTCTCTTTCACTTCATCATTCACTCCTCTCACATTCCACGTCCCCACCCTAAGAATGTCCTCTGTCCGTTCCTTAGTCGTCAACGTATGGTCCGTCCTGGTAAGGCGCTTTATTCGCTTGTTTAGTTAGTTCTTTTTACTGGGTGGGGCACTAACCCACCACCAACCCTTTTAGTCGCCTCGTACGACAAGCAGGGATACCTGGGGGAGTATTATCAGGTTTTAATTATGTCTCTGTTATTGAAATAGTTTGTGCAGTATGAAACAGGTATTACATTATGGGAATAAAACAGGGAAGACATATAGAGCGAAGGTAATGTATATCAAAATACACGAAACGCAATCGTTACTGCAAGAAAAAGCACATGTACTGAGGAAAAATCAAATCAAAACTCTGTGATGCATAAGACTCAGTGAAATTTCCACTCATCTCTAATTTTCACTCATTTGAATACAATCGTCCGGTGTTGATTGGAACACAATGTTCATTAGTGGAAGACAACACTTTCCATTGCCGAACTTCACTCACTCACAAAAGCTTGCCATTCATGTTCTGGTTCTTGACAGATTTTATGCTCAGTCACCATCAACCTAATAATGACCATACCCAACTTGTATGCTCTTATCTGCATGTGTCCTATGGATGGCCCAGACACTGGAGTGTATAGAAATCTCCAACCTGAAGACTGTAAAAATGTAGGAAAAAAAAACCAAAGCATTGACAAATAAAGTTGAAATGTTCACATGAAAAATTATTCTAGTGAATTTTCCCAGAAATGGACAATAAGACCGTCATGAACAGTCAAACCATCACCCCAAAAGCAAGCTGGCATGGAGGAGATGAAGCGATGGCTCCCCGAAGATAGGCTTGGATTATTGTCTCTTATAATAAGAATTACGAAAGCCGAAACTGACGAGTTCCATGAGGACAATCCTGAACTCAAAGAAAGCCCCTTCATCCAGTGATGCCAGAGAGACAGAAGTAATTAGAGCTCAACAGGCAGCAACGAAGGGAAAAAACTAAAAGAAAGAGCACAGCAGAATACCGACTTAGAAATACCTACCGGATCAGACCTCTTGTGATGTTACCAACATACGATCGTAGAAAATTCCAGTACTAGGGCAACCAGTCACAGCAACGGGAGTTCCCACAACACGACGATCTACTGGATTCATCATTCTTACACTTTATTTTTCTTCACCGACTATATAACTAAATACCCTTCTTTCATCTCAGTCTACCCTGAATCGTGAATCCTTGGAAGAGCTGATTGTAGTGGTATATTTTATATACATTCACGGGAGCCCTTCATATACCAGTAAAACGCCTTCGTCGGTGAGGCACGAGCGAGGCCATTGAAATCCGAAAGCATTGAAATGTCGTCTTACACTCATAGGTTACCTTGAGTATCTACCTACCAAGTTTCATGCATTATGACTGTCTGGTCTGTGGCCCTCTTTTGAAAATTTTCCACATGCTGAACTTGGCGCGTGTCACGTGCCACGTACATTGCCTGGGTGTGATGAAACCTGCCAAAACCAAATCTTATAGATTTGGGCTATCATATTGTGCAAACCACGCAGTAATCGGCCCTGTGGTTGCTGAGATACAAGGTTCTCAAAAGCGTTATGGTTGGGCCTGGTCGGGTTAAGCTGGGCCGGACCGTACCACTCATAAGTGAGAGAATGCCACTATTTGACAAGAGACTCCCAAGGACTTCGCCCTCTCTCGCAATTCTTTATATTTTTGGATTTCGACTTTGTTTTCGGAGAACGTATTCATGAACGAATTAAGCATATAATTTCTTTGCTCAGCAAACCCTTTCCACATTATCACGATAAGATGCATACGTATCAACGGCTAAGCCGTGGGAAAGTTATTAAGTACCGTAAAAAATGCTCAAATGTGAAAAACTACGGATACGATGGGTATGAGTGGAGATTATAGCTCCACACGCCCAAAAGAATGCATTTTTATTTGTGTGTTTTTATTGCGACCAAATACAGGGAAAGTATTGGAGGAACATTGGAAAAACAAACAAACAAACAATATGTTGAGGAAAAACCATTAAAGGGATGGAGTATATATAGGTCATGATATTGTACATATTCTCTTTTATTATTTTATTCATTTTAAGGAGAGACTTTTCGAACTGGAGGTGTGATATATAACATTAATCTCTCTCTCTCTCTCTCTCTCTCTCAAAGCATTTTTGGCACTGGAAGTCTCTGCACTCTGATAACTGGAATTCTATCTCATAATCCATTAGTTCCACGAAATATTTTTATACACTTTAAAAGAAAACTATTTTTTCCCCAGTTTTTTTCATTGGCATCGGTCTCTCTCTCTCTCTCTCTATTACCATCGCCACATTGACTCAACATCAGTTCTTTATTTCTGGTCTGATTGACTTTAAAATTTGGGGGCATGTTCGTACTTGTGCACAGTATCCCTAGAAGAGTTTTTTTTATTTTTTTGTCTGTTTATGAGTTTATGTTTATTTAATGGCCAAAAGGTGTTAAACGGCGGGGAGGGCACCACAAGAAGACATGCTTGGAACTAACAGGCGCCAAAACAATCGTCCTAGTAAAGATGCAGTTTATTTTCCCTTGGTCAACTGGTGCCTGCCCACCAACCAGATTGTTCTGGACATACAGGTCCATCCAAAAGTTCCGCTCCTCTTCCTGCAACTAGTCAACTCATTATGTCAATCCGGGTAATGCTGTATGAGGTGACTATTTTATGACTGATTGGTTAAAGAGTTAGGTTAATATTAACTATGGTAAATGTTTATTCTGACCACCCAGACTATAAAATGTTGAGTCGATGAAGGGCAGAATGAGGAACAGAATTTTCGGAAGCAACAGTACGTATGTATAAGAAGCAAACTTCGGGAAATTTCCTGCATTTTTCGTAAACGTCTCCCACGTGTGTAATTTATATCTTGTTCTCCGAAGAAAATTACAATAAGTTTAGGACAGACGTTCTAAACTGGATGGTTAAGATTATAAATTTCATTAGAGCCATCAGCACCAAATACTGAAGAAAATTGTAATAACCATTTCCTTGCGGTTGTTGGATTTGGGTATAAATCTAATAAAAAAAAAATATCACAACATTGAGGTATTCAATGAGTCATACAGTTAATGCTGGAAAGGAAACAAAAGACAAGTAAATGAAAAGAATACAAGGAAGGTGGAAAAGAAAGAAGGAAACTGTCACGAATTCACGCGAGCGCATTTATAAATTCGTGACATTGTGTTTCAGTGGGAAAACCATGAATTCTACTGGAATTCCCACTGCGCATCACTCAGTTCAACCGTCTGCTTATTCACTCTGATTGGGATGGTTTTCAGAACATTTCTCACTATTTCACAAGTGATCATTCGTATGCACGACGTTAGTGCCTTCACTGAGTGATTTATTGTGAGCGTACAGTATATTGTTCACTTTCTCTCGTTGACCGTTGACTTAGGCCATGCCTATTTCAGGCAAACACGGCCATCGTTCGCCCCCTTTCATAATTTGAAGTTAGTCAGGCTTGGATCGTCGCAAGTGTAGGACCGTTGTGCCCAGCGTGCGTTGTACAGCGAGTTCCTGAAGTCTCCACCTAGACGGTGAATCAGCGAAGAGGGTTTAGTGTATTGCAGTGTCGGTCCTGTGCAGGGGCCCAGTTCCTTTCACTAGCTCCCCTCCACTGACCAGTATTTCTTTTCGTTTTTCTGGGATTATGTGTTTAGCTTTTGAATGAGCGAGTGAGTGTATTCTCCTTATTTTGAATTCATTTTGAGATTCAAGTAATGTAAATTTATTTCATTGTAATTAATAAATTTACAGTTCTTTTTCTTTAAGCTTAATGTAGTTAAACTAGTGCTTTATTTCTCCACAGTTAGCTTATTTTAGTTGCCGCTCCTAGTTTGCTATTTCACACCTCTGACACCCCCTAATCCCAAGGTATTTTCGATTTTTTTTTTTTTTGGCTAAAACCTCTGCTTTTGGTGAGAAACATTGAAAATTCATAGAGAAATCACTCATCTGAGGTTTAAAATACTCGATCCAAGTAGTAGTGCCTCCTTACCTAACTGGGTTTTCTAACAGGCTGGCACCAAAGAAAACGAGTTCTATGGGAGGGTAGCTATTTCACACCACTCATAAACGGTATTTATTTATTTATTTGGTACGAATTTATATGTAGTATGAGAGTATATTGGTTTTCAAACAATAATATAGGCAATATAAGCATTATTTCCCTCACTAACTCATCACCATACGTGACCTTTTTTTGCCACATTACCTGATCATCTTCTCTGACTGTTTCTTTCTCTAATGCTATGTAAACTTTGTCGTCCACATTGTCATCGATTGGGGAATCACTCTGGCACTGAATGTCTTTATTGGCCAGGTCACTGGTAACAGGTGAATTGCCGAGACAATGGCGTGCAGGGTTGGGGGAGGTTATGCAGTGTAAGGCATTGTCCCTGATTGGCATCTTGTAGAGGAGTAGAGGAAGGTGTCCCGTGTATACGTATGAAAAATCATGCGTGGAAATTGAAAATTGTGCAGATTATGAACCTTGCAATTGCGCGACATACCAGTACGTCGTCGGGACTGGCAAATGCAAAATGTTGCAACGTATCCATACATCGACGGGATGCCTCGAGTTAAATCCATTGTGCCAACCAGGAGTTAATGCACCAGCAAGAACCTGTTTATCATTAATAGCATTAGTTATTGATTGTCAGGGGTGGAGTCACTTTCACAAAAGGCTAACAGTACTGACAAACAGCACGCATGAGTAATTAGTCTCTGCTGTGTACTGTTGAGAAAGTTTATAAATTCTCGTCCTGAGAGAATTGGTGAAGTAAGCCGGCATAAAGTAAAACTTACTGCTTGATTTTGACAAGTCAATTCCTTGTCTCTATTAATTCATGCAACATCTAAGTATTTTAAGCATCTTAATTCATAAATTCAAATCTCCCCATGACATCTGGCGACCTCGCCAGGATATCAACTTCTAGCTCTAAAGTTATTAACGAGATAATACTCACTCATACTTAGGTATTTATCATTAAAGTCTGTAGGCACTATCTTACTGGTGGTTATTGATTCATTTCTATTAATTTTATGTAAGTTTTCACAGTTTTTTTTTTTAATTTTCTTTCTTTACCAGTTTAACTAGATAAAACTGGTCACCACCAACCTGCGCCTATATTCTTTACTCTTGATTATTGGCATTTCTCTGCAAAACAGCAGTCAATACTTAGTCTTTATTTCACTCAGACTGAGTTAGCATCATGACTACTAATATCTATGTACAGGAAAGCTAAAGATATGGGGCTTAGGTACCCTGAAAAAATCAAAGAATATGTACTCTCTCGGTTTAGTTATGAGCAGCTACATGAGAATGATGCTCGTGAAGAGCGTCGAATCCAATGTGAACACGAGCAAGAACAACGCGAATATTAGCAAAAACAACACGAATACGAGCGAGAATGACATGAGAGAGAACGTGAATACGAGCAAGAACAACGAGAACACAAAAGTGCCGAGCGTGAGACACGTGAGAAACATGAATTTGAGATGCTGAAGCTCAAGCTAGACTCCTTGGCTTCAGACACATCTGGTGCAGCTAACCCAAACTCCACGAGCGCTCTCCCTGCACATGTGGTGGTGACCCCACACATCAAACTTCCTCCATACAAGGAAGGTGAGCGAATCAAACCATTCATAGCTCATTTCGAAGACGTGGCTCAGCTGTACCAGCTGGATGAGGCAGCTAAGTGGCTCCAATTTCTTAGCTTGTTTGAGGACCCTGTCCTCGATATTCTCCACAAAATTCGTGGAGACAATCTCACGTATGAGATTATGAAGGCTGCACTAATCAAAGCGTATGGTCTCACAGTCGACGACGCCAAAACTCAGTTTATGTGGGCGCGTTTACAAGAAAACGAGACTGCCATTCAGTTTCTTGATTGGCTTACTGCTTACTTAGATGAGTGGATAGAGAAAGATGAAACTCCTTCCACGCGCGAGGGGATAATTGACCTTATGCTGCCCACACAGCTAGAAAAGTTGTGGCCTGCTGAGCTTATGGCTCAGCTTAAGATCTGCCAGGTAAGGGATGCCAGCCAAATGGTGGAGAAGGCTGATGCATTCTTCACTGTGTACGGGTAAGCAACACACCTGGAACAGGAAAGCTGACAAATCTGGGAAACCATCTCAAACTGAACCCCAGCAACAAGGCCATTCTCAGAATAATGACCAAGGTCCAAACAAACCGCAGAAGAAGGACCAGGGGCAAAACACTCAGAAACCTGAGTGGAAGCGGTACAAGTACCCTAACCAGCAGTAGTATCAGCCACGGAATAAAGGTCAGGACAATCCTTTTCAGCACCAGCCCAAGTGAATCGGAGGCAGGAGGCAAACGCAGCCTTCATTCCTCAGCAGCAGCATGGTGGTGTCGTCCCTAGCAGCACGGGTACTTCCCTCAGTTCACTAGTCCCCCAGCGACAATGAACCCTCCTCCACAGATGGCCAATGCTCCATCTCCTCAGACAGTGAGTATGACCCCTCAGGTATCTAGTTCTCAGGGCACCATGTTTGCTGTATCATTCATTCAGCAGCCTCATCAGTGGCTGTCTGCTTCCTCCACAGGCCGTCTCACAGATAACAGTGCCTTCCTTGTACAGCCAGGGTTTGTGGGAGGCACTCCTGTGAAGGTCCTGAGAGACAACGGTTCCTCAGGTTGCTCTGTCAGGCGGAGTCTAGTTCGGCCTGAGGAGTACACAGGTCGACAGATCCAAGCTCAGCTTATTGATGGATCAGTGAGATTGTTCCCTGAGGCACGTATCCAGGTGGCATCTCCATTTTACACTGGTATGACACTTGCAGTTGTCATGCCAGAACCTTTATTTGACCTTATTATAAGCAATATTCCAGGTGCCAAGTATAGTTGCACCATAGATGACGCTGCTCAGACTTTGGCTGCAGTAACACGAGCCATGGCTGAGGCTCCGAACTGTGTCACCTCGGTGACCATTGTGTCGCCGCAAGATATTATTTATAGCCAAGATGTTGTTCAGCAATAACATTCTGACCTGACACTTGCTGCTGTGCGCAAGAAACAAAAGGGTAGAGTGATTAAGTATTCACGGGGAGGTCAAGCCAAGTTCCCTCATAAATAAGGATGGCTGTACCGTGAGTCAAGAACACCCCAGGGCGAGGTTCGACTGCAGTTTGTTGTTCCAGCTAAGTATCGCCTAGCAGTGTTAGAATGGGGTTATTGTTCAGCCTCAGGAAGTCACATGGGCAAAAGGAAAACCCAGGGCCGTATCCGTGCTGACTTTTTCTGGCCAGGAATGGGACTGGAAATAGATAGTTTTGTGCGTTCCTGCAATGTGTGACCATCTACCACCAATCAGGGACATGTCCTTCCTATGCCGTTTGAATTCACACCCTTAATTTCTGAAGCAGTTGAGAGACAGGGCAGTGGTGATGTGGGTGCAGACCTGACATCTCACCCGTTGGCCCCACAGGACACATCACATCCAGGACCTGTATATACATATGTACTGTAGTTTAAGGGGGAATTTTGAGAACCCTGCAGGGACCATCAGAGGCTGTGTTTGAATTACCTTGTGGTGTATCTCGAGCTGTAGGCCTCTAAGGATTCCCGGAGAATGCACATTATCCACATGAGTGTTCACACCCACGGTGAGTGTTAAAATGTGACCTGCCCGAGATTGCATAGGGATTCTCAGCTTGCCAATGTTAATCATAATTGTAGAGTTAGGTTAACCAGTAAACTGTGCGTTCTGAGAGATTTCAGCAATCCAAGAACTGGCACTTTTCCTGGTTAAAAATGTAGGTTAACCAGTAAACTGCCCGTTCAGAGAGAATTGGGCAATCCAAGAATTGGCACATTTCCTGGTTAATAATGTAGGTTAACCAGTAAACTACAGGGGTCCTGAGAGATTTGAACAATCCAAAGGCTACGTTTCTTGGTTAGTAATGTATCCATTAACCCCTAAAATGCGGGGTGTCGCGTTTGCGACGCTCGCCGAAAAGGACATAACGGCGGAGCGTCGCGTTTGTGATTCAATTATGAATAAACGCGGGCAAGGATGTTCCAGCTGGTATTGTCTATCAGTACCACCACCCTTTAGCTACAATTAGCATACTTTACCTTTATACTACTGACCTCCGTTGTTGCCAAGTATCGCATTTTCCCCCCCTCCCCCCCACCACGGCCAGGCCAGCCTGTCTGTGATATATGGCAGCGCTCTGACTGCTCAGAACTGTAAATCTGCGCTCTCCTCTCACAAGCAGTTTATGCTAATAGGAAACGCTTGTTTCCCCAGTTGTAACACTAGCTTTTTTTCGCACGGTTTGCCCTTGTTTAGCGTCGGTTTACCGCAGGCTTTCAAAGTGACATTATGGCGAGTTCTAGCTCTTCCGAGTCAGTGCGAGCAGCCGACAGGAACGAGAATAAAGTGACGGGCGTAAGACAGAATAAAAAGCGCGCTGCGGTGATCTTTTGGGAAGTAATATGATTGAAAATAATGTAGTATACGTGCTTTTAGCTGTGAAAATGGAAATGTTTGTTGAGTCACGGGAAGACCGCTACCGCGCTGCATGTCGGCCGTACGCTTTGTTCATTTTAGCCTTATTTTCAGTGCTTATTGTACAAATACGGATTCCAAACTACCTGTACGTTGTTATATAAAGTTTACTGTGACAAAATGAGGCTGTGGCAGAGGGGAAACCGGGTTGCTGGAGGTGTGAAAGTGAAGATTTTGTTACCCAACTTTGCAAGTTTCCACAAGTCCTTGGGTAGTCCACGAAGGCTCAACACCTGTCTATGGAGAAAGCTGAATGTAAGTACTATCTGCCATACCAAGTATAATGTTCTAGGGTTAATCTCTGATTTTTGGCTAATATTTTCCTACAGATACTCAGACCGAGATCGAACGCCGCCACCTGGGGGGGGGGGTCAGCTGTCGATGGCCGCACATTAGGGGTTAATTTTTCGCAGGTGCAGCTGGCGGGTGCAGCATTGTTGTGGAGATCAGCTGATTGTCTCTGCTGCATGCTGCCGCCACTTCTCTTCTGCCTCGTCGTCATTATTTACTATTGATTTGTATTTCATAATTTTACATGTAGGCACAGTTACACCACAACTGTCACACCTACACAGTGCATTACATACATAACGCTACATAACAATTAGTTGTTAATGTAAATGTAGCAAACTTTTCACTCAGTTTGACCTGAGTACAGGATTTTTCACCATCGTCACGGAGTTTTTTCCTCAAGCTTGCTTCTGTTAACATAAATACGAGGTTTTTAGACTCATGGGCGACTGCGATTTTCTCCTGTAGCAGGGTAGTACACACACCACAGTGTGAATCTTGTGTGGCTGAGTTTGGATTTATATGTAGGTATATCAAAAAATTTTCTAAAGAAAAATTTTATTTTGATGGGGCATAATGTCACGAATTGAAGCGAGTGCATTTTTAAATTCATGACATTGTGTTTCAGTGGTAAAACCATGAATTCTAGTGGAATTCCCACTGTGCATCACTCAGTTCAACTGTCCACATATTCACTCCAATTGGGATGGTTTTCAGAACATTTCTCACTATTTCACAAGTGATCATTCGTATGCACGACGTTAGTGCCTTCACTGAGTGATTTATTGTGAGCGTACAGTATATCGCTCACTTTCTCTCATTGACCGTTGACTTAGGCCACGCCTATTACCGGTGAACACAGCCATCGCTCGCCCCCTTTCAAAATTTGAAGTTAGTCAGGCTTGGATCGTCGCAAGTGTAGGACCGTTGTGCCCAGTGTGTGTTGTACAGCGAGTTCCTGAAGTCTCCACCTAGACGGTGAATCGGCAAAGAGGGTTTAGTGTAATGTAGCGTCTGTCCTGCGCAGGGGCCCAGTTCCTTCCGCTAGCTCCCCTCCACTGACCAGTATTTCTTTTTGTTTTCCTAGGTTTAAGTGTTTAGCTTTTCAATGAGCGAGTGAGTGTATTCTCCTTGTTATTTTGAATTCATTTTGAGATTCATGTAACGTAAATTTATTTAATTGTAATTAATAATTTACAGTTCTTTTTTCTTTGAGCTTAATATAGTAAAACTCATGTTTTATTTCTCCACATTTAGCTTATTTTAGTTGCCGCTCCTAGTTTGCACAAACTATCTATCTATTGTCAGACGCCTCAATCCCGTTCGGGTTTGCACAAACGTTTAGCAGTATTCATAACTGGTACTTGGACCAGTACTTTTGTATCAAGTTTAAATCCGTTGTGCCAGCCAGGAGTTAATGCACTGGGAAGAACCTGTTTATCATTAATAGCATTAGTTATTGATTGTCAGGGGTGAAGTCACTTTCTCAAGAAGCTAACAGTACTAACAAACAGCACGTGTGAATAATTAGTCTCTGCTGTCTACTGTTGAGAAGGTTTATAAATTCTCGTCCTTAGAGAAGCGGCGAAGTAAGCCGGCATAAAGTAAAACTTAATGCTTGATTTTCACAAGTCAAATCCTTGTCTCTATTAATTCAAGCAACATCTAAGTATTTTAAGCATTCTTAATTCATAAATTCAAATCCCCCCATGACAGAAACAAAGCGTTCTCTCTCTTTGAACCAATTAGAATGAAAAGAATTTGATAAACGAATTAAGAGCTCATCGTTCGTTTTAAATAGGGATGGGAAGCGATGGGGTTCATAAAAGAGATGCTTAATTAACAACAATAATCAAATACGAGAGTTTCAGATCAGCGATTAAAGGAACAACACTCATTATCCTTACGATGAATAGATAAAAGGAATAGCAATCAGGCATCTTAGACTCACTCTAATCTATACAATATCCATTTGGGATACATGGAGAAGAATGACAGAATTGTTTTAGTCATGAGATGATTATACTGACACTCAGCTTAATGAAATCGTCTACGGGAGTTTGAATAGAATAAGAATTGTTCTGGTCATGAGCGGTTAAAGGAATAGCAGTCAATTCTTTCGAAAGATGACTGGCACGGATATGAAAATGAAATAGAAAATGGAAGTTTCAATTTGCCACATCTGAACAAGGGACAATACCGGTGTGTATCTGGGGTCAAGCAGTTGGTACAGTTGTCAGCACAAATTCCCTGCAAGCCTGTTCGTGTCAGGTGGGTCCCTTTGTCTGGCAAGAATGTATGGAGACTA
Source organism: Coenobita brevimanus (assembly GCF_032717465.1). Taxonomy (NCBI): domain Eukaryota; kingdom Metazoa; phylum Arthropoda; class Malacostraca; order Decapoda; family Coenobitidae; genus Coenobita; species Coenobita brevimanus. The sequence continues at coordinate 14,043,635 of NC_137032.1, forward strand.
GTTGCCACATAGGCTTTTATACGCATAAAAGACATGTTCTTAATTAATAGTAGAGACCGTCTATAGTACAATATTCTTTATATCTGAATAGCATAATAAGGTGTAAGAGGTAACAGAAGGATGTCATGAAATGACGTATGAAAGTATCGGAATACTCTGGTATTTCTTATTATGGCCGTCTCAAAACTCCCCCCCCCTCCCCTCCCGCTGATTCATCTTGATATCCTTATCCCACTCTTGTCTCTCCCTCCTACCCCCACCCACTCTCATATCTTCCCACTTTCTCCTCTCCCCACCCACTCTACTTTATCTATGCACTGCACTAACCCGATTGGAGCACTGCACTTCTCTATTGACTGTTTACTAAACCCAGCCTGCTTTATTCTGTTGCAAGCAATACTTCAATAAAACCACCCACATCCAAGGGTTATTATCAATATTCTTTCCCCTTCGAGTCCCATTCTTACCTCCTTCGTCTCCTTCACAACCCTTTTATTATTGCCCACCTTTAGAAGGCGGATTGACAATGTTTTTGCCTGCATCTGTGTGTGTGTGTGTGTGTGTGTGTGTGTGTGTGTCTGTCTGTCTGTCTGTCTGTTCCCACTGTGTCTTATGAACGGCTTGAGCTATCGACATGAAACCTTCGGGTGTCTAGATATCGCCAAAATCTTGGCCGAGTTCGAAAATGAGCACTCGGGGTCAAGGTCAAGGCCACCAAAATGGCTGCCCTAGTTTTTTTTTTTTTTTTTTTTTTTGGCTGCCTTTAACACCATTATATTCCATGAACGGCTTGAGCTATCAACGTGAAACCTTCAGGGTATAAAGATATGACCTAAAACTTGGACTTGACCAACAACATACTCAGGAGGGTGATTAGCATTCTGCGCCCAAATGCTTTTCTTCCATTCTTGTGATGTATTCCTTGCTGGTGTTTGAATGAGCTGGCAGTCGGTGCCAAGTCTTCTTGTTTCTCTCTCTCCCTTCCCTTGGAAAATGTTCCCATTCATCTCATACTGTCCACGGATTCATGATCAAGAATCAGAACCAATAATGTTTCGAACTGCTACATCATGTTTGGAGTAATGAGTGGGAGAAAAAGACTGGCATCAGAAGAAACTCATGAATGTAGAGGAGCAAAAGGGTTACAGGAATAAACAAGAAATAGAGACGGGTGCGAATCATCACGTAGGAAAGCGTCATGGAGAACATCAAACTGAAAGTGTGGGAAGAGGTAAGAGTGGAGATGAAGGAGAGCGAGGGACAGGGGAAGTGAGGGTGAGGTTGGGGTGGGATATCGGGAGATATACGGGGGGGGGGAGGGGAGAGACCGGGAGAGTTTCATGTTTCTGTCGCCTTTTTCGTTTTTACGGTAATAAAATATAAAGAATATTGTGTTCTAGGCGGTCTCTATGGCTACTGCTTAATTGAAATCACGTCTTTATAGAGTATAAAAGCCTATGTGGCTACTAGTCCCCATATATTTTTGCTAGACAAAATGACCCACCTGACACGAGCAGGCTTGCAACGAATTTGTGCTGACGACTGTACATTCGGAGGCATAAACTCGCCTTGAATGTGTGCAGTTCATATTTGAAGCACTTCTAACAGCTTCTTCCCAGACTCGTATCTGAGAAAATCTCGTATGCACAGAGATTTATTGGAAGCCTTTGTCAGCGTAAAGCTATCAGCCGGCAAGGAAGTGTGAAGTAAACAATGTGGACAAAAAAATCGGTGAAACTATGTTCCAGAATATATCTAAATGAAAATCCAGTTCTACCTACCGCACGATGAAATTAGTTATTCTTTTAATCTCCAGGAGATTTTACAATACACAACAAGGACTTATCGTATTGCAGAGGCTATTAAAGCTTTTGACTAACTCTTTCAGTTCGAAAAGCTTCTGCTTCGGCTATACTCAGCTAAATCGTTTGACGCTGGTAAACTCTTCATTGCAGTAATATCTACTTAGTTCAATGCTGTGGGTACAAGTCAGTGCGTTAATGAAGACATAAGTGGCCGTACAACTTTAATTCCCCAGCCTCCCACTCTCACCCCTAATATATTAATATAAAGCATTTGTTCAGCAACATATTTTATTCAGCTTTGACTTCGGACTCTTTCAAGCCAGGAATGGGTAGAAATATTCGGTTTTGAGTGCACTACAACCAAAAAAAGTGATATAAAATGAGGCCGGTAAAGCTACTTTACTGATACCTTTGCCTTTGACTGGCTTCACATTAGTATTATCAGTGACGTTTACTTCCAACTTCAAAGATCATGGACACAAAATCTGGAAACACGACAGAACATCTTTTGTATTGATCAATATTCCTGTATGTGGAGTACGGTAAGTATTGTTTTAGAAACATTTTTGTATATATATATATATATATATATATATATATATATATATATATATATATAGATATATATATATATATATGGCGGTGGCTCAATCGGTAGAGAGGTGGCCTGAAGTCCAAACGGACCCGGGTTCAAATCCCGCCGGGGCAGGGAACAGTTTAAGGAATTGAATTTCATTAAAGTCAGACTTTACCGATTTACCAGAAGACCCGCCGACATGTAAAAATACCCCCGCTAATACCAATACACCAGTCCTGTATGAGACAGCCATAGCATGTATTCAGTATGGATGGTGGGTGTTACCGCCGAAGTGGTGACGTGTAGAAGTGTGCGGTGCGTAGGTGGACTAGGCTACTGGGCCTTGAAAGCAGGCTGTGAAGGCTAAGGCCATTGTGTAATAACAAAGATTTTTAGATACCGCTGCCCACCAGGATAATAACGAAAATTTTAATACGCCACCAATACGATGCTGAGGATTAGTCACCAGTGTAATGATCAGAATTTAGATACCTCCAGTGTAATGCCGAGAATTGTAGAGATTATATAGAAATAGGGTAGCGTGATCTTATTTGAAAAATATATGGCTTTATGAGAAATGAGGTAGTGTAATCTTATTAGAGCGGGTGTGAGTAGTTAGATATTAGCACATCTTGCGGACCACTCAGTCTCGTCTATACCACTCCTTAGAGGATAGCAAAATTCAAACTCACAATGACTTAACCTAAAATTTACTAAGTATTAAGAACTGAGGTACAGGTTACTCTTCAAACTGGGAATGACACCAAAGAAAACATAATGAGGGTCTATATCACCGGAATTGAAAATCTCTGCAAAACTAAATTAATATTCAATAATCAGGATTTACAGTATAACTCCAAAAAATACGTACCTTTACACATTAGATTAATACTCCTAGGAATACTAATACGGATGGATATAGTCCCGTGGTCTCTGACGGACTCGTCGGGAAGGAATCTAGAAGATTGTCACCAAATAATATTCTCTATGACTAAATGAACAAAAAACTGAAGAATCTTATATAAAGTAGATAATAAGCAAAAGAATCAATAATCACGTGGACCGTAATCAAATGGACAAATGGACCAGCCGATATTTACTGTGATTCCATGAACTAAAGGGGGGGGGGTTGAATTAGTGTTACAGGTAAGGCCACGGCTAGAACGCTCAAATCCTTGGGATGCGAGCCACGGCCCTCCATAATTCTCATCTGCAATGATGAGGAGAGGAACAGCGATCTCATTATTTAGCACCAGAAGGATCAGGGGAAAATATCACTAAATTTACCTACGAACGTATATGATGACTTATACAGGAGGGAGTAAAAAAAAAGAGGGGGGTGAGAGCTCGGGCACTAACCTGCAACAATGAGGAGAGGAACAGCGATCTGGTTGGTGCTGTCCCCTGCATTTTTATACGTGACCAATGCAGCGTTCAGGGATCGGTTGAAACTTTAACTGATTATAATAATTCAGTTTCTACTCGATCTCGAAAGAATATGAAAGATACGTTTCTACTCAACGTTCGTTGAAAAGTGACTTACGATGTTGAAATTTTTGTAATATGCGTATAGGAACTTTAATCATAACGAAGCCAGGTTAATTAAGAATTCGAACAGTTTTATTACCCGTGTCGGTTACATGCCTGCGTGACTGTAAACAGGACTCAATAACAAGAATTTCGCGCTTCACAAAAGACAATCTTCTATATTCTTACTTCAGTCAACTCTTAAACCCTTAACCGCGGGCATGACGGAGGTGGTCCATGCACCTCACGCGGGGATATTCGTGCTCCGACTGACTTATTAAAAATATTTGCTAAAAATCAGTTATTAGGCATAGAATATTATAATTAAATATACCTAAGGCACATACCTTCAGCTTTCTTCTGGGATGTTTGTTGAGCCTTTGTCGACTACCGTAGGATTTGTGGAGACTTCTGAATTTGGGTAACAAAGTCTCCACTTTTCACTTCCCAACACCCCGTAATATGATTACCACAGCCTGATATTATCATTAGAAACACTATTCTATGGTTTTTAAGTAGTTTGGAATCCATACTCCAAAAAAGAAACACTGTGAAAGCAATGTAAATTATGAGCGCATACTAGCTTCCCACACGCTCTGTTTCCCCGCTGGTATTCTGTCATATAATATTTATAAACACACTCACATTTTATATTCCTATTACTTTATTACACTTATATATATCTACAGTATTTATCCATAAGTTTCCTTCAGTAATAGTGGTTTATTTTCACTCCAGGCATTCACTTTCTCATTCAGTAAACTTGAGTAGAAAGCAATGCATTCACTTTCACTGTCATTACTCCAAGTATTTGTACTCATATTCTTATATTAGTAATAATTTACACTTTCTATTTTATTTACATTATTTACATTTCTATTTAATTTACACTATGTTATACACTGTCACTTGCAGTAACTAAGGGCTCCTTTCCCTTGGAGCCATATTGAAGCACTCGTACTGGGATTTTATCACCATTTGCTCCACTGGCTCATCACACGATTCACCAGAAAGATTGTAGTCACTGTTCATCATTATCATGCATAAATTAGCCAGTTCACGTTCCACAGCAGAGTCACTTAGTCCTTTACCCCTTCCCACACGAGGTTTAGTAGGGGTAGAGGTCACAGGGCCCTCTAGAAGCGGCGGAAATGGAGGGGCGCGAGTGCGATGTAGTTTCATCTCAGGAGACAACACTGAACTGAATGACGAGACGGATATGGGGCCGCCAAGGGTTGACAACGTCAGCGTGGTGACACCTGCTAATTTATATGCTGTGAAATGATTGGCAGGAAATCTATACAATACATTATAAAGCAGGTGGTTCCAGCTGAACGTAAATATCACTTACGCTTCTCTCTTCCTTTCTTATATATATTTTTATTATGAGAACAGGTCATACGGCATATTTCAAGAGGAAATAAACAGGGAAAATTAGCGAACGAGTGCACGTGGGGTGTTGCCAGGTGATAATTAGCCAATTCCAGGTGTATGGCATTATCAATTACCTTTTTTCTTTATATATATATATATATATATCATTTTGTATAAGAATAGGGCATAGGACTCATTTCAATGGATGAAATGAGTGGAAAAATCCGGGCAAGATTTGCGTAGCATGGCACAGCTGGGGCAGGCGGGAGGAGAGGGTAATGGAGGGGAGGTAGGGAGGGGAGACAAGAATGGGGAGAAATGACTAAATTGTCAACAATGGATGGGAGTACAGATGACATTAGCAGCACTGAGTATTGTTGGACACTGGCAGAACAGATAGATGATACAAGCAACCACTTGAAAGCCCGGGCGAATTCAAAATAACACAGAATTGCAAAAGTGACTCCCTACGGTATGATCCATTGCACCCGAGCATTAAGAAAGTGACACCGCTCGGTTAAGGGGTTAATCACCACTGCATAGTTCAAAAGGGGAAATCTGTCAACTTCGGCAGATAAATCTTTACATCAGAATACAAAGAAAGACATTCGCGATTATTAATCTCTCCTAAAAGTTCGCGATTATACGTCTTTGTTGGGGAAGAGCTGGTCCATACCTATAACAGTTAAACATATTCACAGTAATACCTGACTTAATACTATCAATATCACAATCATGTTCACATTATGAATATCAACTAAGACTAAACTTAAATATAGAACTTAATGGTTAAATCGTGAGTTATACCTACAACCATACTTAAGCTTAAGATTACACTTACAATACTAGCTTGTACTAACTTACACTAATACTTAAAATTATGGTACTACAATTGGAAGCTGGATGGTTGGGAACGTTATTACGTTTGTTGATGATGTACTGCTTTCAAATTTCAACCAGGAAACTGTTGTTAAACTCTGTGCCATTATCAGTAATAATAGTAGACGGGGTAGTGAAAGGGCAAATGACGTGGTCTATAAAGGAACGTGCAACACTCTTAGCGGTCTTTTCTGGGAGGGCCACGAGGACACAATCACGTGAGAAATGATCCACTGCTACAAATATTCACCAGACTCTGCAAGAGGTAACTAAATTATGTCGATAGAGACAGTTTCCCATGGGTGTGATGGAATTGGATATTGCAAGAATGGGTCAGGTTTTCTGGTTGATCCACTGTGACGATTACAGGAAATAAAAGAGTCACATTGCACGTTATGACTTTACGCATAGAAGGCCAGTATTATGCGAGATATATTTGTCTCAAACATCGATCTTTATCTGGATTAGACATATGAGGAGTATTATGAACGATGTGAAGTACCGCAGGTATTAGATCAGTAAATACAACGAGTTGGTATACTTCCCTATTAGATATGTCCTTTCCTGTAAGAAGTAGTCTCTAGTATGAGATACCATGATCTAGCATGAACTCATTTATTGGCACTGGCAGAGTAAGTATGGACGAAGTATCTCCCGACTCTAGGAAATAAAATACTCTGATCCATAAAGGATCCTTGCTCTGACAATATTGAACAACCTCGGAGGTTAAGGTGATGCAAGGACTTTCATATGGTTGACATGGTGAGACTACTGCAGCTATGTGACGTGAAAGTGCATCTTGAACTATGTTCAATTTTCCAGGCACCTATTGAAAAGCTGGATGAAAGTCTTGAATGATAACTGACCATCAAGCTAGTCGATCTGCAAGATTTCTTCCTTGAACAAATCACAAAGAGGGAGATGGTGTGTCTGGAAATGCACTGGGTAACTCTGTACTATATCTCTGAAATGTATGAGGGACCAAACAACTGCCAGAGCTTCCAAATCCGTAACACTGTAATTACGTTCTGCAGGGTTGAGGGAGCGACTAGCATATGCTACTACACGTTTCCCTTTTGCCTGATCAAACTGCATCAATACTGCACCAATGCCTGCTCCCGATGCATCCGTACAAAAAAAAAAAAAAAAAAAAAAGTATTCTTGAGTATTCATATAAGCAGGGAAGGCCAAGATTGGGGCATTGCTAGTGCTATCTTCAGTGCTTCAATATCTTGTGACTGACCTTTAGTCCACACAAAAGCTATGTTTTTCTTGTGTAAGTTAGTCAGAGGAGCAGCGATCTGTACGTATTCTTTATTAAACAGCCGGTAGTAACCACTCAAACCAAGGAAGATCCTTACATCATCCGTACTGTAGGTTCTGTAAAGTTAGTGACTTCTTTAACCTTATCGTCTGTGGTATGAATACCCACAGCATCAACTACATGTCCTTGGAATTTAATTTTCTTTCATAGAAATTCACATTTACTGAGTTTAACCTTTAGACCCACCATCTGAAGGCGATCAAATACTTGTCAAAGCTTGGCAAAATGTTCAGGGATGGACTTGCTCGCTATAATTTTATCATCCAAGTAGGCAAGAAAAGAGTGGCCAATCATGCCACTGAAAATGGAAGGAATGAGTCTCATGAACACCGACAGGGTATTCCTTAAGCCAAAAGAGTGTGTCTTAAACTGAAAATGTCCTAATGGGGTACTAAATGCTATTTGGCGGGGTGACGATTCTTCCATTTCTACTTGCCATTTGCCAATGAGTAAATCAAGGGATGTAAAGATCACATTATTCTCACCAAGCGATTCCAGTAAATCAGTTAGAACTGGCAATGGAAAACGATCGGGTACACTGAGAGTTTAGTTTACGATAGTTCACTACGGGCCCAAATTCTCGTCCTTTCTTTGGTACTAGTTAAATCAGACTATTCCACGGAGTGAGAGAGTGCGCAGTAATGTCCTGATCTAACATATACTGCACTATCTCGTCTGTTTTTTGTCTCAGTGTTGGGTAATCGATAAGTTGGAATGTAAACTAGATGTAAACTGAGATGCAAACTAAAATAACAACAATAAACAGTACATGTTCTAATAGTGTGTAAGTGTACCATACCTTGTCTACGTGATGATTAGCACACAGCTTAGCAACTTTTGAAATTTGATAACGATAGAAAGCAACTGCAGCCAGCCCTCTGCACGACTGCTGGGTAGTTAAAGGCCTGGCTTAGAACGGGTTCGACCTGTATTTGTCTTCTCCAAATAAACACCCATAAAATAACATCAGACCTTGAATCACTCCTAACTGGTTGTGAGCAGGGGACAAATAATGGTAGCAGTGGTGGAATGTTAACTGGCTGAGTTCCTGGAACTAATTCTTTGTGATGTTTAACTAAGTCTGTCCTCCCCATCGGTTCCCCAGGTATGGCCACATCTTGATAAGTTTCCAGATGATTGACTAGCTGTTCCTTATGCTGTGGGAAGTCACTTGAAGATACTGGACATGTGAAACAAGGTCAGGTGAAAGATTCGTAGCAATCCCTTAGGGTTCAAGTCATACACACCAGGTGGCTTACTATCACCATTGTCATTCTTAGTAGTTATACAGAATGCCATATTCTGGTACACCTTTATGGCCAATGGGTAAACAGGAAATCCCAAATCTTTGTACCACTTTCAAGCTTGAGTAGATCATTGGTGACATTTAAAATGTAAAGATAACACAAATTATCCTCCAACACGATGCCCAGTGCCGACTCGTAAGTTAAGCCATTTACAAAACAAAACTTTGGTAATATTAGTGCATCCACTTCGTCTTTCGCACGAACAACATGGACAGAGATTTTTGTGAACTCATGTAGCAACAAAATTGTGCACTGTTTTGTTACTACTCGTCTGATCTCTGCGCACTGTAGAACGCCTTTCAGACTCTTTGAGGTAGTTTAATGAGACGTGTGAGAGTCGATTATTGTGTCACTGTTAGAGGGGTTGTCACGAGCCACTAGTGAATGCTCAGAGGGAGTGTCATTAGATGCTTGTGAATGCTCTTCTTTATTCTCAAGTAGTGGTGGAGTCACATTAGGCTGAGTATTTGAGTTTACTTGGGAAAGTACAGGACGTGGGTACTCCACGCCGGTTTCAGGGAAACCTTGAATCTCGGTACTACCACAAGCAGGAGTTAGGTCAATGAAATGTTCAGCCATGGTGGGTAAGCCAATTAGAACGTCTACAGGATACTTGAGATCATTTGCGACATGCAACTCTGCTAAGAAATGGTTTAAGGCTTCATCAAGTTGTATCTCTAAGGTGACTGCCCTTAACATTAAATTCTGAGCCGTCCATGCCACACTGGTGAATGTCAGGTGGTATTCAATGATCCAGACCTTTCTAATCATTCCCCTAATGCTGTTTAGAGAGGATTCCAATATTATATTTACCATGGATCCTGAGTCCATGAAAAACAATGTCTTGACCCCTTTGCTTCTTCCTAGAATAACTGTGCCTGAAAAAGTTAGAGGCCCTACCTGGCGAGTGGGGAGCTGAAGATCTGTATTAGGTGGCATTTTATTGATAAGTGCACTCCTCTTCCCCGACCAATGGCATGCAAGATGGCGACACTGATCAGTGGTATGAGTAATAGTGTCAACATGATATTTGCAAGAAGGATGAAACGATCGAGAAGGTGTGCACTGTCTCTCTTCTGGATGGTTCCGTCTCTATTTGTGATAACAGCTCGATTCACGATGATCGACGGTACTGCAATGCCAGCACACAATCGAAAACTGTTGTTCCCGATGTACAGCTTCGGCCAAGTGTAAGATCCCCCCTCTACCAGCCAAACCGTAAATGTGGCACCGTCGCAACTATGGATTTGACAGGTGAAGCAGGGCAAGACTCATCAACCAGAGTCGAATCAGTTACTTGAGCTAGCGAGATGGTAATAAAAGGCAGTGTTTCGCATTTATGACAGAGATAGGCATAGAACATTATTGTTATATATTACTCGTAATTATACTGTCACCTATACTATTCACGCGATATCTTTATGTGCCGAATAATGCTCATGCCATTTTTGTAGCAGATCGAATCATGTAATATCTATCGTTTTCAGGCGTATCATTAACAATATTTTGTTTCTAGGTTCCCATTATGCAGAACCTTGACGAAAATCGTTCAAAGCAATAAAACACACACACACACACACACACACACACACACACACACACACACACGCTGATCTGACTCAGGTTGATGAGTCGTGCCTTGCTTCACCTCTCGTATGCATGAGTGTGACGATGCCAAATGTCCGGTTTGGGTGGGAGAGGGTGGATACTTACACTTGGCTGAAGCTGTACATTTGATTGGTTAGACTACTGGCCCTGACATACTCGTACATTTGACTGGTCACGGCTACTTACTGGTGATTGGCGCCGCTATTAGAAGCAGACATTTTTAGGGGCAGCTCTGGTAGTCGGCCACGAACGTGAAGATTCCGATGAAGCATTAGAGGTGCGGAAAACTTTTACAGTTCACATCCATGGTGTGAGTTGTTAGGAAGAAGGAACCAAAGGTCACGAGCCCGCACTAACTGTTCCTTCCAAGAGAGAACAAAATACAAGAGAGAGCCAAATTCAAGATCCGATCATTTCGAGATGCCTGGACACACTGCGTTTCAAAGACTAGAGATCATAGCAAGCAGGAAATACAGACAGAGGGAGACAGTTCCAGAGCTGTCCTGTTGCGTAAATGACGGACTGGGAGTAACAGTTAACTCTTGCATTAGAGAGTTGGACAGAAAAGGGATGAGAGTTTGCTGCTAGACGGGTGCAACAGCCGTTGTAGAGGTGGAGAAATGCAAGCAGACAGTTCAGAGGAGCAGTGACCATTTTGAAGTAGCGACAGGAAAGAGATAAAGATATTTCCTCTATCTCCGAAAGATACGCAACTCATTTGCAGGTTTAAAGCCTATCTGTAAGGCAGTGTCTAACTGCTTGCTATCCAGCCAATTCATAATACTAAGATAACCCATTAAATTGCCAAAATCTTCCAGTTTAATATAATTATCTCTGTTGCCATGAGCTACCCAAGGATTTACCCACAATAACTAGCTTGTCTCTGAGCTGGTAGCTTTTGCTTCAGCTGCTCCTTCATATAATGTAGCTTCTTTAACAGAATCTTGCATATCCTCCCTCATGGGTCTGAGGATACCAAAGAAACCGATGAGAGATCTGGCCTTGGAATGGGAACAACAGAAATTTGTTAATTTCTGATGGAATGCATCGAATGTTGTACAGTGATCAAAGTAACTGGCTCGCAATGCAGCTTCCTTGAGTGATTTGCCTTGATGTAATCAGCCTTTGAGGAACGAGATCTTTAATGGTTCAGTATTTAGCTGGCGATTGTGAATGTCTGTTTCTACTTCTTGGAGGAAATCGTACAGTAGATAGACACGGAACTGTCTTCAGCAGTGTACATCGGGCGATTACTGTTGTCCAGAAATATGGACTGTGGAGCCGAGTTCGTCATCGCTAAAAAAATTTAAGATTTCTAGAAGGTTGTTTATGTAAGTAATGTACTGGGTTGAGAGGCGAGGAAAATAGTGTTAGTTGTGGTGTTGAAGGCAGTGCTGATGTAGCAGGGAAAGTAGATGGAGAATGAGCAGAAGGAATCTCTAGAGAGTCATTTAGGGTGGGTGGTGTATCTGGATTAATTTTATCTGGAAGACAATTATCTGGATTTTCTAGAGTGATGGTGGTGTGAAAGACTTCAGTGGTAGGTCTAGTATGAGTGGCTATGCTCGGTTTCGCGTAAGATTTACTGTTACAGAGACGAATTAAGATGTCTACATCACAGAGATCACCATCCTCACTTTCAGTCTCAAGTACCTGACGAACAGGAGAGAGATCATATTTCATGAAGTATGCTATGCAGGAAAGTGAGAAAATATACATTAACTCGCCCCGTCCTGGAGACGTGAATTCACGTCCTCACATGATGTGCACTCATATCCCGGAGATGTATATTAACGCAGCAACATTGCAAGGTCTCTAATTTGCACAATTTTCAATTTTCACGAGTGATTTCGCGAGTGATTTTTGGCACGTATACACGGGACACCTTCCTCTATTCCTCTACAAGATGCCAAACAGGGACAATGCCTTACACCGCATAACCTCTCCCCCCCCCCTGCACGCCATTGTCTCGGCAATTCACCTGTTACCAGTGACCTGGCCAATAAAGACATCCAGGGCCAGAGTGATTCCCCAATCGATGACAATGTGGAGGACAAAGTTTACATAGCATTAGAGGAAGAAAAGGTCAGAAATGATGATCAGGTAATGTGGCAAAAAAAGGTCATGAATGGTGATGAGTTAGTGAGTGAAACAATGCTTATAATGCCTATATTATTGTTTGAAAACCAATATACTCTTGTACTACATATAAATTCGTACCAAGTAAATAAATAAATACTGTTTATGAGTGGTGTGAAATAGTTACCCTCCCATAGAACTCGTTTTCTTTGGTGCCAGCCTGTTAGAAAACCCAGTCAGGTAAGGAGGTACTCATACCTGGATCGAGTATTTTAAACCTCATGTGAGTGATTTCTCTATGAATTTTCGATGTTTCTCACGAAAAGCGGATGTTTGAGCCAAAAAAAAAAAGGTCCAAAAATGTCGGGACTGGGGCATACTTCTGCCCAGAAAACGTCGGGATGGGGCGGGTTAATATTTATAAGAATGAAAGTGCATATCCCACCCCGTCCCAGCTGATTTCTCGACAATGACCCCCCTCCCCAATCCCGGCAGATTTTTGTTTTCTTTTTTTTTTGGCTCAAACTTCCACTTTCTATGAGAAACATTGGAAAATACCCCAAAAAGTGCTTACCTGAGCTTATAAGTGTGCTATACAGGTACCAAACACCTGGTACTGTCATCTCTTGGTGCACACTGCTGCTGTAACGTCTTTGATGCTAGCGGTAACTATTGCAAAGCACTCAGAATAGGTAGATATTTGTTCATTTGGTACAAATTTATATGTAGTACAAGAATATATTGGTTTTCACACAATAATATAGGCTATATAAGTGCTGTTTCACTCACCCAACTCAACATACTGCACTTGCCTTGAAGATGGCACCTCCTAATCACTGCTGCGTGTTTCTTCCTCTTGCACCACATAATCTTTGTCCTCCAGATCGTCATTTATTGGGGAATCACTCTCGCCTTTTGAAGGCATCAAAGGTGGCTTGAATTTCATCATTGGAGAGACCACAGCTCAACATGTCTTTAATGGCTGGGTCACTGCCAACAGGTGAGTTGCCGAGACAATGGCATACTGGGGGTCACGCAGTGTTGCCACCTGGTGGCTGGTAGAGGATGGTCTCCCACATATGCTTACCAAAAATCACCAGCGAAACTTGAAAAATATGCAAATGACGGACTTCGCAATTGCAGAACATACTGGTATGTCGTCAGGTCACAGGGTGAAAAAAAAAAAAAAAAGTTGTTGCGTACCCATTCGTTGTCGGGATGCCGTGGGATATACTGTACAATGAGGGTATGAGGGAGTATGAATTATATACAGTGAAAGTAAAAGGGAATATGTGTAATGAAAATGTGTAGGAAAGAAAACGACCTGAATGAATAATGAATAAAGTGAGAGAGGAGAGTAATACACGAAGAGGAAAGAGGAGATTGATTATTAAGAATCGGAAAATGCTACTTAATGAGTCAAAGCAGATGAATGGTAATTTTAGTCACAATCTGTAGAGGAAGGATAATCTCAACAGAAAATGAGGGCATTGGTAGATAAAATGACAGAAAATATGTACATTTGCTAAATACCGGAACGTCGTGGAAGAAAACGAGTAGTTGGCTTTAGGATAGACTGCTGTAGAATGTGGTGGCGAGCTCCTCCTACACAGAGAGAACTGAGATGTTGGCTGGGGAGAGAAGGGTATGACGTCATAATTGAAACGGACGTATGGCACGCGGCCAGGAGCCCTAGGTGATCACAATGAAGGTGTTGATTGGAGAAATCAACAATGACATGAACTGCACTGGTTGGTTACGCTCCATAGACCCATTAAAGGCAGTGGAGGTGGTGGGGTTGTGAGGTGGGGGTTTGGCAGGGATAACAGGGCTGGCTGGCTAAGGTGGTGGCTGACTAGGGTGGTGGCTGGCTGGCTGAATCAGCAAGTCGGGGCAGGGTGTGGTAGCATGATGGTTGGGGTGTGGTAGCTTAACGGTTGCAATGGTGTTAATTTTCTCAAAACAGGACTGGGGTGAGAGCTGGTAGTGGTTAGGGGATGGGTTACTGGTGGTGTGACAGTGTAGCTGCAGATAAGAGTTGGTGAGGTTGAAGATCGTTATGCTGGTGAAGTTCAGGAAGTCACTATAAAAGGACCTCACCAAAAATACATAGGAGACACAACCACAAACCAGGTGAGCAGTGTGGTAGGCTGGATGCTGGGGCAGGAACAGACCACTAGCATAGGGGGCAAGGTGTGAGCAAGGAGGCAATTGCACTAAGATGTGAATTTTGGGATCGGACTCGCCGCTTACCACCACTATTTGCCCTCCTTTCACACCCAATCAGGAGTAATTCAAGGTCCGATGTTATTTTGCGGGGGTGTATTTGGAGAAGACAAACGCACGTTTAACTCGTTCTAAGCCAGCCCTTCAACTGCCCAGCAGTGATGCGGGGACCCGGCTACAGTAGTGATCTATCGTCACCACATTACAAAAGTTGCTGAGCCGTACGCTACTCGTCACAAACAAGCTATGATATACTTACACGATACTAAATACATGTACTGTACATTACTTTATTTTAGTTTGCAGGTTTAAGAAATTATTAAAGTATGGTCACAATATCAATACTTTAGTTTATTCTTAATTACTGCCACAGTCATATCCAATGGCTACTTCCATGACTGGTATTAAATGGGACTTCAAAAGTGAGTGTGCAGTGCAGAAAACTTTATTATGTTTCGGGGTTGTTTGCGTGTGGCAGCCACCCAACAAAAGGCATGCCTTTACCACTGAAACCGATATTTAGCTACCCATAGAACTACCGGACCGGCCGCCCGTATCTTCACGTATATATATATATATATATATATATATATATATATATATATATATATATATATGAGAGAGAGAGAGAGAGAGAGAGAGAGAGATTGACCCGTCAGGTTACAGTGATGTATAAACAGCTATTTTGTGAGATTTACTATAGTAAGACATTTTCATTGTGCCAAAAAAATAAAGTAATGCAGGATAAGGTATGATCGCAGAAAAAATGAACCGATGTAGTCCATGAAGAAGTTGTCACATATGGTATTGGGTCGTCAACTGCATATGATATAAAAAAACACATGGAAAAACACTGAAATTCTGAGTAAGCTAATTTCGAGGAAGCAAATGGTTGTTAGAAAAACTATGAAAGAACTTTGGCGAAAGCTTTGCCGTTGCACATGATATTTCAAAGACTTTTGATCGAGTCTGGCATAAATCTTTAATTTCCAAACTGCCCTCTTACGGTTTCTGTCCTTCTATCTGTGCCTTCACCTATGGCTTTTTTTCTGGTCGTTCTGCAGCTGCTGTTATAGACGGCCACCGTTCTTCACCTAGATCTATCACCAGTGGTGTTCCTCAGGTCTCTGTCCTATCACCAACTCTCTTCCTTTTATTCATCAACGACCCTCTAAGCTGTACACCTAACCCTATCCACTCATACACTGATGATTTCACCCTTTCCGTTCAGTTCCCGCAACGTCCATCTCAGCAGTTACTTCAACAAACAAGGGATGAGGCTACGACGCACCTAATGTCTGACTTGGCTCGTATCTCTGAGGTAAAAGTAATCTTATTGTTTTTAATGCATCAAAGATTCAGTCCTTACACCTATCAACCCGGCAAAATATTCCACGGGACTACCCACTAATGTTTAATAACATGCAGCTCAGTCCTGCATCATCCTTGAACATACTTGGGGTTTCATTCTCTTGAGATTTATCTTGGAAAGACCATACTACATCTCTTGTACAATTTGCTTCCAAGAGATTAGGTGTACTAGGCCAACTCTGTACCTTCTTTATTTCTGCACAGTTGTTGAACTTATACGCGGGTATTAGTTGCCCCTGTGTAGAGTTCAACTCTCATGTGTGGGGAAGCTTCCCACATCCAGCTCTTCTCAACAAGGTGGAATCAAAGGCTTTTTATCTCATTAACTATGCTCCTCTTACTGGCTCCCTTCAACCTCTGTCTCTTCGCCGCACCGTTGCATCTTTATCTCTTTTCTATCGTTACTTCAATAGTCACTGCTCCTCTGAACTGTCTGCTTGCATCCCTTCACCTCAACGACTGGCATTTGGCACCCGTCTAGCAACAAACTCTCTTCCCTTTTCTGTCCAACCCTCTAATGCAAGAGTTAACTTTTACTCCCAGTCCTCATTTATGCAACAAACCAACTCAGAAACTGTCTCCCACTGTCTATATTTTCTGTTTGCCATGATCTCAAGTCTTTCAAACGCAGTGTGTCCAGGCATCTCGAAATGAACGGATCTTGAATTTGTCTCTCCATTGTATTGTTTTTGTTTTTTTCTTGGATAGAACAGTTTGTGGGCAGCTGGCCATTGATTCCCTCTTCCTCACATTAAAAAAGAATCTTAATAATTTGTTGTGACCACCGTCTCAAAGAGATTATTGGAAAGAGATGTTAACATGCTGTTAGACACGATCATTGGTGGATAAAGAGGGGTGACCTCTCGGATATATCATAAGTGGCTAGATGTGGAAGAGCACTTCTCTCTCGACTCCAGCCTCATCTATGTCCCTCTCTTAGTTTAGTGATATAATGTAAGAAGTACTCTAGTGCGTTGAGTAGTGAGTTAAGATTTTGTAATTTGCTTGTACAGAGCTCCTAAGTAATATCAATGTTTCTCTCCTTTCACTGATCCACCTGGTGAACAAGCCTACATCTTTTCTATCCTTAATGACCTAGAGCAGCTTGTACAGCATCCTACCCGTATCTCAGGCTGCCTTGGAGAGAGCTCCAACATACTTGACCTCTTCCTTACAACTAATCCTTCTGCTTACACTGTTAATCTTTTCTCTCCGTTGGGCTCCTCCGATCACAACCTTATCACCTTAACCTGTCCTATCACTACGGTACGGCCTGTGGACCCTCCAGGGAAACGTCGTCTGTGGCATTTTGGAGCCGCGGATTGGGAGGCCCTCAGGTAGTACTTCTTTGATTTTCCCTGGAATGATTATTGCTTCCATGGCCAGGAGCCATCTGAGTGTGCCTTGCGCATTACGGAGGTTATTCTCTCGGGCATGGAAGCATACATTCCTTTCTCATATCCTTTGACTAACGCAAGAAAGCCTTCGTTTAATCACGCTTGTTCTCATGCTGTCCACAACAGGGAGAGGGCCTACAAAAGGTACTGGAGCCAACCCATCCCTGAATCACATCATCTTTACGTTTCTGCCCGGAATCGTGCCAAGTCTGTTCTTCGCTCTGCTAAAAACAATTTCATCCGTACTGAATGCTCTCAACTCTCCAACTCGAATTCTTCCCGCTCCTTCTGGCACCTTGCCAAAAACCTTTCTAACAACTTGACCTCATCATCCTTCCCTCCTCTTTTCTACTCTGATGGTTCTGTAGCTCTTTCTTCTACTGATAAAGCAGATCTCTTTGCACAGACTTTCTCCTCCAATTCCACCTTAGACGATTCTGGTGCTATTCCTCCATCACTTCCCGCCTCTGACTTCCTCATGGCTGACATTAAAATTTCTTCAGCTGATGTATTTTCTGCCATCACTGGCCTCAATACTAACAAGGCATATGGGTCTGATGGAGTCCCTCATGTTGTTCTCGAGAACTGTGCTTCTGTGCTTACACCCTGCCTAGGCAAACTCTTTCACCTTTGTCTGTCAACTTGTACCTTTCCTTCTTGCTGGAAGTTTGCTCTCATTCAGCCAGTCCCAAAGAAGGGTGACCACTCCCAACCCTCCAACTATCGTCCAATTGCTTTAACATCCTGTATTTCAAAAGTTCTTGAGTCAATTCTCAAAAGAAAAATTTTAAGGCATCTTTCCTATCACAACCTTCATTCTGATCGTCAGTACGGGTTCCGTCAGGGACGCTCCACTGGCGATCTTCTCACATACGTTTCAGACTCCTGGTCATTCTCCTTTCGGGACTTTGGCGAAAGCTTTGCCATTGCACTTGACATCTCAATGGCTTTCGATCGTGTCTGGCATAAATCTTTAATTTCCAAACTGCCCTCTTACGGTTTCTATCCTTCTATCTGTGCCTTCATCGCTAGCTTCCTTTCTGGTCGTTCTATAGCTGCTGTTGTAGACGGCCATCGTTCTTCTCCTAGATCTATCAACAGTGGTGTTCCTCAGGGCTCTGTCCTATCACCAACTCTCTTCCTTTTATTCGTCAATGACCTTCTAAGATGTACATCTAACCCTATCCACTCATACGCTGATGACTCCACCCTTCACCTTTCCATTCGGTTCCCGCAACGCCCATCTCGGCAGTTACTTCAACAAACAAGGGATGAGGCTATGGCACACCTAATGTCTGACTTGGCTCGTATCTCTGACTGGGGTATAAATAATCTTGTTGTTTTTAATGCATCTAAGACTCAGTTCTTACACCTATCAACCCGTCTAAATCTTCCACAGGTATACCACTAATGTTTAATAACATTCAGCTTAATCCTGCATCATCCTTGAACATGCTTGGGGTTTCATTTACTCGGGACTTATCTTGGAAAGATCATATTACATCTCTTGTAAAATCTGCTTCCAAGGGATTGGGTGTGCTAAGCCGATTCCGTTCTTTCTTTACCCCTACACAATTGTTGACTCTATACAGGGGTTTTATCCGCCCCTGTGTGGAGTACAACTCTCATGTGTGGGGAGGCTCCCCACATACAGCTCTTCTCAATAGGGTGGAGTCAAAGGCTTTTCATCTCATTAACTCTCCTGCTCTTACTGACTCCCTTCAACCTCTGTCTCTTCGCCACACTGTTGCATCTTTATCTCTTTCTATCGCCACTTTAATGGTCACTGCTCCTCTGAACTGTCTGCATGCATTCCTCCACCTCTACGACGGGCGTGTAGCACCCGTCTAGCAGCAAACTCTCATCCCTCTTCAGTCCAACTCTCTAATGCAAGAGTTAACTGTTACTCCTAGTCCTTCATTTATGCAACAGATTAACTCTGGAACTGTCTCCCTCTGTCTGTATTTCCTGCTGCCTATGATCTCCAGTCTTTGAAACGCGCTGTGTCCAGGCATCTCGAAATGAACGGATCATGAATTTTGGCTCTCTCTTGTATTTTGTTATTCTCTTGGAGGGAACTGTTATTGCGGGCTCATGGCCTTTGGTTCCTTCTTCCTCGCATAAAAAAAAAATATATCCCTTTGATTGCTTAAGTGCCTGACTGATTTTGGGTAGGTTTATGTGATTCTAATTAGTTTTTGAGCGTCCCATTGTGTCTCTTATTATATTAAAGAACCCAATTCTCTGATAATTATAGTGTGGAGATTTTGCAAGTACAGTAAAGTATGGCATATTTGTTTATGTGTCATTACCTTTGATTTTAACACAGAAAGAGAGATTTCCCTGCAGGGTATGCAACAGAATGAAACAGGTTCCTTGGCTAGGATATGTCAGAGATTATACTTTGAACCTAGTTATATAATTATCTGATCATTGTGCTGATAAATTTTGATGATGTATGAGCATTTTTACAAATTGAGCCTAGACAATTTGAGGTGCAAAATCTTAGTAAATTTGAGTTTAATCATATTGCTCAGGTCTTAAGCCATTAAGTTCCCAGAAATATCATTAAGCCTAATTTACGTAGCCTGATTCAGGAAACAATGTTTAGGGAGGGTAAAAATGTTGAAACTGATTATACCAAAACTGGTCATGAGCTTAGGGAACAAGAACCATCTGTTTACAGCAGTGTTTCTCAAACTTTTTCATTTCATTCACCACTTGTAGGGCTCTTAACATCCTCGTGGCCCCCTTCGGTTTTTCTCTCAAGCTTCTTACAATCAATGATAAAAAAAAAAAAAATGTTTTTGTGTACACCATTATTTTATTTTAATGGTTACAACTATCAGTCAGAATGCATATTTTGTTATTTATCAATAGGACGGATGACACTTTGCCTTCAGTCAGGTCACTGATTCAGTGATGTCACTGGTAATGAACATCTCATATCTGGGTCCACATCCAATCGGTTTCGGCTTTTACTTCTTATGTTTACGTGTAGAAGGATGGAGCAACCAGATTTACATAAATAAGTTGTGGAAAATGGGAAATGGACTCTAAGTGCGATTTCACTAACTTTTGGATATGACTGGTACATGGAGCACCAAAACACAGTCCGAAATTTTTATTCACAAAGGTCTCTGGCAGCAGAATCATTCTTGAGGTCCAGGAATTCGTCCTGAACATCATCGGGGATGGTGGCAATATCAAGAGTGTTAGAGAAAGGATTTCTTGCTAGCTCCCTTTCTTCCTCCTTGAATCCTATAAAGTATCTTTTGGCTCAATTTCCTAGGATTTCATATGCCGAATTATTTCATTTTTCAGTGATGGGTTAAATAGGTGATCCTTTTCAGTCTCGTCAAGAAAAGTTGAAAGATTCTTAAACATGGCAATATTTTGTGCAGTCACTTTTCTTTGACAATCCTGGAGTTTAGCAAGAAATGCTCGCATACAGTCCATGAGGTGAAATACATTTCTTTCCTTGTCATATAGCTTGAGATTATGTCTGCTTAATGGCCAGGTATGCAAAACATGGCTCCCACAATGCCTGGTTGACTTAAGTTAATCCTTCACTTTCATTTCCTGGAAAAGTTTAAGTGCTCTCTGAAAGTCAAATTCTCTCTTCATAAGATTGCCTTTGGAAAGCCATCGCACTTTGGAGTAAAAGAGGAGTGATTCATGCTCTGAATCTATGTCCTCACAGAGTTTCTGGAAGAGGCGAAACTTCAAATCTCGTGTTTTCACAAAGTTGACACATATTTCCCCTGCTCCTAGGATCTTGCAAAGGGCATCACATCACGGAGGGCTTTTGACGCAAGTGCAAAACAATGGATCATACAGTGAACCACTTTCACAATCAGAGCTTCTTCCTTGACATGCTTCTGTAGCCCCGATTTTGATTCCACATCGTCGGAGCCCCATCAGTACAGACTTCACAACAATTTTCCAAGGTTATTCTGTCTACTGTGAAGAAAGAAGTCAATTTTTCTATCACATCTAAAGCTTTTGTGATAGTTTAAAGCTGTGTCCAGAACAGGTTTTCATCTTTGATGTCATGCATGAATACATACCAAACAAATACGAGTAGTTGTGCACGAGAACTCACATCTGCTGACTCATCCAAATGCACTGCAGACATGGCAGTTGGAGACTATTTAATCTCATGTATCACTTGCTCCATTATATTAACTGACATTACATTACTTCTGCGTTTCGCTGTGTCGTTTGACAAGGAAATATGCTGAACCATAAGAGCACTTAATTATCCAAGAACCTGCTTGACCATCTTTACAGCACATGGCTTAATTAAAGTGTGGGCCTTTTTATTTCTTGCTATTCCAAGGGAAACCTCACATGATGACTCTACTGCACTTAAGTTGTGTTGCTGAAAAGCAGCGCTCCCATCCAGTCTCTGTTTTCCCAAACTCTGTTCATGGTGCCTGAAGAATCTGTGGTCTTTCCGTGCATACTGAAGGTGGATTGTCGTCAGATGATGCTTCAGCATACTAGGACTCGCAGAATCATTCCCCAGCACTTTGAAACAGCACACACTGAGGTGTTACACTATTCATGGTGATTACAAAAAAAAATAATGAAGGAATGAAGGAAAATTGTTATATGCACGCCAAATTTCAAACGACGAAAATGTCAGTTGTGGTGCATCTGTACTTTAGAAAGTAGTGGAAAACCATATTCGCTGAGGGTATCAGGAAGGCTCTCCTGTCTTAATCATTCACCTAGTTTCCTATCTTATCATTCACCTGACCACTAAATCTGCTTGGTTCACGTTTCGTAAGGTGAAGTGCAGTAATTTTCTCAATCCTTTTCCGTGTATGCCTTACACCATACAGGTTGAAACTGTTTTCCTTTCTTTCTCATAACGAATTATATAGATTTAGACGAATATCCTAGTGAATGAAAGTCTGCATGCAATACATGTGTACTTCAAAAAGTTCTCGGACTCGCCCAGAAACAATGTGACCACAACTTTTGGGTATCAGTATACTGTAATATGAAACCTCATATGACCATGCACAGGAACTCAAATTTTTGGCTTTTTTGTTTACATGTGAGGCCCTTTGAAACTCGGTAAGTTGCAGCATAACTCAAAGATGGACAAAAAATAAGTCTAATGTTGTGAGAGTCTGTTAAAAAAAAAAAAAAAAAAAAAAAACAAGAGGGGAGTGTAAGGATGCCAAGGAAATTCATGAAGACATTGGCAACACAGGTGTAGTGAGGCCTCTCCTTGCTATTCCACCGTAAAGAGGTGTGTGCTGATTCCAATAGGGACAAGGAGTACGCTGAAGATAACCCACGGTCGGGATGTCCAAAATCATCGACCATGGGCGATCAAATGGAAGCCATTCACTGCATGGTCTTGAATGACAAACTTTTACCTGTGCAACAGAGAGCCAACTCCGTGACCATGAATGCTGACTAAGTGCACACCGTTTTGACTGACGTTTTACGTATGAGCAAGCTGTCTGCAAGATGGGTGCCCAGAATGTTGACACCAGACCAGAAGCTGACCAGACTGGAAACTTCGAGGACACTTTTGGCTTGTTTCTGGGCTGATCCAGCCAATTTCCTCCAGAGACTTGTGACTCAGGATGAGACATGGATTCACCACTTTGAATCTGAATCAAAGAAAGCAAGCAATGGAAACACCACAGTTCTACACCTCCCCCCAAAATTAAGAAAGTGGCATCTGTCAACAAGGTTTTGGCATCGGTGTTTTAAAACACTGAGGGAGTTCTCATGACTGACTAGCCTACTTGCAAAAGAGTTAAACTATTACTGGGATCTGTTATGTATTAGAACTGCAACAGTTGAAACAATCATTCGAAGAGAAACGGAGAGGAAAGCTGCAAGCGATCAAGCTGTCGCCCCAGGAATGTGCCCCAATACAAATGGCACAGGTGGTAGTGGCTGAAGCAGCCAACTATGGCTTTGAACTGTTGTCTCATGCTTCATACTCACCCGACGTGGCTCCGTCTGACTTTTACGCATTTCCCAAACTGAAATCCTATCTACATACTCATTGTTTTCAGAGTGATGAAGTCATTCATGTTGTTGATGTGCCTTCGTACGACCTAGTTTAATAAGATAGCAGTACTTCAACATCGGTATAAAAAGTACACTTAATTTAGGGGAACCTTTATTGAAAAGTTTTTCAAGAACAGTCTCTCTCCTGTGACATTTTTTGAATGAGGCCGAGAACTTTTTGATGGACCCACGTATGTGCAAATCAACTTAACGGGTCTGCCAATGACTTCTACATATTGTAACGCATATCGTGTTCCGTAGTATTTACTTTACAAGTATATATATATATATATATATATATATATATATATATATATATATATAAATTTCTATGCATGCATATAAGTGTGCATGTATGTATAAATTAGTATATTTGTCAGTATGCATGTATGTACAGTATATATGCATGTGACAAAACACTAGACCTTGGTATGTGTTTTTAAGGCCTTTGCAGGCACAGCCATTGAGGGTCCAGTCACGTTGATCAGACTGAAGTAGTTTGTGGGAGTTTACTGGCCTTGCCTCTGCGATGATCTCGAAAGAGAAAAGTGGACTGCATGCAAGGAGATTTTGAAGTTTATTAATCAATGTCAGTACAGAGTGATGCGGTGTGAGAGGTGCTTAGGCCCTTTCGTGTTGCTGAAACAGAAAGGCTGTCGAGTGTGTTGGAGAAGCAGCCACGACTCAGAAATGGCAAGTGTCTTCGCATGGAGGGAATGTGGTTAAATTACCTGTGAATTTTGCATACTATTATTTGTATTTTTCAGGTATTGTTTTAAGTGCGTTTATGGTCTTAACCAGCGTAAGTTCCAAATACCTTTACAAAAGAATGTATTTTACTTGTCATTCTGAAGTTTGAAGTGCTCAGTTTTCTTCCCAAGTTTGTAACTGTTAAGACTATTTTTGTCAACTAAAGACTTATACATTCGTAGCCCAATATTATCGCCTACTAATGGATTGTGACCCTGCGTACCTAGTTGTCTAAACATGGTCTAGCCATCAGCCTACCCATCTATGTATTTCTTTTGTCAGACTTGACAGTTTGATCCCTTAGGCTCAGCATTCCTCCTACTTGCATACTGTCACGGGAGGATGTGAATTTATGAATTAAGAATGCTGGATGTTACTTGAAAATAGAGACAAGGAATAGACTTATGAAAATCAAGTAGTAAGTTTTACTTTATCCCGGCTTACTTCGCAGATTCTCTAAAGACGAGAATTTATAAACTTTCTCAACAGTACACAGTAGAGACTAATTACTCACCAGTGTTGTTTGTAGTACTGTTAGCCTCCCGAGAAAGTGACTCCACCCCTGACAATCAATAACTAATGCTAATAATAATAAACAGGTTCTTGCCGATGCTTGACTCCTTGCTGGCACAACGGATTTAAGTATGATACAAAAGAACTGGCCTAAGTACCAGTTATGAATATTGTAAAGAGTTTGTGCAAACTAGGAGCGGCAATTAAAACAAGCTTAATGTGGAGAAATAAAACACGGGTCTAATTACATTAAGCTCAAGGAAAAGAACTGTAAATGTATTGATTACAATGAAATAAATTTACGTTATATGAATCTCAAAAATGAATTCAAAATAACAAGGAGAATACATTCACTCACTCATTCAAAGCTAAACCCACTGAAGCCTAGAAAAACAAACAGAAATACTGGTCAGTGGATGGGAGCCAAACGAAAAGACTGGGCGCCCGTGATGAACATCAAACACTGCAATTTGCTAAGCCTGCTTTGCAAATTCACCATCTAGGTGGAGATTCAGGAACTCGTTGTACAACGGAGGCACTGCTCTACGCTGGGCACAAACGGTCCTACCCTCGAGGTGACTCAAAGCTAACTTCAAAATATGAAAGGGGGCGAGAGATGGCCGTGCTCACCAGAAGTAAGGCGTGACCTAACTTAAACAGTCAACGGAAAGAAAGTGAGCGATATAGGGCCATAATAAATCGCTCAGTGAAAGCACTATTGTCGTGGATAAGAATGATCACTTGTGAAACAGTGTGAAATGTTCTGAAAACCATCCCGATCGGAGTGAATACGAGGACGGTTGAACTGAGTGATGCCCAGTGGGAATTCCACTAGAATTCATGGTTTTCTCACTAAAGTACAATGTCACGAATTTATAAATACGCTCGCACGAATTCGTGACATTACGCCCCATCAAAATCAAATTTTTCTTCAGAAAATTTTTCGATATTCGATATACATACATATAAATCCTAACTTAGTCACACAAGATTCACACTGTGGTGTGTGTACTATCTTGCTACAGTAGAAAATCACAGTCGCCCATGAGCATAAAAACCTCGTATTTATGTTAATAGAAGCAAGCTTGAGGAATAAAACTCTGTGACGATGGTGAAAAATCTTGTACTCAGGTCAAACTGAGCAAAAAGTTTGCTACATTTACATTAACAACTAATTGTTATGTAGTGTGATGTATGTAATACACGGTGTAGGTGTGACAGTTGTGGTGTAACTGTGCCAATGTGTAAAATTATATCATACAAATCAATAGTAAATAGAGACGATGAGGCAGAAGAGAAGAGGCAGCAGCATGCAGCAGAGACGATCAGTTGATCTGCATGACAAAATTGCTACACCCGCCAGCTGCACCTGTGAAAGCAATGAAGGTAGAACATCAAAAGTGTCAGTGCAACAAATAATTTTTATAAAATTACAATTTTTCTCTCTGTGCCTAGCAGTCAGTATATATGCTACAAAGAGTATGCCCTAGCCAAAAATTTTAAGTGACAGCCAAGCGTTGTACATTCGAGGTCGTCATTTTCGTATTGGATACATTATTAACCAGGAAACGTGGTCCCAGGACAGAATCTCAAAGGACCCTTATAGTTCGCTGGTTAAACCCTAAACCTACATTATTATTAACCAGGAAATGTGGTCCCAGGGCAGAATCTCAAAGAACCATTATAGTTTACTGGTTAAACCCTAAACCTACATTATTATTAACCAGGAAACGTGGTCCCAGGACAGAATCTCAAAGAACCCTTATAGTTTCTGGTTAAACCCTACTCTACACTTACGATTAACATTGGCAAGCGGAGAATCCCTACGCAGTCTCGGGCAGGTCACATTATAACACCCACCATGGGTGTGAACACTCATGTGGATAATGTGCATTCTCTAGGAATCCTCAGAGAGGCCCACAGCTCGAGACACCACAAGGTAATTCAAACACAGCCTCGGATTGTCCTTACGGGGGTCTCAAACTTCCCCTTAACCTACGGTATACATGTATATACAGGTCCTGGACGTAATGTGTCCTGTGGGACCAACGGGAGATACATGTGGTCTGCACCCACATTACCACTGCCCTCTCTCTCAACTGACTCAGAGATTATGGGTGTGGATTCAAACAGCACAGGAAGGACATGTCCCTGATTGGTGGTACGTTGACACACACTGCAGGAACTCACAAAGCTATCTATTTCTTGTTCATTCCAGGCCAGAAAAAGTCATCCCTGGGTTTTCCTTTTGCCCATGTGACCTCCTGAGGCTGAACAATGACCCCATTCTAACACTGCTTGACGGTACTTGGCAGGAACGACAAACTGCAGTCGAACCTCGCCCTGGGGTGTTTGTGACTCACGGTACAGCCGTCCTTGTTTACGAAGGAACCTGGCTTGACCTCCCCGTGAATATTTAATCACTCTACCCTTTTGTTTCTTCCGCACGGCAGCAAGTGTTGGGTCAGACTGTTGTTCTTGAACAACATCTTGGCTACAAATCAGATCTTATGGCGATGCAATGGTCACCAGGGTGACACAGTTCGGAGCCTTGGACATGGCTCGTGCTAATGCAGCCGAAGTCTGAGTAGCATCATCTATGGTGCAACTATACTTGGCACCTGGAATATTGCCTATAATAAGGTCAAATAAAGGTTCTGGCATGTCAACAGCAAGTGTCGTACCAGTGTAAAATGGAGATGCCACCTGGATACGTGCCTCAGGGAACAATCTCACTGATCCATCAATAAGGTTAGCTTGAATCTGTCGACCTGTGTACTCCTCAGGCCGAACTAGACTCTGTCTGACAGAGCAACCTGAGGAACATTGTCTCTCATTGTCTTTACAGGAACGCCTCCCACAAACCCTGGCTGAACAAGGAAGGCACTGTTGCCTGTGGGAGGGCCTGTGGAGGAAGCAGCCAGCCACTGATGAGGCTGCTGAATGAATGATGCAGCAAACATGGTGCCCTGAGAATTAGATTTCTGAGGGGTCGTACTCACTGTCTGGGGTGATGGAGCATTTCTTACAATAACTTTGTAGCTTTTTGTAGTGATGTTTTGTAGATCAGTTATACATATATTAGACTCATGGACGAGCGGTTGTTATACGTGAGTAGTTTTGTAAGTAGACAATCTTAATTCCCATTGTCATGCAATGACATGAGAGGTAAAGATGAGTATGGGACTATTTTTATTTGTCTTGGAAATATTAACAAAGTCTCTCACACACGAGTGAAGTATAGAGTCCCGCGAGCTACCTCCCAGTCTATCTCTCTCTCTTCCACCCTCTCGCCCATGTCGCTAGGCTCCTTCTCCCTACTACCTGTCGTTTCTATGGCCTGTCTCCTTCTGAGCTCTGCTTCCTAAATTCTGGTGTAGCAGGGGTCGTGTCACGTGTGTTACACTGTTGTTGAAATGTTCTAGAAGCCTGTGTGTGAGTATGTATGTATGTGTGTGTATGGTCACGAGGCACTGTTGTGTGCCTATCAAGCATTCCTTGAGTTAGAGTGTGTAAGCATGTTTAGCATTGCTTGATTCTCGCAAACACAATATCTATCTCATCCTCTGACTTGCTGCTTCTATCTGTCTGTGTATCTATCTATCTATCTATTATGATTTGTAATTATAATATGGAGTCCTGACACTGCTCGGTCACGCGCTGGAGGTCCTCCGACAGCAATCATCATTGACATATGCAAATCTATTAGTACATAATATTGATTATAATATTGTATACATATAATATTCATGTTAATATTGTAATGGTTCAGTAATAATATTGTAGTAACATTGTAGTAATAATTAAAACATTGTATGACTTGTTACATAATATTATAGTAACACTGTACCGTTGTAATAATTGTAACATTGTATGACTTGTTACATAATATTGTAATAACATTGTAGTAATAATTGTAACATTGTATGAATTGTTACATAATATTGGAGTAATGCATAACTGTGTTGGCCTTATAATTGTAGTTACATTTTGTTAATGCAACTGTTACATAATTGTGTTGGCCTTATAACTGTAGTTACATTTTGTTAATGCAACTGTTACATAATTGTGTTGGCCTTATAACTGTAGTTACATTTTGTTAATGCAACTGTTACATGTTTGTGTTGGCCTTATAATTGTAGTTACATTTTGTTAATGCAACGGTTACATAATTGTGTTGGCCTTATAACTGTAGTTAAAGTTACATAAAAGTTTCATCTTGTTAATGCAACTGTTACATAATTGCTACATATTGTTTGTAGTTACATAATTGTAACAAGTGTAATATAACAATCGTTTGTCGTTACATAATTGTTACATATTGTTTGTAGTTATTTAATTGTAGCAAGTGTAACATAATGCAATCGTTTGTCATTACATAATTGTTACATATTGTTTGTAGTTACATAATTGTAGCAAGTGTAACATAATGCAATCTTTTGTCGTTACATAATTGTTACATATTGTTTGTAGTTACATAATTGTAATATTTGCAGTCCTGACATCGAATCCGGCCATGCTGTGGTCGATGATAGTGATGATGTGCCATGCCACTAGCTTGTGGAGACAACAATTTGCTTTTTTGTTTGTAGTTTATGTGGTATTTTGGCATTTGTAGTAACACTTACACTTATTTTCATTTATTTGTTATGTGATCTTAATGTATTTCTTTTCCTTTTCTTTTTTGTTTAATGTATTGATTTTCTATAGTTTGTTTTTCTTCGTTTGTCTACACCTTTTCGGTGTTGTCCGAGGTTGCATAATTTCTGGCTAATTTCCTTGGGACCCTTTTTTAAGGTTTAGTTTATATTGCACAGATATTACTGAGAATGATATGATATAGCCCCATATTTTTTTATTTTATATAGAAAATACATATAAACTATATACAGTATTAACTATATACACTGACTTGTTGTTCACTTGTACCTATCGTGGGCAATATATGGGTCAGCACTGTGTGGAAATCTTTGTCTTCATGATTGTGTGGAAGATGTTCATTTAACGTCATTTGTGTTGGCCTTTTTTTTTTCCTGGTTTTCCTTGTAACTTAATTTGTCTGTTTCCATTAGGTAGCTTTAATTAATAAATGTTTAATACAGTTCTTTTAATCGCTCACTGAGTAACTGTGCTGGTATATTTTCTTTATTACTTTGTAGATGTAATAATGTATAGCTGTATGTATGAAACACTTATTTTATGTAGGTATAAATGGTAACACTCGTTGGTAGTAACTAAATGCTATAATAAATGAAGAATATATACAGTGTAGAATATTTATTGTTGGTGCAAGTATTTAATGATTGAATTATGAAGATAATTGAAGTAGGTATATGTGTTTAAGTTGTAACTATACAGCAGGTTTTATATGTTTGTGCAGTAGTTTTTTTTTTTTTTTTTTTGTCTATCACTGTGTAATGTATCAATGAAGTAATTTTGTAACTCACTAATTTTTACCGTGGTGGGAATGGTGTTATTGATGGCGCAGGTGGTGAGTTGATTGACGTGGCATCGTCTCAGCAAGCACGCATGATGAGGTCGACTTCCCACACTGCTAGCTGTGGTGTGTAACTGAGTAGCGATGGGTAACTTGAGTGAAGATGAGTGAGTAAGATGAGTTGTGAATATGGGCTTGGTATTTGCTTCGTCGTCTTGACCCCCCCGTGGGCAGCCATCTTGTTGTGGTGGGGGGGCTTGCGTGCCCCTGTGATCCCAAAAGCCTGTCTGCGGATGTAACGACATCTGGCAGGGTCTCCCATGCGGGTAGGGTTCTGGTTGAGGGGTCTGACTAAGCGCTGCCCGAAACGTAGGTTACCCGTATGGGTCTTCGGTACCGCCCTCCAAAAGGATCGCCTCGGTGCTGTCCTTAGTTGGTTGGTTGGGTGTCCGGGCTGGGGGGTGTTGGGGGTCTTTGCACTGGTGGGAGCAAACTTTCGTACCATGGGGTGTCCTTTTCGGTCCCCTCTCTCCCTGGTAGTCGGTTTCCCTTGGCTCCTGTTGCCAATTTATTTTCACTAATATAGTTATGGATACACTGAACAATTCTTTACCCACTCATGTGGTCGGTGACCAGCCGCACGAGTCGGCATCAACTGGTCATTCTCTGGCCGACGACCCTGTGCCCTCCGGGTCGTCTGCCAAAACTGTGAATCACAATGCCCTTTCTATGGAGCTGTTACCTGGTGTTTTTGTGAAGCACTCGTACACAAAATACATAGTTCTTAAAATGGATAATGGTACTTCCTTCCGGAACCTGAATTGTTTTCAGATTCACAGTGGTCTAGTTACAGCATGTGGATTTACCCCCAAGGTCTCTTTGCAGGGTGATGGTTCTCTATTGCTAGAAGCCAGGAATGAAGAGGAGAGTTCACGCATCCAGTCTCTAACTGTAGTTGCCGGTTATCCTGTATCTGCCTCTCGTCACTTAGTCCTAAATCAGTCCTGAGGGGTTGTGTATTCTCGTGACTTGATCTCATATTCTGATTCTTCCCTCTTAGAGGGGCTGGCTCCTCAGGGTGTTGTAGGAGTACAAAGAATTATGAAGAAAGTTGATGGGATTTTAACACCCACGCCCACTCTTATCTTGACATTTGACCATCTTACCTTGCCGAAGGTTATCACTGCTGCATGGTGGAAGCTAAAGATTAAACCTTATGTTCCCCGACCTAGATGATGCTATTATTGTCAAAGATTTGGTCATGTCTGCCGTACTTGCTGGCAGGAAGTGTCTGGCCTTCCTGAGGTCTGTGGAAATTGTGGTGGAATTTCTCATGGTGTGGATGATTGTTCTCAACCCCCTAAATGTCTGAACTGTGGAGGAGCACATGCAACCTCCTCAAGGGATTGCAAAGTATACAAGTATGAATATGAGATTATTTCCGTCTGAACGAAGGAGAAAATTTCCTTTTCCGAGGCAAAGGCCAGGGTTAAGGAGCGGTTCATTTGCCCTGGGGTTACCTTTGCTGCTGCGTTGTCTCGCCCTAAGGCTACTCGGCAGGTGCCCCTACCATCACACAACGCCCCATAAAATTCTCGGAGTTCTAATTCCCGGCCTTCTCGGCTGTAGGGTTCCACCGAGGGAGTGCAGCCTGGAAGCAGCTATGCTTCTTCTGGGGAGGTGCCCCCTGTCTTTGGGGGTGTCCCCTCCGTGGTGGTACTTCCAGCATCTGGGAGTGCCTCTCCCATCCCAGTTCCTCCAGTTCCTCCTGCGACAAACACCCGTGTTGATGCTACACCTTGCTTTGATACATCCAAAACTCCTGATGTCCTTCCTGTGCAAGGTAAGCATCGCCGTGGCTCCTCAGAGTGCTCAGAAAGCGAAGTGCAGCTACCAAAGATCTCTGCAGTGGAGCCCACTACTCCTCCTCCTTGGGATGCTCAGAGATCA
The DNA here is from genome assembly GCF_032717465.1 of Coenobita brevimanus. NCBI lineage: Eukaryota > Metazoa > Arthropoda > Malacostraca > Decapoda > Coenobitidae > Coenobita > Coenobita brevimanus. The sequence goes on from NC_137032.1 coordinate 14,075,804, forward strand.
GGGCAAGTGCAGGCTGGGGATGGCGTCTCGCTGATGACCCAGCCACCGCCAGATAGTGGTGGTCCTCAGGTAGTTGATGCACTTGCTCACCTGCATGAGGCCTTGCCCTCTCAGGATTCCAGTACTGTGGTATGAGCTACTGATTGTGCTCCTTCTCGTGGTGGCACTGCCTGCTCTATTCCGGCTAGGGTAGTTTGCAGTCCACCTGCCAAACCATATCTTGCCCCGCCGAAGAAGAAAACCATTATCCGGCCCTCTTCTTTGTCCTCCAGGTTATCTTCAGCTGGACGGCACACTGTACACCATAACGGTGCCAGGCAGTCCCTTTATAAGGGCAGTTCTAAGCAGCAATCTAAATCTGGTTGCTTGCTGGGGGGCAAGGTTGTCTCGCCCCTTAACCTGATTCTTCCTTCGCTGTGGGTACTATGGCATTCGCAGCCAGTATATTACAATGGAATTTTCGAGGGCTGCGTGGTAATTGGTAGGAGCTGCAGACCCTCCTGGCTTATTCCTCTTTGTGCGTGTGTCTCCAGGAAACTCTTGTAGGGCTTGCCACTCCTCATGCACCACCTGGGTATGATGCTTTTTACTCAGCTCCAACCCAGGATCATGTTGGAGGTGGTGCTGTTTTGGTGAGGGCTAATGTCCCTCATCAACAGGTTCACCTCCAGTCTGATCTCCAGTGTGTTGCTGTGCGGTTCTATGCCCTCCGCTGGTATACTGTCTGTTGCATTTATTTACCACCCAGCACAGTAATTAGTAAAGCAGACCTTGAAGACCTCCTCAGACAATTACCTAAGCCCTTTCTCCTCCTGGGGGACTTTAACGGTCGCCACCCTTTGTGGGGTGACTGTCTAAGTAACCAACGTGGGCATTTATGGGCATCCTTATTGGAGGACGAGGATCTCTCCATGCTGAATACTGGCGAGTTTATGCATCTTCATTCTCAGACCACAATTGACCTCTCTGTCTGTTCTCCTGACTGCCTCCTGGATTTCACCTGGGAGGTTCTGAGGGATCTGCATGGGAGTGATTACTTTCCTATCCTCCTTATTGCAGCAATCTCTAATCCTTGTTCCTGTCAACAGAGGTGGAGGTTAGATAAGGCGGACTGGTCCCTTTTTTCTTCCTTGACTTCTATTGGTGTTTCCATAGAAGACTTTCCACATATAGATGAAGCTGTTTCGTTCTTTATATCTATTATCCATTCTGCTGCCCTCCATGCTGTTCCAAGAACCTCTGGCACATATAACTATCGCCCTGTCCCATGGTGGAATGAGGATTGTAGTATTGCTGTATGTGCCAAAAAGACAGCATTTTCACATTATTGTCGATACAAAACAGAGCATTATCTTGTCGAATTCAGGAGGGCATATGCTAGGGCACGCCGGGTCCTCAAACAAGCCCGACGAGACTCTTGGATGGCTTATGTGTCTTCCGTAAACTCTAAGACACCAGTGTCTCAGGTGTGGAAGAGGGTATAATAGATTTCAGGAAAATTCCCGCAAGGCAGGTCCCCTGTGCTGCTGTCAAATGGTGAGCCTGTTGGTGACCCTGCAGCTGTGGCTGATATTTTTGCTTCTGCCTTTGCAGTGGTCAGCCATAGAGATGCTAGCACTCCAGTTTTTGCCAGACAGGGACGTAGAAGAGGCTAGGATATTGAATTTCCATTCCGGGAGGGGAGAGTACCGACAACCTCCCTTTCTCTTGCCATGAACTCCAATCTGCTCTTTCCCTTCGTCATGACACCTCACCGGGGTCAGATGATATTCCCTATGCAATCCTTCGGCACCTGGGTGATGATGCACTGTCTTTTCTCCTCAAGCTTTTTGATAGAATCTGGAGAGACTCTTCTCTTCCTACCTCTTGGCACGAAGCTGTTGTCCTGCCATTCCAGAAGCCAGGGAAGACAAGGTCCAGTTCTCTAGAATATCGACCAATTGCCCTTACATCATGCTTGTGTAAACTGTTTGAAAAGATGGTCAATTCATGCTTAATGTATTTCCTTGAAAGGAATGACTGTCTCTATCGATGTTAGTCTGGTTTTTGCAAATATCGTTCGATGACAGATGCACTTGTCTGCCTAGAAGCTGCAGCATGTGATGCTTTTGCCAGGAAGCAGGATCTGGTGTGCGTCTTCTTTGACTTAGAAAAGGCATATGATACTACATGGCGGTTTGGTATCATCAAGCAGCTTCACTCTTTAGGTTTATGTGGTAGGCTGCCCATATTTATATTAGACTTTCTGTGTGACCGTTCATTCAGGGTTCGAATTGGTGACACTCTGTCTCCTTCGTACCCTCATGAAGAAGGCGTGCCTCAAAGAAGTGTCCTTAGCATGACCCATTTTGCTATAGCATTAGATGGTATTCTGTCCTCTATTCCAGAGGGGGTGTCTGACTCACTGTATGTCGATGATTTAGCTATATGGTATGCTGCCTCATGGATGCCCGTGGCTGAACGTCGCATGCAGCTTACCTTTGACCACTTATCTCATTGGGCCACAATGCATGGTTTCCATTTCTCCCCAACAAAAACAGTGGCCTTACATTTCTCCCGCTTGTGAGGTGTCCACCCCGATCCCGATCTCAAGTTACATGGCCACAGAGTCCGATGTGTGGATGAAGCAAGGTTTCTCGGTCTTGTTTTCGACAGATGACTGACATGGGTTCCCCACATCCGTGCATTACGTTTATCCTGCCACCGTGCCCTGTCTCTCCTACGGACTCTATCTCACCTGTCTTGGGGCTCTGATAGAGCCACCCTGCTCTACCTTTACCGTGCCTTGGTACGGAGCAAATTGAACTATGGGTGTGAGGTATACTCTTCTGCTACTGAGGCACGGCTGTAGCCTCTCAGTTCAAGCCAGCATGCTGGGATCCGTCTGTTAACTGGAGCTTTCCGGTCTTCCCCAATTCCTAGTCTATTAGTAGACGCGAATGAACCGCCACTAGATCTCCATCGCCAGTCCTTACTTCACCGTCTGCCTTCCTCACCAAGTTGTTTGGCTGTCTCCGAGGTCGCTCTTTTCCTCTTTTATGACACCCACCCTCGCTGTCCACAACCGTTTCGGTACAGAGTGAGGGCTGCCATGGAGGAGTTAGGTGTTCAGCCTTTTCCTGTTTGCCCTGTGCGTGTTCCCCGAGTGGCTCCCTGGCTCCTCAGAGAAGTACGGCCATGTGATTACTTCCCTGAGAGGAAGGCCTATCTTTCTACACAGGTAGCTCTGTCTTATTTTTTAGAACACGCCTCTGCCCACAGTGGCTCGAACCCTGTATATACTGATGGTTCCAAGTCCCCGTGTTGGGACAGGCTTTGGTGTAGTTTTCCATGATTTTAGCCGTGGTGGGAGTCTTCCTCCTTCCGCCTCTGTTTTTACTGCTGAACTTACAGCTATTTTAGTTGCAGTTGAGTTGATTTTTAGTTTCCCCCCTGCTTCTTTCACCATTTTCAGTGACTCAGCCAGTGCTTTGCAAGCTTTGTCTTGTGGCTTCTCATCATACCCTCTAGTCCTGTCTATCTTGGAGTGGCTCTTCTTATTACACAGACACGGATTTTCTGTACAGATGTGTTGGGTCCCTGCTCATGTGGGGGTCTTAGGCAATGAGCGTGCTGACTCCGTGGCGAGAGCCGCTGCCTCTCGCCCTTCCTTTCCTCATTACCGTGTCCCATCTGAGGATTTAGGTACAAGCACTATAGAAGCTGTCCGTCTCCATTGGCAGAGAATGTGGGATGCAGTAGAGGCGAACAAACTCCGCAGCATTCATCAGAACCTGGGCGATGGAGGGTATGTGGGACTATCCCTACAGTGGGAAACAGTTTTGGCCCATCTCCGGATTGGCCACACTAGGCTGACTCGTGGTTTCTTAATGGAGAAGGCGCCCCCTCCCTATTGTGATGACTGTCTGGTTCCTTTGACTGTGCAGCATCTTCTTTTGGAATGCCCTAGTCTTGAGGACCTTTGTCGGCCGTACCTTTCCGGGTGCCGAGCCGACAATGGACCTTATCTTCTCTCTTCGGTACTTGGGGAAGAGGCTTGTGCTATGGGAGGAGGCACCTTCTCCTTTGTATTAAGTTCCGGCCTTCTCCACAAACTGTAGGACTTTATCATATTTTAGTTTGTGTTTTATTCTGTTCTCGTTTAACCTCAATCTTTCCACCACGTTTTAGTTTTGGTTGTTTCTTTGATTTTGTCGCTTTGTTTTATGCATCATTTTATTTATTTATTTATTCATTTATTTTTCATTTATTTTTTGACTTCCTTTTAATGTTTGTGTTCGGCGGCATATGACCTCTGCTGTTGTGCCGCCATGTCACATTTTCATTTATTCATTCATTCATTCGTCGTCTTGACCTCTTCACTCCTGCGTCAGCGGTGGAGGTTGGGGGGCCGTAGGAGAGAAAGGAGGGTGAGGTCAGATGGTTGTGAGTTTTGAGTCGTGTCTCACTCTTCGTTTCTTTGTTTTGTTTTTCTTTCTTGATGTATTCTCGGTCCTTTCCTCTTGTGATTTACTCGTTGTGGGATGAACACTGCCGCTACTTATAGCTGAGTGTAGAAGATTATACAGACGACTCGTAGAGTTGTTACTTGTGGTTGATCGTAGTTTATAATAGGAGGGTTACCCAAGCCTAAGTGGTCTCTGCGCAAGGGTAAAACAACATTACGGGAGTATTGTTGAGAAAGGAAGTAACTGAAAATAGAAAACGATATGGAACCAGGGGATGAGCAGAGGGGTCGTACGAAAACAACAGAAAAAAATAAGTATGAAAGACCCACCTTAATGTACAGGAAGAAGGCATTGGTAGAACATAATTACTCGTAGGTTGACAGAACACTTGACAAGAAATTGTTAACATTTTCTTTCTAATTATGCATTTCTCGTTCTTGTATACTATACCTACACGATTTCATTCAACTGAAGAAAATTCTGTCATGCTTTATATTTCGGAGAGTCTTTCTTAAGCTACTTAGGTCAATGAATACCTCTAGAATATTATTCGAAACACGTCAAGTAAGTAACGTGGCTAAGGAGATTATATGGGTTGTGTGTATTAGATACTAATTCTCTCTCTCTCTCTCTCTCTCTCTCTGTATATATATATATATATATATATATATATATATATATATATATATACCGTATAAATGTCCAATATATATGGAGGCTCCCGCTTCTTCCGTTTCGATGTACCATTCGTAATAATCATTCACTTACTGCAAGATATGAGAAATTATTATTAGATATAGTCACCAATATGCAATGTCTTCACGATTGTGTGGAAGATGTTCATTCTTGCTAACGTCATTTGTGTTAGCCTTTTTTTTTTTCCTGGTTTTCCTTGTAACTTAATTTGTCTGTTTCCATTAGGTAGCTTTAATTAATAAATGTTTAATACAGTTCTTTTAATCGCTCACTGAGTAACTGTGATGGTATATTTTCTTTATTACTTTGTAGATGTAATAATGTATAGCTGTATGTATGAAGCACTTATTTTATGTAGGTATAAATGGTAACACTCGTTGGTAGTAAATAAATGGTATAATAAATGAATGAATATATACAGTGTAGAATATTTATTGTTGGTGCAAGTATTAAATGATTGAATTATGAAGATAATTGAAGTAGGTATATGTATTTAAGTTGTAACTATACAGCAGGTTTTATATGTTTGTGCAGTAGTTTTTTTTTTTTTTTGTCTATCACTGTGTAATGTATCAATGAAGTAACTACGTAACTCACTAATTTTTACCGTGGTGGGAATGGTGTTAGTGATGGAGCAGGTGGTGAGTTGATTGACGTAGATTCGTAGATTCGTAGACGAGGTTCGTACGTTCGCTGCCACCAATCTTACAATAACATTGTAGCTTCTTGTAGTGAAGTTTTGTAGATCAGTTATACATATATTAAACTCGTGGACGAGCGGTTGTTATACTTGAATAGTTTTGTAAGTTGATAATCTTAATTCCCATTGTCATGCAATGACAGGAGAGGTAAAGATGAGTATGGGACTCTTTTTTTTTTTTTTTTTTTTGTCTTGGAAATATTAACAAAGTGTCTCACACACGAGTGAGGTATATAGTCCCGCGAGCTACCTCCCAGTCTATCTCTCTCTCTTCCACCCTCTCGCCCATGTTGCTAGGCTCCTTCTCCCTACTACCTGTCGGTTCTATGGCCTGTCTCCTTCTGAGCTCTGTTTCCTAAATTCTGGTGTAGCAGAGGTCATGTCCTGTGTGGTACACTGTTGTTGAAATGTTCTAGAAGCCTGTGTGTGAATATGTGTGTGTATGATCACGAGGCGCTGTCATGTGCCTATCAAGCATTCCTTGAGTTAGAGTGTGTAAGCATGTTTAGCATTGCTCGATTCTCGCAGACACAATACCTATCTCATCCTCTGACTTGCTGCTTCTATCTGTCTGTCTATCTATCTATCTATCTATCTATTATGATTTGTAATTATAATATGGAGTCCTGACACATTGACCACTTGTGGCAGAGGGTTCACTGTCACTGGGGGACTACAGTAGTGAACTGTAGGGAAGTACCTGTGCTGCTAGGGATGACACCACTATCCTGCTGCTGAGGAATGAAGGCTGCATTTGCCTCCTGCCTCCGATACACTGGGGCTGGTGCAGAAAAGGAATGTCCTGACTGTTGATTGCATGGCTGATACGGCTGCTGGTTAGGGTACTTGTTGTACCTACTTCCAGACAGGTTGCTGCATATTTTGCCCCTGGTCCTTTTTCTGTGGTTTGTTTGGACCTTGGCCATTATTCTGAGAACGGCCTTGTTGCTGGGGTTCAGTCTGAGACAGTTTCCCAGATTTGTCAGCTTTCCTGTTCCAGGTGTGTTGCTTACGAGTTTGATACCCACATGCAGTGAAGAATGCATCAGCCTTCACCATTTGGCTGGCATCCCTTACCTGGCAGATCTTAAGCTGAGCCATAAGCTCAGCAGGCCATGACTTTTCTAGCTGTGTGCGCAGCATAAAGCCAATTATCCCCTCTCACATGGGAGGAGTTTCATCTTTCTTCATCCACTCATCTAAGTAAGCAGTAGGTCGATCAAGAAACTGAACAGCAGTCTCCTTTTCTCATAGATGTGCCCTCATAAACTGACTCCTGGCATTGTCAACTGTGAGACCATATGCTTTGACGAGTGCGGCCTTCATAATCTCATACGTGAGATTGTCTCCACGAATTTTATGGAGAATATCGAGGGCAGGGCCCTCAAACACGCTAAGAAACTGAAGCCACTTAGCTGCCTCATCCAGCTGGTACAGCTGGGCCATGTCTTCGAAATGAGCTATGAATGGCTTGATTCGCTCGCCTTCCTTGTATAGAGGAAGCTAGATGTGCAGGGTCGCCAGAACATGTGCAGGGAGAGCACTCGTGGAGCTTGGGTTAGCTGCACCAGATGTGTCTGAAGCCAAGGAGTCTTGCTTGAGCTTCAGCATCTCAAGTTCATGTTTCTCACGTGCCTCGCGCTCGACACGTTCATGTTCTCATTGTTTTCGCTCGTATTCACGTTCTCTTTTGCGTTGTTCTCGCTTGTGTTCACGTTGTTCTTGCTTGTGTTCACGTTCTCTCTCACGTTCCTCACGCTGAATTCGACGCTCTTCACGAGCATCATTCTCATGTTGCTGCTCATAACTAAACCATGAGAGTATGTACTCCTTTATTTGTCCGGGGTCTGTAAGCCCCATATCTTTGCCTTCCTGTACATATATATTAGAAGCCATAATGCTAACTCAACTAAGGCTGAGTAGACTAAAGACTGAGTACCGACTGCTATTTTGCAGAGAAATGCCAATAATCAAGAGTAAAGAATATAGGCACAGGTTGATGGTGACCAGTTGTATCTAGATAAACTGGTATAGAAAGAAAATTAAAAAAAAAATGCAATTGAATGGGAAAACTATTACATAAAATTAATAGAAATGAATCAATAACCACCAGTAAAAGAGTGCCTATAGACTTTAATGATAAATACCTAGGTGTGAGTGAGTGAGTATTATCTCGTTAATAACTTTAGAGCTAGGAGTTAATATCCTGGAATGAGGTCGCCAGATGTCACGTGGGGATGTGAATTTATGAATTAAGAATGCTGGATGTTACTTGAAAATAGAGACAAGGAATTGATTTGTGAAAATCAAGTAGTAAGTTTTACTTTATTTGGCTTACTTTGCCGATTCTCTAAAGACGAGAATTTATAAACTTTCTCAACAGTACACAGCAGAGACTTATTACTCATGAGTGCTGTTTGTAGTTCTGTTAGCCTCCCGAGAAAGTGACTCCACCTCTGACAATCAATAACTAATGCTAATAATAATAAACAGGTTCTTGCCGATGCTTAACTCTTTGCTGGCACAACGGATTTAAGTTTGATACAAAAGAACTGGCCTTAGTACCAGTTACGAATATTGTAAAGAGTTTGTGCAAACTAGGAGCAGCAACTAAAACAAGCTTAATGTGGAAAAATAAAACATGGGTCTAATTACATTAAGGTCAAGGAAAAGAACTGTAAATGTATTGATTAAATGAAATAAATTTATATTATATGAGTCTCAAAAATTAATTCAAAATAACAAGGAAAATGCACTCACTTGCTCATTCAAAAGCTAAACACACTTAAGCCTAGAAAAACAAACAGAAATACTGGTCAGTGGACGGGAGCCAAACGAAAAGACTGGGTGCCCGTGATGAACATCAAACTCTGCAATTCGTTAAGCCAGCTTCGCCAATTCACCGTCTAGGTGGAAATTCAAGAACTCGCTGTACAACGGAGGCGCTGCTTGACGCTGGGCACAAACGGTCCGACCCTGAAGGCGACTCAAAGCTGACTAACTTCAAACTATGAAAGGGCGCAAGAGATGGCCGTGTTCGCCAGAAGTAGGGTGTGGCCTAACTTCAACGGTCAGCGGAAAGAAAGTCACAATAAATCACTCAGTGAAAGCACTATTGTCGTGGATAAGAATGATCACTTGTGAAACAGTGTGAAATGTTCTGAAAACCATCCCGATCGGAATGAATACGAGGACGGTTGAACTGAGTGATGCCCAGTGGGAATTCCACTAGAATTCGTGGTTTTCTCACTAAGGTACAACGTCACGAATTTATAAATACGCTCGCGCGAATTTGTGACACATATATCTCCACATGCCACGACTACGACGCTAGTACTTATCATCTGTATTGAACACTTGCTATATCTGCCTCATTCAGAATTAGCGTAATGACACTGACGATCATCCAGCCTGGGACTGAAATCGTGCCCTTTCAAACAACACTCTCCCTTTTTCATCATTTTCCCGTCTACGTACTTGCCTTCCTGTATATCCCTTGCTGTACACATTCATTTCAGTTATGCTATAAATATGGAAAAAATATCTCTTTGCATTTTAAACAAATAAATAAAGAAATGAAAAAAAATAGTGTTGGCTGATTTAAAAACAATTTTCTCTTTTTAGGTCCATGGCTTTGTTACCTCATATATGTTCGCTGGTCTGATTAAACCTGTGTGCAGACGCTGATCCAAATTAGAAAGTAGATGATAGAATACATTTCTAGATTTTGTAATTACCAACATTCTCTCTCTCTCTCTCTCTCTCTCTCTCTCTCTCTCTCTCTCTCTCTCTCTCTCTCTCATTACCATCCTCCCCTTCATATATACTTGCCGTCTCTCTCTCTCTCTCTCATTACCATCCTCCCCTTCATATATACTTGCCGTCTCTCTCTCTCTCTCTCTCTCTCTCTCTCTCTCTCTCTCTCTCTCTCTCTCTCTCTCTCTCTCTCTCTCTCATTACCATCCTCCCCTTCATATATACTTGCCGTCTCTCTCTCTCTCTCTCTCTCTCTCTCTCTCTCTCTCTCTCTCTCTCTCTCTCTCTCTCTCTCTCATTACCTTCCTCCCCATCATATATACTGTACTTGATGTCCCCGTCCATCACACATGATGATAATATATCTCCGTAAAGTCGCCAGGAGCGTGAGTTACGACGGTCTTAAAGGGTAGTTTAGTGAATCCCTATTTAAGTGGGTTGGTGCAGCAGGATCCCCCTTTATCCCTTATAAGTGGATGCTGTGGCACTGCATAAAAAACATGGAAATGCGTTGCGCTGTGTTTGTTAGGAGGCGCACCTAGAGATGGGGTAAAGGAATAGGATAACACTCAATGAGAGAGAGAGAGAGAGAGAAAGTAATAATGCAACATGGATGTCAATAATGTTTTGGAGAAACCGGTAACCACACTTTCATTATTAGTACCTTCTCACTCATTCGTGCTCAATGTCACACTCACCATATTTCATCACATCCCAGCAATCATTCACTCAGTCACACTTACTCTGAGCCTCTCACTCTCCCATTGTCATACTCTCTGTATCAATTCACTACATACCGTCTCTCCTTTTTTCCCACTCACTTTAATCTCGCACTGACTTAAATCTTTATTATTCGCACCTACATTCCTTTTATGCTGTCACATTCCCCTGTTGCAAAATTTTTTCAGCTTGACCTATCACACAAACCCAACTACCCTCATTCACTTTTTCTCACACCTTTTAAAGAGGCAGTTTTCATAATCACTCGCTAACACATATTTCATACACACAATGAATGATCCCCTCACATTCTCTCTCGCACTCAGTCTCACCCCATCTCTCTCCCTCCTACTAATTTAATATGTGACATTTTCAAAATCACTCAAAATTACTCACTCTTACTGGTTGGTATTACTCTCTCACTCACTGCCTCACTCACGCACTAGCTCACTTTCATTCACAGTCTTACTCATTTTCTCAGTGCTACTCACTCTCACACAGTGGTTTACTCACACTTACTCTGAAACACTGACGAACACTCACTTTCAGTCAGGTTTGGCTGAAGAAAATGAAGATGTTGGAAGCAAGATTGGATGCTAACTAGGTTTTATAAAAAGCCTAGAAAGTAGAGTCTACAAGCCCTTGTATAGAATACAGCGGGAATTATCCCTGATCAGCTTTTTGAGCACACAGAGTTGAGTTAAATTGCATAGGTGGGATGTTAGATTATTTTGGTTGGAATCCCTGTTGTGAGTCAAACAAAAGGTCATAGGGGGTGGTTCAAAGAAAATTGCACACTTTGTGAATCTGGATGGTAGTCATAACAATCTAGTGAAGAGAAAGCAGTTAGCAACAAAGCAATTAATACGCCGCTGTAAGGCACTGTTTAGTGCCCACGTCTCACGGCCAGTAAGTAAGGCAAGGAGCAGAGGTATCTTGGCGATGCGAGTCTTTGTTCCTCTGTACATATAGCAATGCTAAGACTTTGAATGAAGGTGTACCATCATAAACCAGACTAGTGCTATGTATAATTTCACCGTCCGTTCCACCATAGTTATGGATCATAGTAACATGATAGGTGAATCTCTGCAAGACCAAAATGACTTCACCTCATGCCTGAGCACTCTTTTCTGCTTCATTCAACAGGCCGTGAAATGTCTGGACCTTGGTCATGTCTCAGTAGATTCATAATCCTAATAAAGTGCCTCCAGAGCACACAGGAACGCCTCTCGTGACTATACCAGAACACCTGCATCATCACAACAGCGAAGGTCAGTAACTTTAAAAATGCCAGTTGATCATCGAAAGTTACTCGAGAGTCACAACCCAACCCAGCCTCCAGTCCACGTCTATGATAAAAAATGAATGGGCAAGGACACATCCTAGCCGTATTCCAGAACTTGCTGAAAAGAATTATACTGTTCCATCTCCACACTTGACAGCATCAGTGCTTGAGTATAAACCATCTATGAGCTGGATTAGCCCTGCTGGGACCCCATGGAGTTGTAGAACTTTATATATTGCCGCCATATTTGCTGAATCAAACACGTTCTTGAGATCATAACTGGATGATAACAGTACCTCCCAAAACTCACGACAGGAATTACCAACAACTCAGAATGCAAGGATCAAGTCAACTGTAGACTTATTGGGCATGCATCCCAATCGCTCTGGCCTCTGAAATTGTAGAAACTGGCCCCAGATTTGCATTAAGAGTTCATCAGCAAGAACCTTGCTGCATTTGCGTTGGTCTCCTTTCTCTCTCCACATAGGGATGGCCAAACCTCTTGTCCAGTCAGAAGGAATGATACGAGTCTGCCAAATGGGTTCCCTTACCACATGTAATCTCCAGACCATTGGTTTCATCCCCGTATTTGATCAGTTCCATAGGATGTGACAGACAATAATTTCTGGTAAGCATTATTATAAGGTAACGGAATATGCAAAATCTTAATTATTAAGAGTTAACATTTTCGCTGAATAAAACTTTGTAGGAATATATACCGTACTGTAAAAAAGAACTCAGCAGATTTACTGAGAGATCTTCATACCAGAATATACCCTTTTCCTTTTATACCTTGGACCCACTAGCTGATATTAATTAACACCTTCGCTATTATTATATCATAATATATATATGTATATATATATATATATATATATATATATATATATATATATATATATATATTGCCAGACGCCTCAATCCCGTTCTGGGTGGCCACAAACAAATCGCCTCCACGTCGCCCTGTCCCCCGCCATTTCACTGCCCTGCTCCCAACTCACACCCCCCTCTCTCATATACCTCTCCACCCCATCCCTCCATCTCATCCTCGGGCTCCCCCTCCCTCTCCCCCCTCCACCTCACTCACATACACTCTCTTCGTCAGTCTTTCACTCTCCATCCTCTCAACATGGCCAAACCACCTCAGTGTATTCCTCCTAACGCTTCCTATCACATCCACATCCACACCACAACGCTCCTTTATATCCTCATTTGTTAGCCTAACTCTCCATGTGACTCCACAGGCTCCTCTTACATAACTCATTTCCACAGCTCTCACTCTTGATTTGTGTCCTTCCAACAACGTCCAAGCTTCACTTCCATACGTTAGAGTTGGTATCACAATACTGTCATGTAGTAACTTTTTCAATTCCATGCTCACTTCCCTGTTTCTTATCACTGCTTTCAAAGAACCAGCAACCTTTCTTCCCTGTTGTACCCTTTCAAGCACTTCACCCTCCAAACCTCCATCCTTACTCATCACACTACCCCTCCCCCATGGGCAGCTACCTTGTCGTGGTGGGGGGCTTGCATGCTCCGGTGATCCCACAAGCTGCCCTTGGATGCAACGACATCTGGCAGGGTCTCCCATGCGGGTAGGGTTGTGGGTGAGGGGTCTGACTAAGCACTGCCCGAAACGTAGGTTAACCGTATGGGTCATCGGTTCCGCCCTCTAGAGGGATCGCCTCAGTGCTGTCCTGAGTTGGTTGGTTGGGTGTCTGGGCTGGGGGGTGTTGGGGAAGGGGGTCTTTGCACTGGTGGGAGCAAACATTCGAATCATGGGGTGTCCTTTTTGGGACATCCTCTGGGGACGAGGTACCCCGCTCCCATCAGGCCGCGCTCGGTCCCCTCACTTCCTGGTAGTCGGTTTCCCTTGGCCCCTGTGCCAATTTATTTTCACTAATGTATTTATGGATATACAGAACAATTCTTTACCCACTCGTGTGATCGGTGACCAGCCGCACGAGTCGGCACCAACCGGTCACTCTCTGGCCGACGACCCTGTACCCTCAGGGTCGTCTGCCAAAACTGCGAATCACAATGCCCTTTCTATGGAGCTGTTACCTGGTGTTTTTGTGAATCACTCTTACACAAAATACATAGTCCTTAAAATGGGTAATGGTACTTCCTTCCAGAACATGAACTGTTTTCAGGTTCACAGTGGTCTAGTTACAGCATGTGAATTTACCCCCAAGGTCTCTTTGCAGGGTGATGGTTCTCTATTGCTAGAAGCCAGGAATGAAGAGGAGAGTTCACGGATCCAGTCTCTAACTATGGTCGCTGATTATCCTGTATTTGCCTCTCGTCACTTGGTCCTAAATCAGTCCCGAGGGGTTGTGTATTCTCGTGACTTGATCTCATATTCTGATTCTTCCCTCTTAGAGGGGCTGGCTCCTCAGGGTGTTGTAGGAGTACAGAGAATTATGAAGAAAGTTGATGGGATTTTAACACCCACGCCCACTCTTATCTTGACATTTGACCATCTTACCTTGCCGGAGGTTATCACTGCTGCGTGGTGGAAGCTAAAGGTTAAACCTTATGTTCCCCGACCTAGAAGATGCTATTATTGTCAAAGATTTGGTCATGTCCGCCGTTCTTGCAGGAGGGAAGCATCTGGCCTTCCTGAGGTCTGTGGAAATTGTGGTGGAATTTCTCATGGTATGGATGATTGTTCTCAACCCCCTAAAAGTTTGAACTGTGGAGGAGCACATGCAGCCTCCTCAAGGGATTGTGAAGTATATGAGTATGAATATGAGATTATTTCCGTCCAAACGAAGGAGAAAATTTCCTTGTCCGAGGCAAAGGCCAGGGTTAGGGAGCAGTTCATTCGCCCCGGGGTTACCTTTTCTGCTGTGTTGTCTCGCCCTAAGGCTACTCGGCAGGTGCCCCTGCCATCATACAATGCCCCATCAAATTCTTGGGGTTCTACTTCCCAGCCTTCTCGGCCGGGGGGTTCCACCGAGGGAGTTCAGTCTGAAAGCAGCTGTGCTTCTTCTGGGGAGGTGCCCCCTATCTCTGGGGGTGTCCCCTCTGTGGTGGTGCTTCCAGCATCTGGGAGTGCCTCCCCCATCCCAGTTCCTCCAGTTCCTCCTGTGACAAACACCCGTGTCGATGCTACACCTTGCTTTGACACATCCGAAACTCCCGATGTCCCTCCTGTGCAAGGTAAGCGTCGCCGTGGCTCCTCAGAGTGCTCAGAGAGTGAAGAATTGCTACCAAAGATCTCTGCAGTGGAGCCCACTACTCCTCCTCCTCCTCCTCGGGATGCTCAGGGGTCAGGGCAAGTGCAGGCTGGGGATGGCGTCTCGCTGATGACCCAGCCACTGCCAGATAGTGGTGGTCCTCAGGTAGTTGATGCACCTGCTCAGCTGCATGAGGCCTTGCCCTCTCAGGATTCCAGTACTGTGAGACGCGCTACCGATTGTACTCCTTCTCATGGTGGTATTGCCTGCTCTATTCCGGCTAGGGCAGTTTGCGGTCCACCTGCCAAACCATATCTTGCCACGCCAAAGAAGAAAACCATTGTCTGGCCCTCTTCTTCTTCCTCCAGGTTATCTTCAGCTGGACGACACACTGTACACCATAACGGTGCCAGGCAGTCCCTTTCTAAGGGCAGTTCTAAGAAGCAATCTAAATCTGGTTGCTTGCCGGGGGCAAGGTTGCCTCGCCCCTCAACCTGATTCTTCCTTCGCTGTGGGTACTATGGCATTCTCAGCCAGTATATTACAATGGAATTGTCGAGGGCTGCGTGATAAATGGGAGAAATTGCGGACCCTCCTGGCTTATTCCCCTTTGTGCGTGTGTCTCCAGGAAACTCTTGTAGGGCTCGCCACTCCTCATGCACCACCTGAGTATGATGCATTTTACTCAGCTCCAACCCAGGATCCTATTGGACGTGGTGCTGTTTTGGTGAAGGCTAATGTCCCTCATCAACAGGTTCACCTCCAGTCTGATCTCCAGTGTGTTGCTGTGCTGTTGTATGCCCTCCGTTGGTATACTGTCTGTTGCATTTATTTACCACCCAGCGCAGTAGTTAGTAAAGCAGACCTTGAAGACCTCCTCAGATAATTACCTAAGCCATTTCTCCTCCTGGGGGACTTTAACGGTCGCCACCCTTTGTGGGGTGACTGTCTAATTAACCAACGTGGGCATTTATTGGCATCCTTATTGGAGGAAGAGGATCTCTCCCTGCTGAATACTGGCGAGTTTACGCATTTTCATTCTCAGACGAATACGTTTACCGCAATTGACCTCTCTGTCTGTTCTCCTGACTGCCTCCTGGATTTCACCTGGGGGGTTCTGAGGGATCTGCATGGGAGTGATCACTTTCCTATCCTCCTTATTGCAGCAATATCTAGTCCTTGTTCCCGTCTCCCGAGGTGGAGGTTAGATAAGGCAGACTGGTCCCTTTTTTCTTCCTTGACTTCTATTGGTGTTTCCATAGAAGACTTTCCACATATAGATGAAGCTGTTTTGTTATTTACATCTATTATCCATTCTGCTGCCCTCCACACTGTTCCAAGAACCTCTGGCACATATAACTATCGCCCTGTCCCATGGTGGAATGAGGATTGTAGTATTGCTGTATGTGCCAAAAAGACAGCATTTTCACATTAACGTCGATACAAAACAGAGCATTATCTTGTCGAATTCAGGAGGGCACGTGCTAGGGCACACCGGGTCCTCAAACAAGCCCGACGAGACTCCTGGATGGCTTATGTGTCTTCCGTAAACTCTAAGACACCAGTGTCTCAGGTGTGGAAGAGGGTACAAAAGATTTCAGGAAAATTCCCGCAAGGCAGGTCCCCTGTGCTGCCTGTTGGTGACCCTGCAGCTGTGTCTGATATTTTTGCTTCTGCCTTTGCAGCGGTCAGCAGTAGAGATGCTAGCACTCCAGTTTTTGCCAGACACAGGGACGTAGAAGAGGCTAGGGTATTGGGCTTCCATTCCGGGAGAGGGGAGCTTTACAACCTCCCTTTCTCTTGCCATGAACTCCAGTCTGCTCTTTCCCTTTGTCATGACACCTCACCAGGGTCAGATGATATTCCCTATGCAATGCTTCGGCACCTGGGTGATGATGCACTGTCTTTTCTTCTCAACCTTTTTAACAGAATCTGGAGAGACTCTTCTCTTCCTACCTCTTGGCATGAAGCTGTTGTCCTGCCATTCCAGAAGCCAGGGAAGACAGGATCTAGTCCTCTAGAATATCGACCAATTGCCCTTACATCATGCTTGTGTAAACTGTTTGAAAAGATGGTCAATTCACGCTTAACCCACCCTATCCCGACGTTTTCTGGGCAGTGGTACGCCCCAGTCCAGACATTTTTGGACCCTTTTTTTCTTGACTCAAACATCTGCTTTTGGTGAGAAACATCGAAAATTCATTGAGCAATCGCTCACCTGAGGTTTAAAATACTCGATCTAGGTACGAGTACCTCCTTACCTGACTAGGTTTTCTAACAGGCTGGCACCAAAGAAAACGAGTTCTATGGGAGGGTAACTATTTTATCCACTCATAAACAGTATTTATTTATTTACTTGGTACGAATTTATATGTAGTACAAGAGTATATTGGTTTTCAAACAGTAATATAGGCATTATAAGCATTGTTTCACTCACTAACTCATCACCATTCATGACCTTTTTTTCCCACATTACCTGATCATCATTTCTGACTGTTTCTTCCTCAAAGGCTATGTAAACTTTGTCCTCCACATTGTCATCGATTGGGGAATCACTCTGGCCCTGAATGTCTTTATTGTCCAGGTCACTGGTAACAGGTGAATTGCCGAGACAATGGCGTGCAGGGGGGGGGGAGATGTTATGCGGTGTAAGGCATTGTCCCTGCTTGGCATCTTGTAGAGGAATAGAGGAAGGTGTCCTGTGTATACGTGCCAAAAATCACTCGCGAAATCACTGACGAAAATTGAAAATTGTGCAAATTAGGGACCTTGCAATGTTGCCGCATTAATTCACATCTCCAGGATATGAGTGCACATCATGTGAGGACGTGAATTCGCGTCTCTGGGACGCGGCGGGTTAATGTATTTCCTCGAAAGGAATGACTGTCTCTCTCGATGTCAGTCTGGTTTTTGCAAATATCATTCGATGACATATGCACTTGTCTGCCTAGAAGCTGCAGAATGTGATGCTTTTGCCAGGAAGCAGCATCTGGTGTGCATCTTCTTTGACTTAGAAAAGGCATATGATACTACATGGCAGTTTGGTATCATCAAGCAGCTTCACTCTTTAGGTTTATGTGGTAGGCTGCCCCTATTTATATTAGACTTTCTGTGTGACTGTTCATTCAGGGTTCGAATTGGTGATACTCTGTCTCCTTTGTACCCTCAAGAAGAAGGCGTGCCTCAAGGAAGTGTCCTTAGCACGACTCTTTTTGCTATAGCATTAGATGGTATTCTGTCCTCTATTCCAGAGGGGGTGTCTGCCTCACTATATGTCGATGATTTAGCTATATGGTATGCTGCCTCATGGATGCCCGTGGCTGAACGTCGCATGCAGCTTACCTTAGACCATATATCTCATTGGGCCACAATGCATGGTTTCCGTTTCTCCCCAATAAAAACAGTGGCCTTACATTTCTCCAGCTTGAGAGGTGTTCACCCCAACCCCGATCTCAAGTTACATGGCCACAGGGTCTGATGTGTGGATGAAACAAAATTTCTCGGTCTTGTTTTCGACAGATGACTGACGTGGGTTCCCCACATCTGATCATTACTTTTATCCTGCCACCGTGCCCTGTCTCTCCTACAGACACTGTCTCACCTGTCTTGGGGATCTGTTAGAGCCACCCTGCTCTACCTTTACAGTGCCTTGGTACGGAGCAAAACGGACTATGGGTGTGAGGTATACTCTTGTACTACTGAGGCATGGCTGAAGCCTCTCAGTTCAGTCCATCATGCTGGGATCCGTCTGTCAACTGGAGCTTTCCGGTCTTCCCCAATTCCTAGTCTATTAGTAGACGCGAATGAACCGCCACTAGATCTCCGTCGCCAGTCCTTACTGGTGCAGTGTTGGCACCGCCTTCACCGTCTACTATCCTTACCAAGTTGTATGGCTGTCTCTGAGGTCGCTCTTTTCCCCTCTTATAACACCCACCCTCGCTATCCACAATCGTTTCGGTACAGAGTGAGGGCTGCCATGGAGGAGTTAGGTGTTCAGCCTTTTCCTGTTTGCCCTGTGCGTGTTCCCCAAGCGGCTTCCTGGCTCCTCCCAGACTTACGGCCATGTGATTACTTCCCTGAGAGGAAGGCCTCTCTTTCCAAACAGGTAGCTCTGTCTTATTTTTTAGAACATGCCTCTGCCCACAGTGGCTCGAACCCTGTATATACTGATGGTTCCAAGTCCCGCATAGGGACAGGCTTTGGTGTAGTTTTCCATGATTTTAGCCATGGTGGGAGTCTTCCTCCTTCCGCCTCTGTTTTTACTGCTGAACTTACAGCTACTTTAGTTGCAGTTGAGTTGATTTTTAGTTTCCCCCCCTGCTTCTTTCAACATTTTTAGTGACTCAGCCAGTGCTTTGCAATCTTTGTCTTGTGGCTTCTCATCACACCCTCTAGTCCTGTCTATCTTGGAGTGGCTCTTCTTATTACACAGACACGGATTTTCTGTACAGATGTGTTGGGTCCCTGCTCATGTGGGGGTCGTACGCAATGAGCGTGCTGACTCTGTGGCGAGAGCCGCTGCCTCTCGCCCTTCCTCTCCCCATTACCGTGTCCCATCTGAGGGTTTATGTACAAGCACTATAGAAGCTGTCCGTCTCTGTTGACAGAGAAGGTGGGATGCAGTAGGGGCGAACATACTCCGCAGCATCCGTCAGAACCTAGGCAATGGAGGGTATGTGGGACTATCCCGACAGTGGGAAACAGGTTTGGCTCGTCTCCAGATTGGCCACACTAGGCTGACTCATGGTTTTTTAATGGAGAAGGCGCCCCCTCCCTATTGTGATGACTGTCTGGCTCCTTTGACTGTGCAGCATCTTCTTTTGGAATGCCAAAGTCTTGATGACCTTCGTCGGCAGTACCTTGCCGGGTGCCGAGCCGACAACGGACTTTATCTTCTCTCTTCAATACTTGGGGAAGAGGCTTGTACTATGGAAGGAGGCACCTTCTGCTTTGTATTAAGTTCCGGCCTTCTCCACAAACTATAGGACTTTACCATATTTTACTTTGTGTTTTATACTGTTCTCGTTTAACCTCAATCTTTCCACCACGTTTTAGTTTTCGTTGTTTCTTTGATTTTGTTGTTTTGTTTTATGCATCATTTTATTTATTTATTTATTACTTCTTTTTAATGTTTGTGTCCGGCGGCATATGACCTCTGCTGTTGTGCTGCCATGTCACATTTTCGTTTATTCATTGATTCATTCATCACACTACCCAAGTACTTAAACTCACATTTTCCAATTCCTCACCATCCAACCTCGCTGTACATTCACTGACTTCACCTCTCTCAAAGATCATGATTTTACTCTTCCCTACATTCACTTTTAGATTCCGTTCCTTACACACTCTCCCAAACTCATCCACCAAGCCTTGCAGCTCCCCTTTGTCTTCACTCAACGACACAGTATCATCTGCAAACAACAGTACAGGGAGTTTCCAAACACTACCCTTTCTCACCCGGGCCACTCCAACATCCACTACCCTACCTTGTACCTCCTTTATTACCCCATCCATATAATGATTGAACAACCATGGAGACATGACACATCCCTGTTTCAACCCAACCTTCAAAGAGAAAAATTCACTCAGTTCACCATTCACACGCACTGCAGCCTTAGCACCATCATACATACTCTTCTCAGCATTCAGCAACTTCCCATCTACTCCATATATTCTTAATACTTTCCACAATCCTTGTCTATCGACCCTGTCATATGCTTTCTCCAAATCCATGAAAGCCGCATACAACTTCTCTTCCTTTTCAAGAAACTTTTCCACCAAAGATCTAAGAATGTATATCTGATCTGCACAACCTCTTCCCTTCCTAAAGCCTCCGTTCTTCTCCAACTATATAATTCCTCTGTTGTTTCTCTAACTCTGTCAATAAGTATCCTACCATACACATTTCCTATTATACTAAGAAGACAAATGATACATGGCTGCTGGTTGGCCGCCGACGATGAGTGACGTTTGAAATAAATTATCCACCCATGGTGTACATCCACGTCCGCATGTTCCACTACATCCACACACTGTGTACACCTACTCTGCATGTTGTGCTATAATATCCACCCACGGTGTACACCTACGTTCACATGTTGCACACCAATATATGCCTGCATTTGCTTCAATGACATCATCGGCGGCCAACCAGCACCCGCGTATCAAACACACCCCACTTGCCGCATACATCTCAGCTGCACAGGTCAATCAAATAGACTATAGTATGCTTGCACCCAGTCGGCTTAAGGCGGGCTGATTACACTTGGTTCACAGACTACACACACATCCAAAGCCACTCCAACATTACAATCACACTCACAAGCATTTCTCACCCTACATACAGTCTCTACCAGACAGCCTAAACCACTGGGTAGAGATACATTGGCTGTATCTTCCCAGCTCCGATAGGGATACGCCGGTCCTGCAATGGACACTCAACGGCTTACATATATATGTATATATATATATATATATATATATATATATATATATATATATATATATATATATATATACATATACATACATATATATATATATATATATATATATATATATATATATATATATATATATATATATATATATATATTACGTGGTCACAGTAACGAAGTTAGATACATTCATTAACCATCAAAGCAGGATGCCTTTTTTTTTTTCACTCTTAATGCCCCGATATGGTTAATTTTATTTTATGAGAAACCCTCGTTATGAAGCAGTCAACCACATCGCCTGAAGTACATCCTTGGTTCTCTCGTTTTCTACCGACGAGTTTTCACCCAGCTTAGTACAGACTTTGTAGATTGGTGGAGCAACTCAGCAGCCCAGGCAAAAGGGAGGTCGAACTCAACTGGAGTAAATACATGAAGGAGAAATTCAGAAGGGAGCAGAGCAAAAGCAGGAAATGGCCAGAGAAATGAGAGGAAACGACTGGACATGCTGAAAAAAAAAAAAAAAAAAAATCTAGTGCTGCCCTTTACTAACAGTGAGAAAGTTGAGCAATTCCTTGCAGATCCAACTCTGAGTGACAAGGACAAGCAGCAGAGGATGAAGCTGGAGCTTCAGTTCGCCAGAGAGAATACCACACTTCTGCCTAAAGTCGATTCTATCTTCTGAGTCCAGGTGACACTGCCCAGCGAGAAGAGAAGGATGAAAACTGCACAGGAGTTTGGAGAGGCCCTATTGTTGTACAGGAGGAGCGACCGAACCACACTAGAATATAAGAAATTCCAGCAAAGCCATGCTAAACTGGCATCTTCATAAGATAGGTCTTTCCATGCCACTTGACTGAGTCTTTTAAATTTGAGAGAAAAATGTTCAGTATTATAAAACAGTTTTTAATCACTTTTACTACAATTCTTGAATTAAGCAGTAACTCATCCCAGTTTGCGTTTGAAAATACACACATTGTGATCCAATAACCATTTTTTAATTGATGTAAATGTTAAAACAATCGTTTTTAGGATCAACATGTGCAGCTAATCAATTTTGAGAAAGGTATTTCAAGCCTTATACTAGTAGACAAGAAGACAAATCAGGGCATACAAGCAACAGAATAAGCAGAAAAGCCCATTTTTGTGTTAATTTTGAATATCATGTTTTCTTTTTTTAAGAGATATGATGTTAGTTTTGGTAACAGAATTTATGTATTAATATTGTTAATCATTCATTTCCGAGATGCACGGCTTCAAATTTTGAGCTTGAGTTTTATCACCCCCCTCTACCTAGTGATTATTCTACTTATAATACTGGCGATACAGCACAACTTGAGCTAGCCAAAATTAGGCTGAGAGAACTAGAAGTGCAAGATCATATAGGAGAACTAGAGGTGCAAGCTCAAATGAGAGAACAAGAATCGCAAGGTAAAATGAGAGAACTAGAAATACAAGCTCAAATAAGATAAAACGAACTTGATCATGAATACAGACTAAGACAGGTTGATAGCCCACCTGCATATAACTCTCTCAACTTCACAATTTGTCTGTCAGGGAATATTTTGATGTTACCAGGAGTATAAAACTAATACCTCCCTTTAATGAGCAAGATGTCACTTAGTACTTCCAAATGTTTGAAAAGGTGGCAAGTCGTCTTTTTTGGACCAAAAGACTCTTGCTAAATACTACTGCAGAGTGTTTTGAAAGGAAAGACTCAAGAGGCTTATAATTCTTTCTCAGTTGACAAATGTACTTACTATGACTGTGTAAAAGTTACTATTCTCAAAGCATATGACGTGGTGCCTGAGACATAGAGACTTAAATTTGGATCTACTTTTCAAAGGAAAGATCAGACTCATGAGAAATATGCTAGAGTACTCACAGATTTATTTAATCAATGGTTCCATTCTAAGAAAGTTAACGATTTCTCTAAATTGAGAGAACTCATGATCTTGGAGAACTTTACTTGTGACAAAGATAAGGATGTTGCTACTATCCTAGTAAAGAAAGATTTAGATACCCTAGCTGAGGCTGCTGCTGTAGCAGATAATTATAGTATAATTCATAAGCATGAACGTAAGCCTCAGTAATTTGTTAAAGGTAGGAAATAGGACCAACCAGTTTTTGTGAACCTCTCCTCTTGCAAAGGCTAGTTAAATTCATATGACAACACTGGGAAAATTGCAGCCCGAGAGCGTGTTAGTTCCGCTAAAGTAAGTGAGGCCAGTATTGCCAGAGGGTCAGGAAAAGTGTCAGAGTTTGCCAAAATTGCAAGAAACCGGGACATTTGGAGAATTGGTGCTAAAAGAAACCTGGGCAAGGTTCCAAAGGTAAACCTATTTGATTAATTGTTTGGGAACTTTTGACACCAACAGAGAGAAGCAGCCCAAAGAGAGTGTTAGCGGTAGTCAGACACCCTCAGCAGGTGCATATTGTTGATAAGGCCAGAGTGGAGCAGTCAGTAGTTGATAGTCAGACTCCTGTAGAGCCGTTGTTTGACACCAGTAAGACTGGAGCAGTGCAGCAGTCAGGATCAAGTGAGAGTGGTAATAGGACTTCATCAGAATGTTCTCCCCCAAGCAGTACACAAAATGACTCCTCCCCAGATAATTTATTTGCTAACTTTATTTCTAAGGGGTTAGGTTCACTTGATGGGAAAGGTGGTAAGGAAGTCACTGTAGCCTACTTGGAAACACAGGTGCTTCACAGTCACTAATGTTGAAAGTGATAGTTGATGTAGCTGACCCTAATGAATGTGTCTTGTTGCAGGGTATTGCTGAGTTCGTATCTGTTCCCATAGTTGAGGTGAAGCTCCAGTCAGAGTTAGTTACTGGTTCAGTGCGTGTGGGTGTTGTTGACCAGTTACCTGTTCAAGGGGCCACTTCCCTCTTGGGTAATGACCTGACAGGAGAACAAGTGAGTGCTATTCTCTGCGTGTCAGCAGATTACCTGAGTGAGGATAGACCTAAAGAGGTGAAAGTTGTATATCCTAAATTGTTTCTCGCTTGCGCTGTAACTAGAGCCATGATGGCGATGGCAGGCCATGATAATGTTGACAGTGATGGCAATAACTATGTCGATGATAACATTGGGCTTGGCGATACTTTCTTTGCCCATTTGTCTTTGAAGTTAATGATTCTCTCCAGATTTATGTAACTGCATGGTTTGCTGATTTGCAAAGACCTGATCACGAGATAGCCACTCTAGTTGACTTAGCAATCAGAAAAGATGAATGTGAGTCTGAATTGTCAGAATGCCATTTTTAAGGCCAAATAACGTGTTAATGCGAGGATGGAGACCTCCTCTTGTTGCTCATGATAATGAGTGGGAGAATCTAGGCTATATCAAGTGGTGGTTCTGAAACTCTATAGGCAAAAAGTTATGTCCATTGTCCGTGACTTGTCTTTCACAGGCCACTTAGGGGTGAGGAAGACTCTCTCCCCCATCTGGCAGCACGTTTACTGGCCTGGAATCCGTCAGTATGTCTTCCGGTATTGCCTGTTGTCACTCCTGCCAGCTAGTCGGTAAAAACAATCAGTCCACCCCTGTGGCTCCTTCCATTCCTCTGCCTTTGTTTGATTCCCCATTAACAAGCATCCTTGTGGACTTTGTTGGCCCTTGCCTAAAATATCATTAGGCCACCAGTACATCCTCACGATATTAGACATAATCACTAGATATCCCGAAGCCGTCCCCCCTATTTGGTGCAACCCGTCACATTTTTTATACGCCCTAGCTAATATTTACCAATAATGCATGGTTTTACGATTGTTTTCTTATTAAATAAATGGAAACACAACTAATGGTGATTAAGCAAAAAAAAACTGGGTTGAAATAAGCGATTTCTCTAAAATTAACGATTTATCCCAGTGGAGAGAGCTAAAAAAAAGGAAACACTTGATGATGAGTGGAATATCTGGTACCTAATCGTACGCAAGCCTACGGTCAGCAACACAGCTTCCAGACGTATGATACGGTTTCCTATATTAATCAAAAGTACTTAGTTATCTATGTATTATTCACTGGTATTACGACTCCACATATCCAATGAAATGGTTATTTAATGCACTATTTATATTATATATGTATTATTGGTTCTTCTCTATGATACCTCATACCCAGTGAAATGGTTGTTTTGTACACATACAGACAGATACACACATGTGCGTTGTGTTGCGCACACAGATACACACATATGTGCATTGTGTTGCACACACACAGACACACACACCTCGCGGCTCGTGTAGGAGTGCTGGACGGTTAGGCCCTGTTCACATGAGGTGTGTTCAAACGCGTGCATAATAACACGCGGTAGCAAAGACAATGGTAGTGTCTAAGTCTACTAATACCAAGTCGGTTCACTTTCCATCAGGGTGCAGGGAGGCGTGGCTTGTGTGTGACGTCAGTTGGCTTAAGTAACAGAAAATGTATAAAACCGCAGACTCAAATTAAACATTTATACCAAGGGAAAATGAAGCAGGGGAAGAAGTGCTTTCCTCACACCCTTACACCTTCCATAACACCCCCACACCTTCCCTCACTTCATCGAACCCCCAAAAAATGTGTCATGGTCTGAGTAGTGGAGCAAACATCCACCCTCCATCATGGTCAGGAGTCAACTGAGCTGGTGTTTTGTGCCAGAGACAGTCGACGTCACTCCGATGCTCCGCCCCCTGCAAGAGCTTGGAGCCGTTTTAGAAGGAAGTGAACCTACTTGGTATTAGTAGACTTAGGGTAGTGTATTGGACTGTATACATGTTATCGCACATCTTTCTCAACCTCTGATCCAGACGCACAATCTGACATTTCCCTTCCTACCGCGTGTTTGTTCAGCGATTGGAGGTTTTCATATGGTTGACTATTTCCACCAGGGAAACGCGGCATCTACCATGTTTCCCTGGCGGTAGATGCCGCGTTTAAAAACGCCTAGTGTGAACAGGGCCTTAGTTAGGCATTAATTACGGAAGGGGATGGATGTGCAGACAGATGTAGTCTTGGTTTTTACTTTCGACTATGTTGATGACCCAGACGAAGATTACTTGGCAGAAGTAATTGGTGATAATGATGGTGATGATGACCTTGCCCTGGATAGAGTAGTTGAGGGCGACAATGAAGATGAGGATCAACATGATGACACAATGAATGAAGAAGAATGGGTACCAGTGAGAAACAAAGCCATTGGTAAAAAATAGGTTAATCATTTCTTTGGACAAATGCTTGAACAAACATAATTATGACGAATTTGTCCTGCCACACGAGCTCAGGGAATATACTTGCATTTTAGAGAAACCCCTGAGAAAATCAGATATCTGTAAGTCAATAACATGGACCAATCATACATAAGGTAGGTTGTTGAGAATGTGTTGCCCAGTGAAAGATATTTATTAGGAGAGGCAAGGTCAGCTAATACAGAAATAATGGCAAGGGAGTTGTTTAGAACATCTAATATGATTGACGGTATTGTAACCCATACTAATAATAAGATTCATGGCATTATTACCGAAAATTTCTAATACAGACAATGCTGACATACCAACACGCGTCAAGGTGACTGATGCGATAGAATTAAAAAGCCTTTTTGGCCTGCTCTATGCAAGAGGCTTGTTAGGACAAAATAAATATTGTTATAAACGTCTCTTCATGGAAGGGTTTGGTCACCCAATATTTGGAGCTGTCATGTCTGTAAAACGATTTGGTTTCTTACATGCCAACATAACTTTTAACAACACTGACACCAGACACCAGAGATGGATACATGATCGGCTTGCAGGAGTGAGGGAGCTTTTTGAGCAGTTCAATAATTGTTGTTGCTCAGTGTTAGAGCAACATGACTTCTTGACCACTGATGAAACGTTGTATGGGTGTAGAACACAAACAAGGTTCAGATAGTACAATAAGAGCAAACCCGTACGCTACGGCCTCCTATATAAATATGTTAATGTTGTTAGATATTTATTTTACCTTTAGGACAGCTGTTCAGGTAAACCTTCTGGAAAGCCAAGACCACACTACATACGAATACTGTCCCAACAGTGAAAGCTCTAGTAAGTCATTTAAAAACATCAGTCGACCTTAGAGGTAGGATTATTAGTCTGCAGAGATTGTACACCAGTATAGAGTTATTTGAGTGGCTTCAAACATAAGGTATCTCAGCATTAGGTACTATAGATTCTACCAGGAAAGATATACCACCAGAGATAAAAGCAGTCACAGAAAGGGAGGATAGGTCATATCAAGTTTACTGGAACAAACAGGGGGAGGAAATGACACTGAACTCCTTTGTAGTGCCCACCGGAAGCGAAGGTAAGAAAAATGTGTTACTGAAGAAAACTTCAGGCTTGTGGCTGGACCAGGAATACAATAGCTAAGATGAATCTGATGCTGGGACAGGGATAGAGGAAGCCATCCCAGAAGTAACACATTATAGTAGGTCAGGGAAGCGGCGCAAATGTCATTCATGCCTGGAGTCTACTTATGGTCCAAGATACACTCAGAATCGCCCTAAAATAAAGCGTCCATGAAATAATGTCAAGTATGTCACAGGCACACGTGTGATCAGCATTTAAATAAAGTATGTATGAAATGCTATGGTAACATGCCCAATCAGTGAAAGTCTTGTTTTGGAAATTAAGAATGAATATGCACGTCTGCTAATATGTATAGACTTTGACTGAGTTTATATTATTACGGATTATATTTTTATGTTTAAAAACTTCGTTTTATGATAGATGTAAATAGATATGGAGCGTGAGGATCTTGTAGCATAAGAATCCTCCAGCTTACTTATATTAGTTGTAAATGTAGAGTAATAAGGATGTTCGAGTATGTAGGATCAAATACCGCCAGACAATACATAGACTAGGAGCATATGCATGGATAGCCCCGAGTTGACGGTTACTACTCTTACTTTCGACCTGTGACGGGCTGTGGGTCACTGAGGGCCACGTTAGTTAATTGACACCCATCGGGATCTTCCTAACGTACCAGGGGTCGATGCTGCTGGGGGTGGATCAGCTGATATGAAGCATGGTCTCACAGTGGAAAGAAGGACTTGGGGCCTGACTGACTGTGTCTCCCTTGAAAGCGCCAGGCAAGGCTCTAGACCTCACCCTTCATATCCACACTGTGACTGTGCATTAACCAGGAAACAGCTTGTTCTCCGGTTAATAGAGATATAGGGTTTAACCAGGAAACTACAGGTTGCTCTAAGCGATTTAGTAATACAAGGACTAGCACGTTTCGTGGTTAATAGTCTACTCATCAGAATTTAATGGTGACCTCGCATGTACGGAGCTTTGGCTGGCAGCCGCATTTCCTCGCGGTGGCTACTAACAAAGGATCAAGGGACTGACTTCTGGAGAGACTGACTGGCTGACGGACAAAGTTCTCAGGGATAGGCTAGTGACTGACTAGTGGGAAATGACTAACAAACTGCCAGACTGAGTAACCATATATTTATTTTCTTGATGATATTTTGGATATAACTATACATAATTTATTATTTGTTATTGCATTGCTCTGAACACTCTTTGGGGCATACCGTGATCAAATAGGGCTACCGTACACTTTGAATAATTGGTTATAACTGAATATTTCTCTGTTCCCTTTAATTTTATTTTGCAGTACTCAAATTTAGAGATACCTATATATTTGTGACAACAACAGATTCGGTCTTCTCAAGGACGCCCTTCATATGTAAGGAGTGAGAAGCACATAAACCCTTATTATACAACTGAGGGGCGGGAAGAACAGGGGGTAGGTAAGGCACAAACCTGTAGATGTGGAATTTTGCAACTATTATGCAATATGTACGCCTT
This sequence comes from Coenobita brevimanus, assembly GCF_032717465.1. Taxonomy (NCBI): domain Eukaryota; kingdom Metazoa; phylum Arthropoda; class Malacostraca; order Decapoda; family Coenobitidae; genus Coenobita; species Coenobita brevimanus. The sequence goes on from NC_137032.1 coordinate 14,104,845, forward strand.
TTCAAGCATCTTTTTTTCCTGTACATCTACCGCCTTATGTTTTATCTACCTCCCGTTCTCTCTGGTCCTTTTTCACATTCCATCCATTTATATAATAGAGGTCTACCTGTTTCTCACTCCTTACATGTGAAGTGGGTCCATGAGTAGGTCGAGACTGTTTTGTTCTCACTAACAGATTATATTACACACCTCCACAATCCTCACACACCACCACAGTCCTTACACAGCACCACAGTACACACCAACACAGTCCTCACACACTACCACAGTCCTCACATACCAACACAGTCCTCACACACCACCACAGTCCTCACACACTAACACAATCCTCACACACCATCACCGTCCTCACACATCACCACAGTCCTCACACATCAACACAATCCTCACACACTATCACAGTCCTCACACAGCTCCACAATACACACCAACACAGTCCTCACACACTACCACAGTCCTCACTCACCAACACAGTCCTCACACACCAACACAGTCCTCACACACCAACACAGTCCTCACACACTAACACAGTCCTCACACACCAACACTGTCCTCACACACTATCACAGTCCTCACACACTATCACAGTCCTTACACACCAACACTGTCCCCATACACCAACACAGTCCTCACACACTATCACAGTCCTCACACATTATCACAGTCCTCACACACCAACACTGTCCTCATACACCAACACAGTCCTCACACACCAACACTGTCCTCATACACCAACACAGTCCTCACACACCAACACTGTCCTCATACACCAACACAGTCCTCACACACCAACACAGTCCTCACACACCAACACTGTCCTCATACACCGACACAGTCCTCACACACCAACACAGTCCTCACACACCAACACAGTCCTCACACACCAACACAATCCTCACACACCAACACAGTCCTCACACACCAACACAGTCCTCACACACCAACACAGTCCTCACACACCAACACAATCCTCACACACCAACACAGTCCTCACACACCAACACAGTCCTCACACACCAACACAATCCTCACACACCAACACAGTCCTCACACACCAACACTGTCCTCATACACCAACACAGTTCTCACACACCAAGAGTCCTCACACCAACAAAGTCCTTGCACACCACCACAGTCATCACATACCACACACGTGTATAATTAATTAATAAGAATAATCTTTTACTTCTATAATTTATTATTTTATAGAGGTAATAACATTTGAAGAATTAATATAACCACTTTCTAAAGGACAGAGGTTGGGGTAAGTGGTTGGTGGGATACATAGCGAGTTGGGTCCTCGCCTTGTATCCTGGTACCACACTTTTTGGAATATGGCTGAAACTCGCATAGCTAAATATTATTATCAATCATTAGAAACAAATATATGGTAGCATTATCATTATCATCATCATCATCATTATGTACGTTCCATTTTTAGTCCATTGCAGGACTGGATTCTTCACTTTGGGAGGTTTTAGCCAGGAAGCCCTAACCCACGGCCTTGCACAGTTGTTGCCTTTATACAGGAGTTTTATTCGCCCCTGTGTAGAGCACAACTCTCATGTGTGGGAAGGCTTCCCACTCACATTTCTTCTCAACAGGGTGGAGTCAAAGGCTTTTCATCTCATTAATTTACTTCCTCTTACTGGCTCACTTCAACCTCTGTCTCTTTGACGCACAAGTCATCATTGTCTCTTTTCCATCGCTGCTTCAATGGTCACTGCTTCTCTGAACTGTCTGCTTGCATCCCTCCACCACTACGGCGGGCACGTACCACCCATCTAGCAACAAACTCTCATCCCTTTTCTGTCCAGCCGTCTAATGCAAAAGTTAACCGTTGCTCCCAGTCATTCATGTGTGCAACAGGTCAACTCCTGAATTGTCTCCATCTCCTTGTTTTTCCTACTGCCTACGGTTTCCAGTCTTTCATACTCAGTGTGTCCAAGCATCTCGAAATGAATGGATCTTGAAATTGGCTCTGCTGTCTTTTTTTTTTTTTTTTTCCTTGGAGGGAGCAATATGCAGGCCCCTGGCCTTTGGTGTCCTTCTTCCTTGCACAAAAAAATATATGTATAACCAGCAATTATTTGGCAATGAATAATTACTGATTAAAGAAATAACTACCTGTATCATGTACATGCTTACATTATTATATTTCCTTGACTAATACCTCTCTCCATCAACTAGTCTACCAAGTACTGGAAAAAGTAAATCCACTGAAAAGTTTGTTTAGGAGTTATGTTGGTGAGGGAGAAAAGGAGAATATTAGTGGTGGAAAGTGAGGGAGAGAGATGGTGGTGAGAAAAAAGTGGTAGTGGTGAGGGAGGGAGAGTAGGATAAAAGGGAAAGTAGTGGTGAGTGTGAGGGTGATGGAGGGAGGGAAGGTGGAGGAGCAGGAGGGAGATAGAGAGGTGGTGAGTGTGAGGGAGGAAGGGTTGTGGTGGTGGTGGTGATGAGGAAGATGTGTAAGCTATCAGTTTTCATGATATGGATTGTGTGTGTTGTTACATAGCCTATGATTTCATCATCCTTTGTATAATTGTAATGTACAGTATGCTGCATGTTTGATCACGATTCGCCACGTGGCTTCCATAGTGACCAGGCTTGCATGTTCTACCTCACTCCCCCCTTCTCCCCCTTATAGTAGAGTAAGTCGTTCTTTCTGTTGTTCAGAGCAGGACTGTCAACTCTTCCTCCCCTGTGCCTTCATTTCCGCGTCCTTCTTGCAAGTTGAATCAAGCTCTGCCGGCCCCCTATATAATGAGCTCAGTCTCTGCATTAGTTGCCACTTAGATCTACTCCTCATTCTGTTCACATCTCTGTCCTCCCCTGTACAGTTATATTATTATTTTTGTGAGTGCTCAGGAAGTCTCCAGTCATCTAGCTGCTGTATAATTTGAGTATAAGTGTTATTACCATTTATCTTGTACTGTATAGCATAAAGCGTTAATTCGTAAGCCTGGTAAAGTTTTTACTGTCAGCCAGTAGTAGTAATATTTTGTATCTGTAATAATATTATATCTTGCTCTAACTGAGTATTATCCGGTTTTCTCATTTTATCAGGGCTGACTTAGATAAATTTGCTCTTGGTAAATTAGTGTTAATAGAGGCTATTGCAGTTAACCATATATGTAACCTGTTTTGCCATTACATTATCCTTATGAGTCCTGAATGTTTAGTTGTTTGAACATTAAACTTTAACTTGTAATTTTACCTAAGTCTTTTGTTTTGAACCTGGAACGTTGCGGGACAGCAGTGATTTTAGTATTCTCACTTGAAGTGTTCATTATCTCTCTGTGTTCCGTAACATAAATTTGGTGACCTCTTATCAGGATATTCAGGATATTATCATAAGGATATTGCTTGATATTTTGTGACTGTGATTTATTCATGATGTCTACTATTATTACTCTTGATTTAGCCAAAGATTTTTTGTCAAATGTGCAAGCAGTGTGTGATGTAGAAAACAGAACAAAGAATGAACTTAAGCTTGTTACTCAACAATTGGGAATTGCTGTTCGCTCTCATCATTCTAAAGATCAAATTGTTGATATCATTAATAAAAGCTTGTTTAATGTAACTCCACCAGATGAGCAAATGCGTATTGAAATAGATAAGTTACAGCTAGCCCTGCAGGAGGCTCGTGCTAAGGAGGCTGAGTCTCAGGCTCGTATTCAGGAAGCACAGGCACAGGCTCAGGCACAAATTGAACTTGCTAGGATTCAGGCAGACCATGAGTATCTCATGAAACAAGGTGGAACTGGATCATCTAGCTCTGATGATTTTGATGTGGCTAAAAATGTTAAACTTGTCCCTCCTTTTAATGAATCTGATTTAACAAAGTATTTTCAGTTGTTTGAGAGGGTAGCTACAGGTTTTAATTGGCCCAAAAAGTATTGGCCAGTACTCCTTCAGATTGTTCTCACCGGTAAAGCTCAAGTAACTTATGCATCTTTGCCTCAGGATCAATCTGATAATTATGATGTAGTTAAGAGCTTGATTCTTAAGGCCTATGAGCTTGTTCCTGAAGCCTATAGAGTAAAATTTAGGACAACTTATAAGCAAGATAAGCAATCCCATGTTGAGTATGTAAAAATCAAAGATCTGTTAGAGCAGTGGTTAAATTCTAAGAATGTAAATTCTGATTTTGATAAATTTAAGCAGATGATTTTGCTGGAGGACTTCAAAAGGTGTATTAATAAAGATGTAAGCCTATATCTTGATGAGAAAAGAATAGATAATTTGTCTGATGCTGCAGTTTTAGCTGATGAATATGTTCTCACTCACAAGAGATATTCTAATGAAAAAAGGAAAGCTGAGAGTAAGTACGTTGCCTCTACTCAGGGTACAGGTAACAGGAAAGAGAATAAAGATGATGTTTCTCAGGAAGTAAATACCAGCTCCACCTCTAGATTTCAGAAAAGTAAATGTACTTATTGTAGTAAGCTTGGTCATACTACGGAGAAATGTTTCAGGAGACAGCGTGATGTGAACAAAAAAGAGTTTTTAAATATTCAGTCAATTGGTCTAGTGTCCACCCTTGAGAGTTCCCAGAATTCTTTAACCGAGTTAACTGAACCTGCTTTGAGGGGTAAATTAAATTCTCATAATGAAGCTCCTCTTTTGAGCAGTAGGCTAACGTGGGTGACACTCTCAAGAGTTCATGTGCTAATTTCCTGTCTGATGGTTTTGTCAGTCCTCTGGACAGTAATGACAGGTAATCAGTTAAAATATATCGTGATACAGGTGCTTGCCAATCCCTTATGCTGACCAGTTTTATAGGCTCTAATGTTAATTCCTCTGATGAAACTGTAATCTTACAAGGTGTAGGGAATAATTACTTCTCTGTCCCTCTGTGCAGAGTGAATTTAGAGTCTTGTTTTGTTAATGGTTCCGTTATGGTTGGATTGGTTGAGGCACTCCCAATGTCAGGTGTAACTTTCTTACTTGGAAATGATATTGGTGGAAGTCAAGTGTGTCCAGCTCCTCAGCTGTCTAGTGAACCAGTGACTGCGACCCAGGATTGTGATATCCCTGATGTGTTCTCTGCATGTGCTGTCACTAGGGCTAAGTCTAAAGTTACTGGTGACTTAGAGGATAATGATGATGATGATGTTCTTCTAGCTGACACTTTTCTTGCTAATTTGGACCACTCACCAGATGAGGCAGTACCCCGTAGTGTTCATAATTTGTCTCGTCAAGAGTTGGTTGAGTTGCAGGTTGCTGACCCTGAGTTGAAAGGTCTAGCTAACTCTGCTTGCAGTGAGGAAGAGTCAGCTGGTGCTTCTACTTGTTATTATATAAAGTCAGGAGTACTTATGAGAAAGTGGAGATCCCCAACAGCATCAGTCGACTGTGAATGGGAGGTTGTACATCAAGTTGTCATCCCTCGTGTTTGTAGGCAGGATATCATTAGAGTGGCTCATGATTCCAGTTTGGCAGGACACCTTGGAGTGAGGAAGACTGTGGTACGCATTTTGAAACACTTCTATTGGCCAGGTATCTTCAGAGATGTTTCCTGGTATTGTAAGTCTTGTCACACCTGTCAAGTTGTGGGGAAGTGTAATCAGACAGAAAAGGTTGCACCTCTAGTTCCCATTCCTCCTTTTGAGGCGCCATTCACCCGTGTGTTGGTGGATATTGTGGGCCCTCTTCCTAAGACTTCAAGATTTTTTTATGTGTTGACCCTGATTGATATGGTTACTCGTTATTCTGAAGCCATTCCACTTAGAAATATCTCAGCAAAGAACGTGGTTAAGGAAATGCTAGGGTTCTTCACAAAGTTTGGTCTGCCCAAGGAGGTACAGTCAGACCGGGGAAGTAATTTCATGTCAAATGTTTTCAAGCAGTCTCTGAAAGAGTTGGGCATCACCCAGATCACGTCTTCAGCTTACTCGTACCATCCCCAGACCCAAGGAGCGTTGGAGAGATATCATCAAACACTCAAATCGATGCACAGGAAATACTGTTTGGAACATCAGAAAGACTGGGATAAAGGTCTTCCATTCGTTGTATTTGCCGCAAGAGAATCTCCAAATGAATCACTGGGCTTCTCACCCTTTGAACTACTGTTTGGCCATGAAGTAAGAGGACCCCTTAAGCTACTCAAGGAATGCTGGCTGTCGGAAGAAGATGAAGTCAACCTGCTGGATTATGTGATGAAGTTCAAAGAACGGCTGTCCACTGCTTTACAGCTGGCAAGAGAGAATTTAGGAGCTGCTCAGGAGAAGATGAAGACTTGGTATGATAAGAAGTCCAGGTTACGCCACTTTCAGCCAGGAGATCAGGTTTTGATTCTGCTACCGGTGCATGAGCAACCTCTTCAAGCCAAGTTTAGTGGTCCTTATTTCATGGAGAAGAAACTCAGTGATGTCAACTATGCCATCGCCACACCAGATCGTAGAAAGAAGAAGCAACTTTGTCACATCAACATGCTAAAGTTATATCACAGACGGGACGAAAAGAACCCAGTCTGCACTGTAGCTGTTCCACCCGAGTCTGCAAGTGAAGTTCTCCCATGCAGCATGAGCCTGAGTGATAATTTGGGGAAGAATCCTGATATCATGAATGATCTCCAGACTAAGCTTTCTCATCTAGCTCCTGAGGAAAGGCAGGAGTTTTCGGCATTACTGCAGGAGTACCCGCAAGTGTTCCGTGCCACTCCAGGAAGAACCACTGTGTTGATGCATGATGTCGATGTTGGAGACGCAAACCAATTAAACTGCCTCCTTACCGTGTGAACCCAGTGAAAGTTCCTCTCATCCAGAAGGAGCTTGGCTACCTGTTGGACCACAAGATGATTGAGCCCTGTCAGAGTGAGTGGAGTTCTCCTGTCACTCTTGTCCCTAAGCCAGGTGGGTCACAGCGGCTTTGCATCGACTACAGACGTGTTAATCAGATAACCAAAACAGACACTTACCCTCTCCCTCGCGTGGAAGATTGCATAGACAAGATTAGAAAGGCTAGGTACATAAGTAAGTTTGATTTGTTAAAGGGATACTGGCAAGTACCTATGACTGAACGTGCTAGGGAGATCTCATGTTTTGTAACACTAGGAAAGACTTTTGCATGTTCTGTAATGCCATATGGTATGAACAATGCACCGGCCACTTTTCAGAAGCTCATTAATGTTGCAACAGAGGGTTTGGCAGGGTGTGTTGTTTATAATGATGATGTATTAATCTTCAGTGACAACTGGAAAGATCAGTTATGCCATGTCAGTAAATTTCTTGAGCGTTTGGTTAAGGCTAATCTTGCAGCTAATTTTTCAAAGTGTGAGTTTGGTCAAGCTAAAGTTCAGTACCTTGGGTACGTAATTGGTGATGGACACGTTGCACCACCAGGAGCTAAGGTTCAGGTTATAAGTGATCTTCCCAGACCTAAAAGTAGGAAAGAGATACAAAGATTTTTGGGAATGGTAGGTTATTACAGGAGATTTGTTCTTAACTTTTCAATTCTTGTATCACCACTTACAGACCTACTGAAAAAGGGAGTTAAATTTGTCTGGACCAATAACTGTGAATCATCTTTCAGTAAACTTAAAGCTATCCTATTAAGTCAGCCAGTGCTCGCTACTCTAAATTTTGCTAAGCCTTTTAAAATGGCTGTTGACGCAAGTGATACAGGAGCTGGGGCTGTTTTGCTGCAAGAGGATGATCAGGGTATTGAACACCCTGTATCTTATTACAGTAAGAAGTTCACTCCACCTCAAAAGAACTACTCAACTATTGAGAAAAAGCTTTTGGCCTTGATTTTGGGCTTACAGCATTTTTCAATTTATTTGTGTTCTGGTTTTGACCCCATAGTCATTTATACCGATCATAACCCACTGAAATTCCTCAATAAGTTTAAAGATAAAAATCAGAGATTGACAAGATGGAGTCTACCTCTTCAGGAGTATTCATTAGACATACAACATGTCAAGGGGAAAGAAAATGTTATTGGAGATTGCTTATCTAGACTTTAGACAGATTGTTATAGAGTAATAAGAAATTTCCTTTGTAAATTTCTTTTTCTTTGCGGGGAGGTGTTGCATAGCCAATGATTTCATCATCCTTTGTATAATTGTAATGTACAGTATGCTGCATGTTTGATCATGATTCGCCACGTGGCTTCCATAGTGACCAGGTTTGCATGTTCTACCTCACTCCCCCCTTCTCCCCCTTATAGTAGATTAAGTCGTTCTTTCTGTTGTTCAGAGCAGGACTGTCAACTCTTCCTCCCCTGTGCCTTCATTTCCGCGTCCTTCTTGCAAGTTGAATCAAGCTCTGCCGGTCCCCTATATAATGAGCTCAGTCTCTACATTAGTTGCCACTTAGATCTACTCCTCATTCTGTTCACATCTCTGTCCTCCCCTGTACAGTTATATTATTATTTTTGTGAGTGCTCAGGAAGTCTCCAGTCATCTAGCTGCTGTATAATTTGAGTATAAGTGTTATTACCATTTATCTTGTACTGTATAGCATAAGGCGTTAATTCGTAAGCCTGGTAAAGTTTTTACTGTCAGCCAGTAGTAGTAATATTTTGTATCTGTAATAATATTATATCTTGCTTTAACTGAGCATTATCCGGTTTTCTCATTTTATCAGAGCTGACTTAGATAAATTTGCTCTTGCTAAATTAGTGTTAATAGAGACTATTGCAGTTAACCATATATGTAACCTGTTTTGCCATTACATTATCCTTATGAGTCCTGAATGCTTAGTTGTTTGAGCATTAAACTTTAACTTGTAATTTTACCTAAGTCTTTTGTTTTGAACCTGGAACGTTGCGGGACAGTAGTGATTTTAGTGTTCTCACTTGAAGTGTTCATTATCTCTCTCTGTTCCGTAACAGTGTGTATATGTGTGTGTGTCAGTGTGCGTGGGTGCGAAACGATATGTTTGGCAGCACTTGCTTTGCAACGACGCCGACGGGTCCGAATGCAATCCTTTCACTTCGTCGTACCAATAACATTACGCAAAATTAGTTTTCACGATACTAGGGTTGTGAGTGTGGGAAATTGCCAAGGGATGCATCGAATGGGGTAAAGAAACATTTCAGCTAAACTGGTTGTAAAAGAGATGCTGATCCTCTTTACTCATTTTCTCCCAGTGTAAGTTCAGTCAGATCAAGGCAGTAATTTCAATTTGAGACTTTTCAGACAAGCCCTTCAGGAGTTATGAATCTCCCAGATCACTTCATCAGCTTATCATTCTCAAAGTGTATTAGAAGGGTATCTCCAGACTTTGCAGAGGATGCTTAAAAATATGTGTTAATGAAAAGGAATGGGACAAGTGTTTGCCCTTCTTTCTTTTTGCAACCAGTGAGACACTGGACGAGTCCTTAGGCTACTCCCCATTTCAGTTAATTTTTGGCCCTTCAGTAAGAGGTCCTGTTAAACTACTTAAAAAACAATGGGCCATGGCTGATGACCAAATTAACTTCCTAGAGTATGTGTCAAAGTTTAAAGAGAGACGGCCTATACTAAGGAAGTAGTCAGGTCAATCCTTAAGTCATCTCAGGAAATGATGAAGAGGTGGTATGACTATTCCAATAATGTCAGGAACAGTGTTTCACCCAGATCAAGTTCTTGTCTCGCTTCTCATTCATAGTCAGCTTCTGCAGGCAAGTTTTGCAGGCCCTTCTGTTGTAGAAAAGAGGTTAGGTGAAGTTAATTATGTCATCTTAACCCCAGACCAGAAGATGGAACAAAGATTGTGCCATGTAAATATGTTGAAGGAATACCACAGGCGAGACGTGGACCCCCTTAGTGCTGCATGCGTCGTGTCAGCTATCGAGTTAGTGGAGGATGAGGGCTGTCCTTTGACTTTGGACCAGATGACTAGCTGGAGAGAAAACCAGGAAGAAAGGAATACATTAACCGATAAACTCTCCCATTTGACAGCAGGGCAGTGTGCCGAACTTGTTGCCCTTTACATGAAGTTCCCCGATGTCTTCCGAGGCATGCCAGGATGAACTGAAGCACCACAGGAAAATGTGGATGTTGGAGATGCTAGCCCCATAAAGCAGTCATCCTACCGTGCTAGTAATCAGTAGTCCATACTCCAAGAAGAACTGACCTCCATACTGCAGTAAGGGTTGATCGAGCTATGTCAAAGCAAGTGGTGCTCCCCGGTCATAGTGGTCCCAAGACCCGGTGGGTCATATCGTGTTTATATTGATTATCATAAATTCAACTCCCTTATCAAGACTGACACCTACCCACTTCCTAGAGTGGATGACTGTGTAGATGTTATAGGTAGTGGAAAGTTTATAACCTAGAGAGATTTCTTGAAGGGATGTTGGCAAGTCCCACTCACAGAAAGGCCCAAGAAATTTCTGTTTCGTGGTCGGTGGCAATACTTATAAATGTAAAGCCATGCCCTATTGTGTGAAGATTGCTCCTGCCACCTTCCAGAGGCTGATGAATGATCTCACAAGGGATCTCACTAGTGTCTGAGCCGGAGGAGAGATTGAGACAGTTGGTGAAGGAGTCTTGAAGGGTGTGTGAAAGACGAAAATTTAGAGGAAATGAGAATAAGAGTAAAGTGATGAAATGTCAAGGTTGTTAGATGGGAGAATGATAATTATAGTTTTGAATGGTGAGATGCTTGAGGAGGTTGAGTGTTTTAAATATTTAGGGTCACGTGTTGCTGTGGATGGATGATTAGATGTAGAAATGAAGTTTAGAATAAATGAAATAGGAAAGGTGCTGGGAGGAAAGAAAAAAGTGTTTAGATGTTGTTCGCTTAGAATGGACGTAAAGAGAAGGCTGTATGAGGGTGTAATGGTACCGATTGCATTATGTGGGGCTGAAACATGGAATATGGGTGCAGCAGAGAGGAAAAGTTTCAATGTAATGAAAATGAGGTGACTGAGGACTATGTGTGGAGTGACGTCTATACTGTAGATCGAGTGAGAAATGATGAAGTGTGATGGAGAACTGGAGATATGTGGGCGATGGCTGACTGAGTTGAGCAGAGAGTGTTGCAATGGTCTGGGCATATGGAGAGAATGGATGATGAGTGACTGGTGAAAAAGATAACTGGATCAGATGTGAGAAGTGTAAGGCTGAGAGGAATACCACGAATAGGATCGATGGACAGTGTGAAGAGAGCGTTGGATGCGAGAGGGATGTCTGTAGAGGAAGGAAAAGTGGCTGTGCGAGATAAGAATGATTGGAGAGAAACTGTGAATACAGCAAACAAATGGTGACACGGTCCCGAGGGGATATTCTCCCGCATTTGGTCTGATCAGTTAATCAGGTCAGGTGCTGGTATGGGGATGGGTCCATTATGATGTGGTAGGGGTAAATACAGCCCTGATCTCGGGCCCTTCTGCAGATGTCGCTGATCGCACTGCACAGTTGACCCACGTGCAGTTTGGTGTGGTGAGGATCTGTCCCTTCTCCCCTTGGGGCAAAGATACGAATAAATGTGTGTGTTTGGATAAGTAAATTGGGAGTGTGTCGTCCTATCTCAGCTACCTCCCTTTCTTTGTGGGAAGCAGCTTAGGTATATGGATAAATAGATAGTGTGTGGATGGTAGAATGAGATGGTGTGTAATGGATGCCAGAGCATATAGAGGCTTGGGGAGTGGATTTTCTGGCCACCACTTGGTGGTATTGAAAGTCAAGGTTGAAATGAAAGTGAGGTAGAAGAAGAGAAGGACAGGAGGAAATACTCATAGTTCTTACAAGGAGGGTGGAAAGGTTACAAGAGGCTGGGAAAAAAGCCAAAATATTAGAGAGAAGTGGAGGAGTACTTGGGTAAATATGACTTGGAGCAGATGAGGAGCGTGGAAGGTGTGTGCATGATATTCTTGGAAAAAATCTGTGCAGCAAGTAAGGTGATGTTTGGGGTGAAGAGAAGACGAAAGGGGTGGCAAGGAACAGCATGGTAAAATGAAGAGGTGATACAAACTGTGGCACAAAAGAAGAAAACATATAGTAAGGGGATCAGAAACAGGGGTGTGGAGGAAGTTGACAGACAGAAAAAAAGAGTTATATATTGAGAGGAAGGAAGAGGTGAAAAGATTACTAAGGGAGAGGAAGAAGACAGTGGATGAGGAATTTGGAAGGAATTTGAGTGTAAAGTTGAGGGAATATAAGAAAATGTTCTGGAAAAAGGTAAAGAGAGTTATAAAGGGTGTTCAAGAAGTTTGTTGGGGAGTGAAAGATAAAAAATGGTAGATCAGTAGTGGAGAGAGAAGAAAAAGTAAGCAAATGGAGAGAAAACTTTAAGGAATTGTTGAACATTGAGAATGAAAGTAATACGGGTATAAGTGGCTGGGGAATGGCTGGGAGAAGGTGGGATGTGAGAAGAGAGATAGAAATCAGTAGGATGAAAGCTGTGGAAGCAATGATAAGAAGTCAAAATGGGGAAAGCCTCAGGAATTGATGAAGTGTGTGGTGAAATGCTGAAGCATGGGGGAGAGATAGTAGTAGAATGGATGTGGAAGATATGAAGATTGGCCTGGAAGGAAGGTAAAGCCCCAGAGGATTGGAAGTCAGGTATAATTATTCCCCTGTACAAAGGAAAAGGGGAAAAAGAAGTGTGTGGTAATCATTGCAGTATTTGTCTTCTTAGGGTAACAGGAAATGTATATGGTAGGATACTTACTGACAGAGTTAGGGAAATAACAAAGGAATTAGTTGGAGAAGAACAGGGAGGTTTTAGGAAGGGAATAGGTTGTGTAGATTAGATATTCATTCTTAGATATTTAGTGGAAACGTTTCTAGAGAAGGGAAAAAAGTTATATGTGGCATTCATGGATTTGGACAAAGCACATGACAGGGTGGATAGACAAGGATTTTGGAAAGTATTAAGAATATATGGAGTAAATGGGAACTTGTTGAATGCCGTGAAGAGTATAAATGAGGGTGTTAAGGCCGCAGTGCGTGGACAATGATCTGAGTGAATTTTTCTACTTGAAGGTTGGACTGAAACAGTGATGTGTCATGTCTCCATGGTTGTTCAATCTGTATATGGATGGGGGTATAAGAGAGATACAAGGCACGGCAGTGGATGTTGTAGTGGCCCTAATGAGAGAGAGCAGTGTTTGGAAATTCCCTGTACTGTTGTCTGTAGATGATACTGTGATCTTAAGAGAAGACTAAGGGGAGCTTCAAGGCTTGGTGAATGAGTTTTGCAGAGTGTGCTAGAAACAGAATCTAAAGGTGAAGGTAGTGAAGAGTAAAGTTATGGTCTTCGAGAAAGATGAAGTCACTGTTGTACAGTGAAGTTGGGCGAAAGGAAATGGAAAATTTGAGTGTGTTTACGGACTTGGGTATTATGATGAGTAAGGATGAAAGTTTAAATGTTGAAGTGCTTGAAAGGGTACAACAAGGAAGAAAAGTTACTGATTCTTTGAAAGCAGTGATAAGAAACAGGGAAGTGAGCACGGAAGTGAAAATGTTAGTGCATGACACTACTGTGATACCAACTCTAATGTAGGGAAGTGAAGCTTGGACCTTGCTGGAGGGACACAAGTCATCAGTGAAGGCAGTGGAAATGAGTTATTTGAGAGGAGCATGTGGAGTCACATGGAGAGACAGACTGACAAATGAGAAAGTGAAGGAGCGTTGTGGTGTGGATATGAATGTGATGGGAAACGTTAGGAGAAACACAATGAGGTGGTTTGGACATGTGGAGAGGATGGAGAGGAGAGACTGACGAGGAGAATGAATGTTAGTGAGGTGGAAGGGGCAAGAGGGAAGGGGAGGCCAAGGATGAGATGGAGAGATGGCGAGGAGAGGTATATGAGAGAGGGGTGTGTGAGCTGGGAGCAGGGCAATGAAACTGTGGGGGACAGAGCGACATGGAGGCGATTTGTTTGTGGCCCCCTCTTAGGGGATTGAGGCGTCTGACCGTAGATTGAAAGAGTAAATCCCTCCCTGCAACTCAGTGCACAGGTATATTGACTTCTCAAAAACTCTTGCTTTTATCTTTATCCTCTCTCATCATCCACGCTTCATTACTGTACGTTAATGCTGGAGCTCATGCTGTATACTGCCACCAAATGCTGTCCATACTCTTACGCTTACAGTCCTCATTTTTCTTTACTACTCTTAATACCCCTGCCACTTCCCAGCCTTGTTCCTTTTTTTCCGTCAGTACATCCTTCCCTCATATTACTTTCTTTGTTTATTCATCTTGTCTGAATACTTGAACACCTTCGCACATTCCAAATTTGTACGAGTCGTTCTCGACGCCAGTCGCTTTCAGTGCACAGTTCGAATATGTTCCTTCTATTATCACTTTGTCCTCTATATTTACTCTTAAATTTCGTCTTTCACATACACTACCAAAATTCATAAAATACCTTGTACTCCACATATACTGTAAGCCCTGAATCAGCTGCAGATGGAAATGCAGCCAGTTTCCACTCCAGCAATCAAGTTATCTTTTGCACTTTATGCACCCTCCATTCTCACACATGCTTTTGTTCCACCTCATACACTGGATAATTCTGAGAAATCTAGCCTTCACCGCATACAGTAATATGCTCAGTACTGTCTTCAGTGATTGTCGATTTAATATGCAGTCTCTATCTATCTATCTATATACCTAGGCTGCTTCCCCCAAGGAAAGGGAGGTAGCCGAGACAGGACGACACACTCTCCATTTACTCATCCATTCAAACACATTCATTCACATCTTAGCCCCAAAGGGGAGAACGGACAGATCCTACAGTCTCTACATTGATAAATTCGGTAAACAACCGTTTGAACTCTTCTAAGAAATTCTTTGTTAGACATTTTGGTCTAAGATATATACGTCTCCTACTCTTGTTGAATCCATACTGTTCTTCACGTACCAGCTTCCTATAATAGCTTCATACTCTGAATGAATACTAAACCTCACTCTATTCGTGTCACACTGAACGAACGAGATATCTCTGTGGTCCTCATATTCTATGTTTTTACCTCTTCTCACTCAAACAGTATTTATAATTCCATCACTTAGTCGCTCCTCTCTTTATTCATCCTAACCTGTACAAATTCCAGCTACAGATAGTAATTACCCACCCTCTCCGCGACATTCCGTCACTCACACCACTGATGCCTTGGATATTTTACTTTTGAAAATATCTTTTCTCTTCTGACCTCACTTTCCGCTTTTACTTCCTACACTTGGTCAAACACTAGAAAGATCAGATATCGCGTCATCCTTTTGCGTAGCATATTTTGCAACTGGTTGAAGTTATTCTTCATCTCTCCTGTGTCTCATTTCCCTCTTATACTGTCACCCGACTCTTCATTCATCTACTACCCTCATGTTCCCCAGTAATTTCCATTCTCCCAAAATAACTGCTAAACTTCTTGATATTTTTACTTACATGCCTACTGAATTACCGATCGTCTTTCTTTTGACATTATATTCCCACACACACACACACACACACACACACACACACACACACACACACACACACACACACACACACACACACACACACACACACACACTCATAGGTGCATAAATATACTAGCGCGTCTCAATTCTGCCTCTGGGTTTTTTAGTTCCACAGCTGTCCGCACTTCGTCTCTTCAGCAAGCTGTCTCTAAGACTTATTATCCCATTTACACCTTTGCATCGCTTTAAACACAATTAGACACTTAAGACCGATCCACTGTTTAATAAAACTGTTTGGCATTATGTGAGAAGATTAATGATGAGAGTATGAACACTCGGATCTCCTGCACTGATTTTATGGAAAAAAAAAAAAAAGTTGAGTGGCAACAGCAGTATAATACTTGAGTCCTTCCAGTCACGAGAGAAATAATGTTCATGCAAGATTCACTCCAAGTTGGATAAACAGTCTCTTTGAGCAGGAATACAGTACTAGATTTATCCCAAAATCAAATGGATAATATTAATTTTTCCTTTAATTTATAAACTTTATCTTCATTGTGCCCAGGTAACCTTCGTCGCACTCTTTCATTGATTACTTGTTGCTGTCCTCATGTACCTTCTCAGCACCATTTCTACTTGATCAAGCGTTTTATTCACCCATTTACCAAAACTTCCAATACATTCTTAGTAATGTACAAAAAAAAAAAAAAAAAAAAAAATCATGGGAAACCAGAAATCACAAACTGCTCTTTTGCTTTCCTCTCTGCCTATTTGTTGGCCACGAAATATCCTTCTCTCGGCTTTGTTGTAAGACGTATCATATTTCCTAAGGTCCAGTAATATATTCCTTGCTCCCAAGGGAACATAAATGCGCCTGCAATAAATCTCACGCATGAAAACACACACACACACACACACACACACACACACACACACATGTAAAAACTGGGCAACGGCTACTTTTTTATTACCACTTTGGAAGGCCCCAGATGGCTGAACGTTGCAAAGCTTAGGATTCTCAGCCGTAGGCCAGGTGATTTATGATGTAGGATACCACACTTGGTTCATGGCATCGCCTATTTGACACTGTTATCTCCGACCACCTCATAGATTCGAAAGGAACAGAATCTCCCATCCTCAGTGTTGAAACTATTATTGGTACTTTCTCTTAATGATTCTCACCAATCAGTAGGTGTGTATATACTCGTACTTTGTCAATCTGTAGCCAGACGCCTGAATCTTGTAAGGGGTGGACACATCCAAACTGCCTCCATGTAGCCCTGTCCCCTACCATTTCGCTGCCATCTCTCCAACTTACGACACCCCCCCCTCACTTAACATTGTAGTCCATCACTACCCAGCTGGGGGGGGGGGTCACCTTGACGCGGTTGCAGGGCTTGAAGCAATGCTGGCAGTCCCACCTACTCTGGAGGCATGCCTACCTTTGTGGAGTTTGGCAACTGTTGGCGTTGTGGACCAAGCACCCCCTACATCACTGGTGGAGGAAGCCTGCTGGTGATGTTAGTACCTGCCAATGTGCCATCTAGGGCGGGACTGTTGCCTCCCCACGTGTTTGCCGTGCATGGCGTCCTGTAATGCTGGGAGACGGGAGTCCTGGAAGTTGAGCGATGCCAATGCACCCTGCAGCTAGCAATACACCCCTTTGGTCCCTTATTCTGGCTAGACGGGTGGCCTGGTTGGGCCCGACCAGGTCAGTCGGCTAGGGTCAGGTGGGCACTGGGGGACCTGGTGGCTCCTATCGTCATGGAGTCACCCTTGCTCAGGTTCCCCGGTGGTTACCTGCATATACTTTCCAGCTACTTCTGGGGCCACCAGTGGCATTATTCCTGGCATACAACCTCCCCTTGTTGGGCTCCATGGTGGATGGAGGGGTGGGGAAATGAAGTTATTTCTGGTATAATTATGGCTGAATCTTCCCCCAATTTTGGTACTCTTGTAGCAGGTGGCCGGACCCACGAGTCCCCAACTACCGGCCACGTCTTTGCTCCTGCTGACCCTGTAACACATAAGGGCGATAAGGGCAAGGAGCGCTTTTAAGGGAGTGGCACACAGACTTCCAAGAAAGCTCTCTCACTCTTCACTGAGACGATGCGTAGCTTCTTTGTGCCTGACCAATATATGAAATTCCTAGTTTTGAAGTTGGCTGATGGTTCCTCTTTCAGGGACCAAAATGAGTTTAAGGTTCACCGTGACCTGGTCAAGGCTTGTGGGTCATTGCCAAAGGTTGTTCCACAGGCAGGTGAGTCACTCCTTATAGAGGTCAGGGATGCTGACCAAAGCACCTGCATCCATGCCATCGAATGCTTAGCCTCCTGCGATGTCACAGTCACCAGTCATTCCACCCTGAACCAGACTTGGGGTGTTGTCTTCTTTAAGGAGTTCCTTAAGTACTCAGAGGAGGACCTCCTGGATGGGCTGAAAGACCAGGGAGTAGTGAAGGTGGAGAGGATAAAGAAAAAGGTAAATGAGATATTGACAGACACACCATCACTGATTATCACCTTTGATCAGTTGAATTTGCCTGATGTCTTAGAGGCAGCTTACTACTGCCTTCGGGTTAAGGCATATGTGCCAAGACATAGGCGGTGCTTTCATTGCCAGAGATTTGGACATGTCAGCAGGTCTTGTCATAGGGACATACAAGGTCTCCCACAGGTGTGTGTTAATTGTGGTGGTAATTCACATGGTGAGATGGACTGCCCGAATCCCCCCTTGTGTATCAACTGCCATGGTGTTCACCCAGCATCATCAACACAGTGTGACCAGTACAAGTTTGTGAATGAAGTCATGTCAGTTCGAACCCGTGAGAAGATTTCTTTTGCAAGGGCAAAGGAAAGGGTCAGAGGGATTTTCATCTGCCCTGGGGTCATCTTTGTTTCAGCTCTCTCACGTCGTAAGGAGGTCCCACAGTACAAGACAACACTTTGTACCCCACCTGCTTCTCGGGGTAATCAGTCATCACAGACGTACCACTTGGGGGATGCTACTGTGACAGCAACACATGGAAGAGGTACCATTCCAGTACCCACTCCTTCAACTCGTGATATGGAGAGTGCTGTCCCCTTGGTTAGTACTGCTTGTGAGAATGAAGTTTACCCGACCACCACTTCGACTGTTTCTGCTCCCACTTCTGTGGCTGACGGCTTGCACACTTCTGTGGTGGTGGCAGATGTCCACATTGACTAGACTCATTCTTCCATCTTAACCAGTAAGCCCGAGGCTCTACCTGTACCTGGCAAACGTCACTGCTGTTTGTCAGAATCCTCTGAGCGCAAAGACCGGCCACCCAAGGTCTCTGTTGTTGACCCTTCTGTTGACACCTCTCCTGTTCCCTCTGTCCAGCAGGCCGAAGGATCTAACTAGGTGACATCTGAAGCTGGTGGTTCACTTCTGGTCCAGTCCTCGCCTGGGGATGTTGGACAGTTCATAGATGCTTCAGATCTGAAGCATTGGGTGGCCTCCTCAAATTATTTGAGTCCTGTGGACTCTACTTTCACTTCTGGGGATTTTGGTGGGAGCACTGGCCATCCTACATCTCCGATGGTGGCCCCTAAGCTGCCTTCCAAACAAACTGGTATGCCCACTCCATGAAGGAGTGTTGTAAATCTTACTTCCTCGTCCTCACGTTTGCCTTCGGATGTTAGACAGAGCGTGCGTGTTTCTGGTGCTGGGCAGGCTCCTCCAAAGGGCTTTCACAATCATCAATCCAAACCCATTCGCTTGTCAGGTGTTCAGTCCCACACTTAATTATCATCCCTCCACTGTGGGTAGTGCTGATTTTGGTAGTACTGATGAGCCGGCATTTATAACTGATATAATGCACTCAACAGCCCTTTTATCTAGTGAGATTGTCGGGATTTCTGTGCTAACTATGAGGAACTGTGGCATCTCGTTTCTCAATTTAATCCTTTGTGCATGTACATCCAGGAGACTATGGCAGGTGATGCTGTTCCTTCCAGTCCTCCTGGTTATCATGCATTTTATTCTGATCCTCTACCTGGCCAAGGACATCATTGTGGTACTGCAATCCTAGTTTGCTGTCATGTCCCATTCACTTGTCTGAGTCTTTCAACTCCACTGCAGGTTGTTGCCACTCAGATTTCCCTTCGTCGCCAGTATATAGTGTGCTGTCTTTATCTCCCTCCAAGTGCTTCTACTGAGAGGGTAGATCTTACCCAGCTTATTCATGACCTTCCATCTCCCTTTCTTTTACTGTGTGATCTGAATGGCCATCACACACTGTGGGGTGACAGTATAACCAACCCTAGAGGTGCTATGTTGGCTTCTTTGATGGAGGACGAGGAGTTGGGGGTATTGAATTCAGGTGAGATGACATACTTTCATAGTCAGACTGGTGTTTTCACGGCCATTGATTTGTCTTTCAGCTACTGCTACTTTGGATTTTAAGTGTGGGTGTTGCCAGACTTGCATGGCAGTGACCAGTTCCCGATTATTTTAACCTCTGCTGAGTGTGAGCCACAATGTCATCTTCTTCGCTGGTGCCTGGACAAGGTGAAGTGGCCACTCTTGAGAGAGTTATGTTCCACAGACTGCACTGTGAACGATTTTGGTAGTGCTGATGAGGCGGCATTTATAACTGATATAATGCACTCAACAGCCCTTTTATCTATTCCCAAGACTGCTGGTCGATTTCTTAAACGTCCAGTTCCCTGGTGAGCCCTGAATGCACCTCCGCAGTGAGGGCCAAACGGGCTGCCTTCTCTAGGCTTCGCCACCATCATGGGGACACTCAGTATTTGGTAGCTTTTCGGAGGGCACATGCTCATGCACGTCACGTAATGAAGGAGACCAGACGTGCTTCATGGCGGGAGTATGTTTCCTCTCTTCACTCCAGGACTTCTTTCACCCAAGTGTAGAACCGGGTCAGAAAGATTTCTGGCAAGTTTTCTGTTCCTTCCCCTCCAGGTTTATCTGATGCGGGTGGGACTGTGACTGATCTCTTTGCTATTGCTGAAGCATTTGTCAAGCATTTTGCTGGTGTTTCTAAAAGGAACACTGAATCGCCTTCAGCATGGCAATGTCAGCGCCTGGAATCCTGTAGCCTCAGCTTCACATCTTCTGGGGAAGAGTCTTACAATGTCTCCTTTTATACAGTATTTTTGAGCTTCAATCTGCTTTGTCACAGTGTCAAATTCATCTCCAGGCTGTGATGATATTCCATACAGATTTTGTCTGATGAATCCCTTTCCTTTTTTGCTGGCATTGTATAACAGAATTTGGTATAATGGTGAGTTTCCATCTTCTTTGGGAGTTGCTGTGGTTATCCCCTTCCCAAAGCCCTGAAAGCATCATCTGCAGGCAACAAATTATCGTCCCTTCTCTCTGACCTCTTATGCTTGCAAGGTTTTGGAGAAGATGGTCAATGGCCGGCTTATGTGGTATTTGGAGAGGGGCATTTACTTATCACCAGTCCAGTATGGTTTTCGTAAAATGCGATCTACTGCTGATGCCCTACTATCCTTGGAATCTTCAGTCTGTGAGGCTTTCTCCACTAGCCAACACCAGGTCACGGTCTTCTTCAATTTGGAGAAGGCATACGACACTGCCTGGTGTCTTGGCATTTTACTTTCATTTCATGAGTTTGATCTTTGTGGGCACTTGTCTGTTTTTATTCATCATTTTCTATCTAACAATTTTTTAAGGGTTCGAGTGGGAGAAGTGCTTTCCAATGCCCGAGCACTTGAAGATGGGGTACCACAGGGAGTATCCTTAGTGTTACCCTCTTTGCTGTGGCCATCAACAGGGTAATCAGTGTACTTCCTGATGATGTGTAAAGTTCATTATGTGTAGATGACCTCTCAATTTCCTTCACTGCATCTAGAATGTCTCTGACAGGGAAGAAGTTGCGGCTGGCTCTTAATCGAATTTCTGAGTGGGCTGAGTCTCGCTGCTTCCGGTTTTCTCTGCAAAAGACAGTAGTTAAGCATTTTTGTCGTATTCAGGGGGTTCACCCAGACCCTGATTTGTATCTTTATAGTTGGAGGATATCCTGTGTGGAAGAGACTCGGTTTCGGGTCTTCTCCTTGATAGACGACAAACCCGAGTTCCTCATATTCGTTCTGCGAAGGCAACATGTATTAAAGCTTTGAGTCTTCTGAGGATCTTAGGACATACTTCTTGGTGTGCTGATCGTCAGACCTTCCTCCTCTTGCACAGAGTTCGTATCCTTTCTAGACTTGAATATTGGGGTTGAGGTTTACTTCTCTGCAGCAGATGCCCGACTCCGGATATTAGATTCTGTGCATCATGCTGGTGTAGATTCTGTGCGTCATGCTGGTGTACGGCAACCGAGGCATTCAGATCATCCACTATTTCAAGTTTGTTGGTGGATGCTGGTGTACTCTAGAGGTGGGCAGGAATCGAACCCAGAATCGATTCTGTCGAATCCAGCTTAGTGATCCCGGATTCAATTCCAGTTTACAGAGATTCGACTCCGCCTAACTGTGACTACAGCCACCACTCGCTAATGCGCGATCCGCAAGAGTCCCAGAATGATCATGGATTCATGACTTGACCTGTCAGTTCTTAAAGGAGTCACGGGTAGTAGGGCACACTTCTCAGTCGAGTCACTACTCAGTGCGCTCGGACTCGCCTCAGTGGTAGGCCAAAGCCAGTCCAATGTTTAAATGGAAAGCTTCTTTACAATTTTCGCTAATATTAGCAGGTAAATGTCGAAATATTTCATCTAAATAAGGATTAAGTAGTAATAGACTAGTAGTATTTATTATAATCATCGAGATGTGTGTGTGTGTGTGTGTGTGTGTGTGTGTGTGTGTGTGTGTGTGTGTGTGTGAGAGAGAGAGAGAGAGAGAGAGAGAGAGAGAGATTTAATTCCTTAACGATTATAGACTCGGACACTGTATCTTTTTCTTACAGATTTGTCCGTGGACTTCCTGCTGGAAATGATGCAACCAGCTGCAAAAAGGGCAAGGAAGAGTCCTGTGTGGGATTTCATGGAGCAAGTTTCCCCCACCAGCATTAAGTGTCTGATATGTAAATGCACCTTATCCTACAACAAGACAACATCAAATATGATGAAACAGAGACAAAACACCCAGTACAATATGCTGTTCAAAATGGGGATACTTCAGCAGATTCATCATATACACCTGCAGCATGGCCAGAATCGATGTCCACAAGTCAACCAGCTCAGCAAACTCTGCATGATATAATGGCCAGGAAGGACGGCTATAAGGAAGGAAGTCCCCCAAAAAAGCACCTTGATGAACTTCTGATGAACATGATTGTGACAGACTTGCAGCCCATGTCTATAGTTGAAGACAAGGGGTTCAGAAATTTATTCATGGATTAGATCCAAGGTATGTTCTGCCAAGCCGTAAGGAGTTGACTAGAAAACTTTTACCAGCAATGTATGATGAAGCTGTGAAGCAGCTTAATGAAGATCTAAGAGAAACCCCACATGAATCATTAACAACTAATATCTGGACCTCAAGGCAAACGATGGAATTTCTCACAGTGACTGCCCACTATATTTCTTCCGATTGGAGTTTTGAAGTCAGTTGTGCTGGAAACCGCTTGCATGAAAAACGACCACACAGCAGAAAATATTGCCGAAGAATTAACACGGATTTGAAGGCAATGGGATATCCTAGACAAAGTGTGTTGCATCATCACTGATAATGGAGCAAATATTGTGGCAGCTGTGACTAAGTTCATCCAAACGAAACAACTGCCATGTTTTACACACACATTAAATTTGGTTGTTCAAGATGCCATCAAAAACACACGTGAAGTAAAGACTGCTCGGAGAAAATCGAACATATAATGTCCTTCTTCCACCTCAGTGTCAAGGCAACAGACAAACTTGGTGAAATTCAAGACCAGAATGGAGTGCAACGGAAGAAGCTGATAATAAACGTTGACACTAGGTGGAACTCTACTTTTTATATGATGGAACGGTTTCTCGAGCAACATGAAATTATCACAACCACTCTTTGCTTGTTAGTGAAAAACCTTACGTGCCTTAACAGTGATGAGTTGGAGGTGGTAAGAGATGCAGTGTCACTACTGGAACCTTTTGAGGAGGCAACAAGAGAGATGTCAACAGAGAAATTCACATCTCTATCAAAGGTGATTCCAATAACCAGGGCACTTCAAGAATGCACAAACTCAAAGTCCAACTCCAGAAACAACAATATTCAGGCTATGCAGGGATCATCTCTTGGCACTGAATTTCAAAAACAGTTGCAGAGGAGGTTTCCAGCAATGGAAAAGGTCTTCAGTGCAGGAGCGGCAACTTTGTTACACACAAGATTCAAAAAGGTGCCTTTTGTTGACATGGGAAACGTCAAAGCCATTGAGGATCGAATAATACACTTAATACGCACTGGATACTCCCAAGAAGTGTTGGCCGAGTCAGTGGCAGGACCACTACATGAATCTGAGACTCAAGAGTGTCAAAGAAATGAAGTGCAAGCTAAAAAGGGGTCACTGTGGAAAAATTTCGATGTGAAGGTAGAGAAGACTCTAAAGTCATCACATTCTACAGCTACAGGGCCTCACACTGAAATGAGGAGGTACCTAGAAGAACCATTGATTCCCCAGGAAGAAGACCAGTTGAAATGGTGGAAAATACACTGCACTTTTCCAAAGCTACAGGCATGTGCAAAAAAGTATCTCTGCGTTCCTCAACATCAGTACCAGCAGACTGTTTTTTAAAGCAGGTAAACTAGTTTCCCAGAGGCTCTGCTCCTTGTCTGATGAAGATATCAATATGATACTATTCCTAAATAAAAACATCAACTAAAAACACGACACGGAAACAAGCCCTAATGTACTATATGATATTGCTACTATTCATATTATCATTATGTGATATTGCTACTATTCATATTATCATTATAAATGTATTATGTGATATTAATATTAAGTCATACCATTACTATGTGATATTGCTTTACTAAAAAGTGCAATAAATTGTTCTTATAAAAGGTTATTTCATTTCTATTCAGGGCATCGTAAGAATGTAGGACAGCCATACAGATAAGGGTGAATATTTTCCGAAAATGTACCAATTTTGTATTGAATTCAAGCATTTTTTGTTATTTATATATAAGTATTATCGAACAGTCGCGGCTGATAAGCGGCTTAGTAAGCTCCTGAGGGCGAGTCTGACCAGTTTGGTGAACCTTGATCCCCTAGTCCCTGTTTGGGGTACGGCTGCACTCGGCGCACCGACTCCACCGAGCCACTTACCACCATATACTTCCTGGTAGGAGAAGAGTCGAATCCGGAATCGAATCCGGCGAATCTACTCATTCAAAGAGTCGATTCTATCGAATCTAAACTTAGCGAATCTTGCCCAGGCCTTGTGTACTCCCTTTGGATCTGTTATGCCAGTTGCTGATGATGTGTTGGTATTATCTTCATCGCATTCCAAACTCAGTTTCTTGTGCCATAGTCTCCCAGGATTCCTGATCTTCTGATTATGACACTTGTCATAGTTTTCCAAAGCCGTTTGGTTACAGGGTCTGGTCTGTTTTGTTAGCCCTCTCTGTTCCCAGACTGGCAGTTTGTCCACATCGGATCCCAAGAGTGGGTTCTTGGGTACTCCCTCGTGTGACATTTTGTAGGTCTGTTGTTGATAAAAAGGGCTCACTTCCTCTCATGCGTCCCTCTCTCTCTCTTTAGAAACGCCTCTGCCCATGAGGGTTCTGTCCCCGTTTATACTGACGGGTCTAAGTCTGATACTGGAGTAGGATTTGGTGTTGTCTTCCCTTCCTTTAATAGGGACGGTAGCCTTCCTGGCATTACTTATGTGTATACGGCAGAACTGACTGCAATTTATATGCTCTTAAAATCTTTTTCACTTTCCCCCATTCCATTTTTGTGATATTTAGTGACTCGTGTAGTGCTCTGTCTGCACTGGAGTCTTTTAATGCATCCCATTCATTGGTTTTATCAATTTTCGAGTGGCTTTTTCTTCTTGGCCGTCATGGCAGCCATGTGGATTTCTGTTGTGTTCCCACACATGTTGGTGTGGTGGGCAATGAGAGGACAGATACATTAGCTGAAGCTGCGTCTTCGCAACAGCCCCCAACCGACTACCCACTTCCTGCTTCTGATGCAACACCTTACTTGCGTTACGCAATTAGTACGTGTTGGCACAGACACCGGGATGGTAATGCTTATAATAAACAAGAAGAAATCTTTCAGAGAGTCGTTGTTCCAAGGGTTCTCCCCACCATGTCTCAGCGATCGGAGGTGGCTCTTGCTAGGCTTCTCACTGCGTACTCTGGGTTCCTGGTGAGTGGTGGGACTCAACCGTACTGTGATGACTGCCTTGTTCCCCTTACTGTCCGTCACTTGCTGGTCGAGTGTCCGAGTTTGGGGGACCTACGTCAGAGATTCTTCCATAGGCATAAGGGGACAGATGGTGCCTACTGTTTGTCCTCGATGCTTGATGAAGCCTCTAGCGATTTTACTGATGTTTTTAGTTTTCTTCAGGAGGTGGGCCTCTTTCCACTTTTTTAAGTAATTGATATTTTATAAACTATTCCTTTATTATTTTCAATGTTTTATTCCTACTAACAGATATTAACTTTACTTTAAATATGCACTTTTTATTTATCTTTGACTTTTTACCTTGTCCGGCGGTATATGATCCTGGCAGTTGCCCGCCAGATTTTAATACGATCAGTCAATAGTCCATCACTCCATCACTTCCCTCTCCCTCCTACACCTTACTCATATTCAGTCTCCTAGTTAGTCTCTCACTCTTCATCCTCTTCACATGGCCAAACTACCTCAATGCTTTCTGTTACATCTGCATCCACACCAAAACGCTCTTTCACTTTCTTATTTGTCAGTCTGTCTCTACATGTGACTCCACTTGCTCATCTCATATATCTTATTTCCAATGTTTTCGCTCTTGACTTGCGTCATTCCATCAAGATCCAACCTTTGCTTCAGTAAGTTAGAATCATGAACAGAATACTGTCATGCAGAGACTTTTTTACTTCCATGCTCACTTCCTTGTTTCTTCTCACTGCATTCACTGAACCAACGACCTTTCTTCCCTGTTGTATCTTTTCAAGCACTTCATCCTCCAAACTACCATCCATACTTATCACATTACCGAAGTACTTTATTGCACTCACCTTTTCCATTTCCTCACTATTCAGTCTCGTTGTGCATTCAGTGACTTCATTTCTCTCGAAGACCAAAACTTTACTCTTCCTACATTCACCTGTGGATTCCGTTTCTCACATCCTCTCCTAAATTCATTCATGATGCCTTGCAGTTTCCCTTCGTCTTTCACTTACACCATAGTGTCATCTGCAAACAACAGAACAAGAAGTTTCCAAACGCCGCCTTGTCTCATTAGGAGGGCTCTAACATCCACTGTCCTACCATGTCTGTCTTTTATATCTCCATCCATTTACAAATTGAACAACCATGGAGAGATGATACATCCCAGTTTCAATCCATCGTTCACATATAAAAATTCACTCAGTTCACCGCCAAAACGTGCTGCAGCCCTTGCGTCCTTATGCATACTCTTCAGGGCATTCTACAGTTTCCCATTTACTCCTTACCTTTTTAATATTTTACGCATTCCTTGCCTCTCCACTCTGTCAAATGCTTTCTCCAAATATATGAAGGCAGCATCCAACTTCTTTCTTTTCTCTACACACATTTCCGCTAAACACCGTATGATGAATATCTGATATACACAACCTCTTCCCTTTCTGAAACCTCCCTATGCTTCTCCAACTAATTCCTTTGTTATTTTTTACCATATACCTTTCCGGGTACATTCAGAAGACAAATGCCCCTGTGATTCCCGCACACTTCTTTTTCACCCTTTACCTGTGCAGGGGAATAATCACACCAGAATTCCAATCCGTTAGGACTCTATCTCTACCAGTCCAATTTGCACATGTTCCACATCCATTAAACTACTATATCTCCTCCACACACTCCATTAATTCCAGGGGCTTTCCTCATTTTGACACTCATCACTGTTTCCATTACTTCCATCGTACTGATATCTTCCTTCCATATCATCTCCCTCATTCTCCCAATCATTCCCCGCCAATTATACGAGCGATACTTTCATTTTCTGTGTTTAACAAATCCTTAAAATGTTCTCCCCATCTGCACAATATTTCTTTCCTGTCAACCAGCAGTCTTCCATTTTCATCATTTACTTGCCTACTACTTTCATTATTACCCTGTCCTAGGTTCTTAACCTCCTACCAGGTGATTTCTTACGTTCCCTTGATTTTCACTCAAATTACTTCCAAACTCTTCATCCACACTCTTCTCACTGTCTTATTATTCTTTTCACCTCTCTTCTGCTCTCTGCATCTATCTCTCTATTCTGTCTTTCAACTTCTCCATGCCTCCTTTTTTTTTTATGTTATGCAAAGAAGAAAGAACCAAAGGCCAGGAGTCCGAAAATCGTTCCTTCAAAGAAAAAAAAAAAACGATACAAAAGAGAGCCAATTCAAGATCCGTTCATTTCGAGATGCCTGGACATACTGCGTTTGAAAGACTGGGGATCATAGGAAGTAGGAAAAACAGAAAGAGGGAGACATTTCCAGGGTTGTCCTGTTGCATACATGAAGGGCTGGGAGTAACGGTTAACTCTTGCATTAGAGAGTTGGACAGAAAAGGGATGGGAGTTTGTTGCCAGACGGGTGCTACGCGCCCGCCGTAGAGGTGGAGGGATGCATGCAGACAGTTCAGAGGAGCAGCGACCACTGAAGTAGCGACAGAAAAGAGATAAAGATGCAACAGTGCGGGAAGAGACACAGGTTGTAGGGAGCCAGTAAGAGGGGGAGAGTTAATGAGACGAAAAGCCTTTGACTCCACCCTATTGAGAAGACCTGTATGTGTGGAGCCTTCCCACACATGAAAGTTGTACTCTGCACAGGGGTGAATAAAACTCGTGTATAAAGTCAACAACTGTGCAGGGGTAAAGAAGGTATTTGGCTTACTAGAGATTTTATATGATCTTTCCAAGATAAGTCCCGAGAGAATGAAACCCCAAGTATGTTCAAGGATGATGCTGGATTGAGCTGAATATTATTACACATTAGTGGGTACTCCCGTGGAAGATTTTGTCGGGTGGATAGGTGTAAGAACTGAGTCTTTAATGCATTAAAAACAAGATTATTTTTACCCCAGTCAGAGATGCGAGCCAAATCAGACATTAGGTTTGCCATAGCTTCATCCCTTGTTTGTTGAAGTAACTGCTGATATGGACACACACACACACACACACACACACACACACACACACACACACACACACACACACACACACACACACACACACACACACACACACACACACACACACACACACACACACACACACACACACACACACTCATAGGTGCATAAATATACTAGCGCGTCTCAATTCTGCCTCTGGGTTTTTTAGTTCCACAGCTGTCCGCACTTCGTCTCTTCAGCAAGCTGTCTCTAAGACTTATTATCCCATTTACACCTTTGCATCGCTTTAAACACAATTAGACACTTAAGACCGATCCACTGTTTAATAAAACTGTTTGGCATTATGTGAGAAGATTAATGATGAGAGTATGAACACTCGGATCTCCTGCACTGATTTTATGGAAAAAAAAAAAAAGTTGAGTGGCAACAGCAGTATAATACTTGAGTCCTTCCAGTCACGAGAGAAATAATGTTCATGCAAGATTCACTCCAAGTTGGATAAACAGTCTCTTTGAGCAGGAATACAGTACTAGATTTATCCCAAAATCAAATGGATAATATTAATTTTTCCTTTAATTTATAAACTTTATCTTCATTGTGCCCAGGTAACCTTCGTCGCACTCTTTCATTGATTACTTGTTGCTGTCCTCATGTAACTTCTCAGCACCACTTCTACTTGATCAAGCGTTTTATTCACCCATTTACCAAAACTTCCAATACATTCTTAGTAATGTACAAAAAAAAAAAAAAAAAAAAAAATCATGGGAAACCAGAAATCACAAACTGCTCTTTTGCTTTCCTCTCTGCCTATTTGTTGGCCACGAAATATCCTTCTCTCGGCTTTGTTGTAAGACGTACCATATTTCCTAAGGTCCAGTAATATATTCCTTGCTCCCAAGGGAACATAAATGCGCCTGCAATAAATCTCACGCATGAAAACACACACACACACACACACACACACACACACACACACACACACACACACACACACACACACACACGCACGCACACACACACACACACACACACACACACACATGTAAAAACTGGGCAACGGCTACTTTTTTATTACCACTTTGGAAGGCCCCAGATGGCTGAACGTTGCAAAGCTTAGGATTCTCAGCCGTAGGCCAGGTGATTTATGATGTAGGATACCACACTTGGTTCATGGCATCGCCTATTTGACACTGTTATCTCCGACCACCTCATAGATTCGAAAGGAACAGAATCTCCCATCCTCAGTGTTGAAACTATTATTGGTACTTTCTCTTAATGATTCTCACCAATCAGTAGGTGTGTATATACTCGTACTTTGTCTATCTGTAGCCAGACGCCTGAATCTTGTAAGGGGTGGACACATCCAAACTGCCTCCATGTAGCCCTGTCCCCTACCATTTCGCTGCCATCTCTCCAACTTACGACACCCCCCCCTCACTTAACATTATAATCCATCACTACCCAGCTGGGGGGGGGGGGAGGTCACCTTGACGCGGTTGCAGGGCTTGAAGCAAGGCTGGCAGTCCCACCTACTCTGGAGGCATGCCTACCTTTGTGGAGTTTGGCAACTGTTGGCGTTGTGGACCAAGCACCCCCTACATCACTGGTGGAGGAAGCCTGCTGGTGATGTTAGTACCTGCCAATGTGCCATCTAGGGCGGGACTGTTGCCTCCCCACGTGTTTGCCGTGCATGGCATCCTGTAATGCTGGGACACGGGAGTCCTGGAAGTTTAGCAATGCTGCACAATGCACCCTGCAGCTAGCAATACACCCCTTTGGTCTCTTATTCTGGCTAGACGGGTGGCCTTGTTGGGCCCGACCAGGTCAGTCGGCTAGGGTCAGGTGGGCACTGGGGGACTTGGTGGCTCCTATCGTCATGGAGTCACCCTTGCCCAGGTCCCCCGGTGGTTTCCTGCATATACTTTCCAGCTACTTCTGGGGCCACAAGTGGCATTATTCCTGGCATACAACCTCCCCTTCTTGGGCTCCATGGTGGATGGAGGGGTGGGGAAATGAAGTCATTTCTGGTATAAGTATGGCTGAATCTCCTCCCAATTTTGGTACTCGTGTAGCAGGTGGCCGGGCCCACGAGTCCCCAACTACCGGCAACGTCTTTGCTCCTGCTGACCCTGTAACACATAAGGGCAATAAGGGCAAGGAGCGCTTTTAAGGGAGTGGCACACAGATTTCCAAGAAAGCTCTCTCACTCTTCACTGAGACGATGCGTAGCTTCTTTGTGCCTGACCAATATATGAAATTCCTAGTTTTGATGTTGGCTGATGGTTCCTCTTTCAGGGACCAAAATGAGTTTAAGGTTCACCGTGACCTGGTCAAGGCTTGTGGGTCATCGCCAAAGGTTGTTCCACAGGCAGGTGGGTCACTCTTTATAGATGTCAGGGATGCTGACCAAAGCACCTGCATCCATGCCATCGAATGCTTAGCCTCCTGCGATGTCACAGTCACCAGTCATTCCACCCTGAACCAGACTTGGGGTGTTGTCTTCTCTAAGGAGTTCCTTAAGTACTCAGAGGAGGACCTCATGGATGGGCTGAAAGACCAGGGAGTAGTGAAGGTGGAGAGGATAAAGAAAAAGGTAAATGAGATATTGACAGACACACCATCACTCATTGTCACCTTTGGTCAGTTGAATTTGCCTGATGTCTTAGAGGCAGCTTACTACTGCCTTCGGGTTAAGGCATATGTGCCAAGACCTAGGCAGTGCTTTCATTGCCAGAGATTTGGGCATGTCAGCAGGTCATGTCATAGGGACATACAAGGTCTCCCACAGGTGTGTGTTAATTATGGTGGTAATTCACATGGTGAGATGGACTGCCCGAATCCCCCCTCGTGTATCAACTGCCGTGGTGTTCACCCAGCATCATCAACACAGTGTGACCAGTACAAGTTTGTGAATGAAGTCATATCAGTTTGAACCCGTGAGAAGATTTCTTTTGCAGAGGCAAAGGAAAGGGTCAGAGGGATTTTCATCTGCCCTGGGGTCATCTTAGTTTCAGCTTTCTCATGTCGTAAGGAGGTCCCACAGTATAAAACAACACTTTGTACCCCACCTGCTTCTCGGGGTAATCAGTCGTCACAGACGTACCACTTGGGGGATGCTACTGTGACAGCAACACATGGAAGAGGTACCATTCCAGTACCCACTCCTTCAACTCGTGATATGCAGAGTGCTGTCCCCTTGGTTAGTACTGCTTGTGAGAATGAAGTTTACCCGACCACCACTTCGACTGTTTCTGCTCCCACTTCTGTGGCTGACGGCTTGCACACTTCTGTGGTGGTGGCAGATGTCCACATTGACTAGACTCATTCTTCCATCTTAACCAGTAAGCCCGAGGCTCTACCTGTACCTGGCAAATGTCACTGCTGTTTGTCAGAATCCTCTGAGCACGAAGACCGGCCACCCAAGGTCTCTGTTGTGGACCCTTCTGTCAACACCTTTCCTGTTCCCTCTGTCCAGCAGGCTGAAGGATCTAACTAGATGACATCTGAAGCTGGTGGTTCACCTCTGGTCCAGTCCCCGCCTGGGGATGTTGGACAGCTCATAGATGCTTCAGATCTGAAATAGGGGGTGGCCTCCTGAAATGATTTGAGTCCTGTGGACTCTACTTTCACTTCTGGGGATTTTGGTGGGAGCACTGGCCATCCTACATCTCCGATGGTGGCCCCCAAGCTGCCTTCCAAACAAACTGGTATGCCCACTCCAAGGAGTGTTGTAAATCTTACTTCCTCGTCCTCACGTTTGCCTTCAGATGTTAGACAGAGCGTATGTATTTCTGGTGCTGGGCAGGCTCCTCCAAACGGCTTTCACAATCATCAATCCAAACCCATTCGCTTGTCAGGTGTACAGTCCCGCACTTAATTATCATCCCTCCACTGTGGGTTCTATCATCCAGTGAGATTGTCGGGGTTTCAGTGCAACTATGAGGAACTGTGCCATCTCGTTTCTCAATTTAATCCTTTGTGCATGTACATCCAGGAGACTATGGCAGGTGATGCTGTTCCTTCCAGTCCTCCTGGTTATCATGCATTTTATTCTGATCCTCTACCTGGCCAAGGACATCATTGTGGTACTGCAATCCTACTTCGCTGTCATGTCCCATTCACTTGTCTGAGTCTTTCAACTCCACTGCAGGTTGTTGCCACTCAGATTTCCCTTCGTCGCCAGTATATAGTGTGCTGTCTTTATCTCCCTCCAAGTGCTTCTACTGAGAGGGTAGATCTTGCCCAGCTTATTCATGACCTTCCATCTCCCTTTCTTTTACTGTGTGATCTGAATGGCCATCACCCACTGTGGGGTGACAGTATAACCAACTCTAGAGGTGCTATGTTGGCTTCTTTGATGGAGGACGAGGAGTTGGGGGTATTGAATTCAGGTGAGATGACATACTTTCATAGTCAGACTGATGTTTTCACGGCCATTGATTTGTCTTTCAGCTACTGCTACTTTGGATTTTAAGTGTGGGTGTTGCCAGACTTGCATGGCAGTGACCAGTTCCCGATTATTTTAACCTCTGCTGAGTGTGAGCCACAATGTCATCTTCTTCGCTGGTGCCTGGACAAGGTGAAGTGGCCACTCTTGAGAGTTGTGTTCCACAGACTGCACTGTGGACGATTTTGGTAGTGCTGATGAGGCGGCATTTATAACTGATATAATGCACTCAACAGCCCTTTTATCTATTCCCAAGATTGCTGGTCGATTTCTTAAACGTCCGGTTCCCTGGTGGGCCCCTGAATGCACCTTCGCAGTGAGGGCCAAACGGGCTGCCTTCTCTAGGCTTCGCCACCATCATGGGGACACTCAGTATTTGGTAGCTTTTCAGAGGGCACATGCTCATGCACGTCATGTAATGAAGGAGACCAGACGTGCTTCATGGCGGGAGTATGTTTCCTCTCTTCACTCCAGAACTTCTTTCACCCAAGTGTAGAACCGGGTCAGAAAGATTTCTGGCAAGTTTTCTGTTCCTTTCCCTCCAGGTTTATCTGATGCAGGTGGGACTGTGAATGATCCCTTTGCTGTTGCTGAAGCATTTGTCAAGCATTTTGCTGGTGTTTCTAAAAAGAACACTGAATCGCCTTCAGCATGGCAACGTCGGTGCCTGGAATCCTGTAGCCTCAGCTTCACATCTTCTGGGGAAGAGTCTTACAATGTCTCCTTTTATACAGTATTTTTGAGCTTCAATCCGCTTTGTCACAGTGTCAAATTCATCTCCAGGCTGTGATGATATTCCATACAGATTTTGTCTGATGAATCCCTTTCCTTTTTTGCTGGCATTGTATAACAGAATTTGGTATAATGGTGAGTTTCCATCATCTTTGGGAGTTGCTGTGGTTATCCCCATCCCAAAGCCCTGAAAGGATCATCTGCAGGCAATAAATTATCGTCCCTTCTCTCTGACCTCTTACGCTTGCAAGGTTTTGGAGAAGATGGTTAATGGCCGGCTTATGTGGTATTTGGAGAGGGGCATTTACTTATCACCAGTCCAGTATGGTTTTCGTAAAATGCGATCTACCGCTGATGCCCTACTGTCCTAGGAAACTTCAGTCTGTGATGATTTCTCCACTAGCCAACACCAGGTCACGGTCTTCTTCAATTTGGAGAAGGCATACGACACTGCCTGGTGTCTTGGCATTTTACTTTCATTTCATGAGTTTGGTCTTTGTGGGCACTTGTCTGTTTTTATTCATCATTTTCTATCTAACAATTTTTTAAGGGTTCGAGTGGGAGGAGTGCTTTCCAGTGCCCGAGCACTTGAAGATGGGGTACCACAGGGGAGTATCCTTAGTGTTACCCTATTTGCTGTGGCCATCAACAGGGTAATCAGTGTACTTCCTGATGATGTGCAAAGTTCATTATATGTAGATGGCCTCTCAATTTCCTTCACTGCATCTAGAATGTCTCTGACAGAGAAGTTGCAGCTGGCCCTTAATCGAATTTCTGAATGGGCTGAGTCTTGCGGCTTCCGGTTTTCTTTGCAAAAGACAGTAGTTAAGCATTTTTGTCGCATTCAGGGGGTTCACCCAGACCCTGATTTGTATCTTTATATTTGGAGGATATCCTGTGTGGAAGAGACTCGGTTTGGGGTCTTCTCTTTGATAGACGACTAACCTGAGTTCCTCATATTCGTTCTGTGAAGGCAACATGTAGTAAAGCTTTGAGTCTTCTGAGGATCTTAGGACATACTTCTTGGTGTGCTGATCGTCAGATCCTCCTCCTCTTGGACAGAGTTCGTATCCTTTCTAGACTTGAATATTGGGGTTGAGGTTTACTTCTCTGCAGCAGATGCCCGGCTACGGATATTAGATTCTGTGCATCATGCTGGTGTACATTCTGTGCGTCATGCTGGTGTACGGCAACCGAGGCATTCAGATCATCCACTATTTCAAGTTTGTTGGTGGATGCTGTTGTACTCTAGGGGTGGGCAGGAATCGAACCCAGAATCGATTCTGTCGAATCCAGTTTAGTGATCCCGGATTCGATTCCAGTTTACAGAGATTCGACTCTGCCTAACAGTGACTGCAGCCCCCACTCGCTAACGCGCGAGCCGCAAGAGTCCTGGAGGGATCATGGATTCATGACTTGACCTGTCAGTTCTCAAAGGAGTCACGGGCAGTAGGGTACACTCTCAGTCGAGTCACTATTCATTGTGCTCGGACTCGCCTCAGTGGTAGGCCAAAGCCAGTCCACTGTTTAAATGGAAAGCTTCTTCACAATTTTCGCCAATATTAGCACGTAAATATCGATATATTTCATTCGAATAAGGATTAAGTAGTAATAGACTAGTAGTATTACACTGGTAAGCCACAGCCAGTCCACTGTTTAAATGGAGTGCTTCTTCACAACTTTCGCCAATATTAGCAGGTAAATATCGATATATTTCATCTGAATAAGGATTAAGTAGTAATAGACTAGTAGTATTTATTATCATCATCGAGATGTGTGTCTCAGTTTTGTGTGAGTGTGTGTGTGTGTGTGTGTGTGTGTGTGTGTGTGTGTGTGTGTGTGTGTGTGTGTGAGAGAGAGAGAGAGAGAGAGAGAGAGAGAGAGAGAGAGATTTAATCCCTTAACGATTATAGACTCAGACACTGTATCTTTTTCGTATAGGTTTGTCCGTGGACTTCCTGCTGGAAATGTGCAACCAGCTGCAAAAAGGGCAAGGAAGAGTCCTGTGTGGGATTTCATGGAGCAAGTTTCCCCCACCAGCATTAAGTGTCTGATATGTAAATGCACCTTATCCTACAACAAGACAACATCAAATATGATGAAACAGAGACAAAACACTCAGTACAATATGCTGTTCAAAATGGGGATACTTCAGCAGATTCATCATATACACCTGCAGCATGGCCAGAATCGATGTCCACAAGTCAACCAGCTCAGCAAACTCTGCATGATATAATGGCCAGGAAGGACGGCTATAAGGAAGGAAGTCCCCCAAAAAAGCACCTTGATGAACTTCTGATGAACATGATTGTGACAGACTTGCAGCCCATGTCTATAGTTGAAGACAAGGGGTTCAGAAATTTATTCATGGGTTAGATCCAAGGTATGTTCTGCCAAGCCGAAAGGAGTTAACTAGAAAACATTTACCAGCAATGTATGATGAAGCTGTGAAGCAGCTTAATGAAAATCTAAGAGAAACCCCACATGAATCATTAACAACTGATATCTGGACCTCAAGGCAAACGATGGAATTTCTCACAGTGACTGCCCAGTATATTTCTTCCGATTGGAGTTTTGAAGTCAGTTGTGCTGGAAACCGCTTGCATGAAAAACGACCACACAGCAGAAAATATTGCCGAAGAATTAACACGGATTTGAAGGCAATGGGATATCCTAGACAAAGTGTGTTGCATCATCACTGATAATGGAGCAAATATTGTGGCAGCTGTGACTAAGTTCATCCAAACGAAACAACTGCCATGTTTTACACACACATTAAATTTGGTTGTTCAAGATGCCATCAAAAACACACGTGAAGTAAAGACTGCTCGGAGAAAATCGAACATATAATGTCCTTCTTCCACCTCAGTGTCAAGGCAACAGACAAACTTGGTGAAATTCAAGACCAGAATGGAGTGCAACGGAAGAAGCTGATAATAAACGTTGACACTAGGTGGAACTCTACTTTTTATATGATGGAACTGTTTCTCGAGCAACATGAAATTATCACAACCACTCTTTGCTTGTTAGTGAAAAACCTTATGTGCCTTAACAGTGATGAGTTGGAGGTGGTAAGAGATGCAGTGTCACTACTGGAACCTTTTGAGGAGGCAACAAGGGAGATGTCAACAGAGAAATTCACATCTCTATCAAAGGTGATTCCAATAACCAGGGCACTTCAAGAACGCACAAACTCAAAGTCCAACTCCAGAAACAACAATATTCAGGCTATGCAGGGATCATCTCTTGGCACTGAATTTCAAAAACAGTTGCAGAGGAGGTTTCCAGCAATGGAGAAGGTCTTCAGTGCAGGAGCGGCAACTTTGTTACACACAAGATTCAAAAAGGTGCCTTTTGTTGACATGGGAAACGTCAAAGCCATTGAGGATCGAATAATACACTTAATACGCACTGGATACTCCCAAGAAGTGTTGGCCGAGTCAGTGGCAGGACCACTACATGAATCTGAGACTCAAGAGGGTCAAAGAAATGAAGTGGAAGCTAAAAAGGGGTCACTGTGGAAAAACATCGATGCGAAGGTAGAGAAGACTCTAAAGACATCACATTCTACAGCTACAGGGCCTCACACTGAAATGAGGAGGTACCTAGAAGAACCATTGATTCCCCAGGAAGAAGACCAGTTGAAATGGTGGAAAATACACTGCACTTTTTCCAAAGCTACAGGCATGTGCAAAAAAGTTTCTCTGCGTTCCAGCAACATCAGTACCAGCAGACTGTTTTTTAAAGCAGGTAAACTAGTTTCCCAGAGGCGCTGCTCCTTGTCTGATGAAGATATCAATATGATACTATTCCTAAATAAAAACATCAACTAAAACACGACACGGAAACAAGCCCTAATGTACTATGTGATATTGCTACTGTTCATATTATCATTATGTGATATTGCTACTATTCATATTATCATTATAAATGTATTATGTGATATTAATTTTAAGTCATACCAATACTATGTGATATTGCTTTACTAAAAAGTGCAATAAAGTGTTCTTATAAAAGGTTATTTCATTTCTATTCAGGGCATCGTAAGAATGTAGGACAGCCATACAGATAAGGGTGAATATTTTCCGAAAATGTACCAATTTTGTACTGAATTCAAGCATTTTTTGTTATTTATATATAAGTATTATCGAACAGTCGCGGCTGATAAGCGGCTTAGTAAGCTCCTGAGGGCGAGTCTGACCAGTTTGGTGAACCTTGATCCCCTAGTCCCTGTTTGGGGTACGGCTGCACTCGGCGCACCGACTCCACTGAGCCACTTACCACCATATACTTCCTGGTAGGAGAAGAGTCGAATCCGGAATCGAATCCGGCGAATCTCCTCACTCAAAGAGTCGATTCTATCGAATCCAAAATTAGCGAATCTTGCCCAGGCCTAGTGTACTCCCTTTGGATCTGTGATGCCAGTTGCTGATGATGTGTTGGTATTATCTTCATTGCATTCCAAACTCAGTTTCTTGTGCCATAGTCTCCCAGGATTCCTGATCTGATTGTGACACCCGTCATAGTTTTCCAAAGCCCTTTGGTTACAGGGTCTGGTCTGTTTTGTTAGCCCTCTCTGTTCCAAGACTGGCAGTTTGTCCACATCGGATCCCAAGAGTGGGTTCTTGGGTACTCCCTCGTGTGACATTTTGTAGGTCTGTTGTTGATAAAAAGGGCTCACTTCCTCTCATGCGTCCCTCTCTTTCTCTTTAGAAACGCCTCTGCCCATGAGGGTTCTGTCCCCGTTTATACTGCCGGGTCTAAGACTGATACTGGAGTAGGATTTGGTGTTGTCTTCCCCTCCTTTAATAGGGGCGGTAGCCTTCCTGGCATTATTTATATGTATACGGCAGAACTGACTGCAATTTATATGCTCTTAAAATCTTTTTCACTTTCCCCCATTCCATTTTTGTGATATTTAGTGACTCGTGTAGTGCTCTGTCTGCACTGGAGTCTTTTAATGCATCCCATCCATTGGTTTTATCAATTTTCGAGTGGCTTTTTCTTCTTGGCCGTCATGGCAGCCATGTGGATTTCTGTTGGGTTCCCACACATGTTGGTGTGGTGGGCAATGAGAGGACAGATACATTAGCTAAAGCTGCGTCTTCGCAACAGCCCCCAACCGACTACCCACTTCCTGCTTCTGATGCAACACCTTACTTGCGTTACGCAATTAGTACGTGTTGGCACAGACACTGGGATGGTAATGCTTATAATAAACTGGAAGAAATCTTTCAGAGAGTCGTTGTTCCAAGGGTTCTCCCCTCCATGTCTCAGCGATTGGAGGTGGGTCTTGCTAGGCTTCTCATTGGGCACTCTGTGTTCCTGGTGGGACTCAACCGTATTGTGATGACTGCCTTGTTCCCCTTACTGTCCGTCACTTGCTGGTCGAGTGTTCGAGTTTGGGGGACCTACGTCAGAGATTCTTCCATAGGCATAAGGGGACAGATGGTGCCTACTGTTTGTCCTCGATGCTTGATGAAGCCTCTAGCGATTTTACTGATGTTTTTAGTTTTCTTCAGGAGGTGGGCCTCTTTCCACTTTTTTAAGTAATTGATATTTTATAAACTATTCCTTTATTATTTTCAGTGTTTTATTCCTACTAACAGATATTAACTTTACTTTAAATATGCACTTTTTATTTATCTGTGACTTTTTACCTTGTCCGGCGGTATATGATCCTGGCAGTTGCCCACCAGATTTTAATACGATCAGTCAATAGTCCATCACTCCATCACTTCCCTCTCCCTCCTACACCTTACTCATATTCAGTCTCCTAGTTAGTCTCTCACTCTCCATCCTCTCCACATGGCCAAACTACCTCAATGCTTTCTGTTACATCTGCATCCACACCAAAACGCTCTTTCACTTTCTTATTTGTCAGTCTGTCTCTACATGTGATTCCACTTGCTCATCTCATATATCTTATTTCCAATGTTTTCGCTCTTGACTTGCGTCCTTCCATCAAAATCCAACCTTTGCTTCAGTAAGTTAGAATCGTGAACAGAATACTGTCATGCAGAGACTTTTTTACTTCCATGCTCACTTCCTTGTTTCTTCTCACTGCATTCACTGAACCAACGACCTTTCTTCCCTGTTGTATCTTTTCAAGCACTTCATCCTCCAAACTACCATCCATACTTATCACATTACCGAAGTACTTTATTGCACTCACCTTTTCCATTTCCTCACTATTCAGTCTCGTTGTGCATTCAGTGACTTCATTTCTCTCGAAGACCACAACATCACTCTTCCTACATTCACCTGTGGATTCCGTTTCTCACATCCTCTCCTAAATTCATTCATGATGCCTTGCAGTTTCTCTTCGTCTTTCACTTACACCATAGTGTCATCTGCAAACAACAGAACAAGAAGTTTCCAAACGCCGCTTTTTCTCATTAGCAGGGCTCCAACATCCACTGTCCTACCATGTCTGTCTTTTATATATCCATCCATTTACAAATTGAACAACCATGGAGAGATGATACATCCCAGTTTCAATCCATCATTCACATATAAATATTCACTCAGTTCACCGCCAAAACGTGCTGCAGCCCTTGCGTCTTATGCATACTCTTCAGGGCATTCTACAGTTTCCCATTTACTCCTTACCTTTTTAATATTTTACGCATTCCTTGTCTCTCCACTCTGTCAAATGCTTTCTCCAAATATATGAAGGCAGCATCCAACTTCTTTCTTTTCTCTACACACATTTCCGCTAAACACCGTATGATGAATATCTGATATACACAACCTCTTCCCTGTCTGAAACCTCCTTATGCTTCTCCAACTAATTCCTTTGTTATTTTTTACCATATACCTTTCCGGGTACATTCAGAAGACAAATGCCCCTGTGATTCCCGCACACTTCTTTTTCACCCTTACCTGTGCAGTGGAAATAATCACACCAGAATTCCAATCCGTTAGGACTCTATCTCTACCAGTCCAATTTGCACATGTTCCACATCCATTAAACTACTATCTCTCCTCCACACACTCCATTAATTCCAGGGACTTTCCTCATTTTGACACTCATCACTGTTTCCATTACTTCCATCGTACTGATATCTTCCTTCCATATCATCTCCCTCATTCTCCCAATCATTCCCCGCTAATTATACGAGCGATACTTTCATTTTCTGTGTTTAACAAATCCTTAAAATGTTCTCCCCATCTGCACAATATTTCTTTCCTGTCAACCAGCAGTCTTCCATTTTCATCATTTACTTGCCTACTACTTTCATTATTACCCTGTCCTAGGTTCTTAACCTCCTACCAGGTGATTTCTTACGTTCTCTTGATTTTCACTCAAATTACTTCCAAACTCATCATCCACACTCATCTCACTGTCTTATTATTCTTTTCACCTCTCTTCTGCTCTCTGCATCTATCTCTCTATTCTGTCTTTCAACTTCTCCATGCCTCCTTTTTATTTATGCAAAAAAGAAGCAACCACAGGCCAGGAGTCCGAAAATCGTTCCTTCAAAGAAAAAAAAAAATAAACGATACAAAAGAGAGCCAATTCAAGATCCGTTCATTTCGAGATGCCTGGACACACTGCGTTTGAAAGACTGGGGATCATAGGAAGTAGGAAAAACAGAAAGAGGGAGACATTTCCAGGGTTGACCTGTTGCATACATGAAGGGCTGGGAGTAACAGTTAACTCTTGCATTAGAGAGTTGGACAGAAAAGGGATGGGAGTTTGTTGCCAGACGAGTGCTACGCGCCCGTCGTAGAGGTGGAGGAATGCATGCAGACAGTTCAGAGGAGCAGCGACCACTGAAGAAGAGACATAAAAGAGATAAAGATGCAACAGTGCGGCGAAGAGACAGAGGTTATAGGGAGCCAGTAAGAGGAGGAGAGTTAATGAGTCGAAAAGCCTTTGACTCCACCCTATTGGGGAGCCTCCCCACACATGAAAGTTGTACTCTGCACAGGGGTGAATAAAACCCGTGTATAAAGACAACAACTGTGCAGGGGTAAAGAAGGTACGGATTTGGCTTACTAGAGATTTTATATGATCTTTCCAAGATAAGTCCCGAGAGAATGAAACCCCAAGTATGTTCAAGGATGATGCTGGATTGAGCTGAATATTATTAAACATTAGTGGGTACTCCCGTGGAAGATTTTGTCGGGTGGATAGGTGTAAGAACTGAGTCTTTAATGCATTAAAAGCAAGATTATTTTTACCCCAGTCAGAGATGTGGGCCA
The DNA here is from genome assembly GCF_032717465.1 of Coenobita brevimanus. NCBI lineage: Eukaryota > Metazoa > Arthropoda > Malacostraca > Decapoda > Coenobitidae > Coenobita > Coenobita brevimanus. The sequence goes on from NC_137032.1 coordinate 14,146,824, forward strand.
AGTTAGACATTACGTGTGCCATAGCTTCATCTTTTGTTTGTTGAAGTAACTGCTGAGATGGACGTGGCGAGAACCGAGTGGAAAGGTGAACAGTGATATCATCGGCGTATGAGTGGATAGCATTAGATGTACAGCTTAGAAAGTTATTGATGAATAAAAAGGAAGAGAGTTGATGATAGGACAGAGCCCTGAGGAACACCACTATTAATAGATCTAAAAGAACGATGGCCGTCTACAACAGCAACTACAGAACGACCAGAAAGGTTGCTATATATGAAGGCACAGACAGAAGGACAGAAACCGTAAGAGAGCAGTTTGGAAATTAAAGATTTATGCCAGACTCGATCGAAAGTCTTCGAGGTGTCAAGTGCAATGGCAAAGCTTTCACCAAAGTCTCGAAAGGAGGATGACCAGGAGTCTGAAAGGTCGGAACCCTTACTGATGATCAAAAAGAAGGTTATGATAGGAAAGATGGTTTAAAATGTTTCTGTTAAAAATAGACTAGAAAACTTTTGAGACACAGGATGCTAAAGCAATTGAGCGATAGTTAGAGGGTTGTGAATGGTCACCCTTCTTTGGAACTGGCTGAATGAGAGCAAACTTCCAGCAAGAAGTAAAGGTGCAAGTTGACAGACAAAGGCGAAAGAGTTTACCTAGGCGGGGTGTAAGCACAGAAGCACTGTTCTTGACAACAGGACAGACTCCATCAGTCCCATATGCCTTGTTACTGTAGTACTGAGGCCAGTGATGGCAGAAAATACATCAGCTGAAGAAATTTTAATGTCAGCCATGAAGAAGTCAGAGGCGGGCAGTGATGGAAGAGCAGCAGTGGAATTGGCTGCGGTGAAACTGGAGAGAAAATCTGAGAAACGAGATGTGATTTATCACTTAAAGAAACAGCTACAGAGTCATCAGAGGAGAAAAGAGGAGGGAAAATGATGAGGTAGAGTTGTTAGAAAGGTTTTTGGCAAGGTGCCAGAAGGAGGGGGAAGAATTCGAGTTGGAGAGTTGAGAGCATTTAGTACGGATGATTTTTTTTTTTTTTTTGAAGAGTGAAGAACAGGCATAGCAAGATTCCGGGTAGAAACATAAAAAAGAATATGATTCAGGGGTGGGATGGCTCTGGTACGTTTTATAGGGCCTCTCCTTTTTTTTCTTTTTTTATAACAGAACGAAGAAAGCAAAAACAAATGAGTAAAAAAAAAAACATTCAACAGATTACTGATGTCCTCTGTTCATAAAATATCTGTAACAGTTAGACTTGAACAGCTGTGGGTTGAAGTTTGGAGGTAAACAACTCTGGGGAAGCGAGTTCCAGAGAGATGCAGTTCGGGGAATGAAAGAATTGCAGAAGTTCTGCAATATGGCTGAGTAACATTCCAGTCATGAACGCTGCCAGATGCCCGTGTAGCACGAGGGAAAGCATGGAGAGGTGGCACCATGGACGCAACTTCGTCTGAGCATTTGCCAAAAAAGTATCTGTAAATTAATGCAAGGGAAGCAACATTCCTTCTTACTTGCAGGGGAGGTAGTTTATTTGTAATGGCGGAGTTGTTAATAATTCTAACAGCTTTGTTATGAATTTTGTCTAGTTGTTTTAATGCAACCTCTCCACATCCATTCCACAAGGGTGAGCAATATTCAAGCTGAGAGTGCACATGACTTATAAATTACAGCTAACTGTTCATCAGTGAAGAAGTTACAGACTCTGTCCAATAATCCAAGTTTCTTTGAAACGGTTTTAGCAAGTGATCTAACATGAGAGGTTCAGCTGAGGGCATTGTTAAGTGAGACTCCAAGAATTTCAGTACTTTTGAAGATGGGAATATTAGTAGCACTGAAAGTAATGTACGAATCTGGCAATATAATTATGTCTATTAGTATATTGTATATATTTAGTTTTACTAGCATTAAAAGAGACTAGGTTGTTTTGTCCCCATTCACTGATCGTAGATAAGTCTTGATTTATGGAGATGGCTGTACTGAGTTGGGAGGTAGAAATATTAGACTTTGTAAATGGGTGTCTGAGTGTGAATGAACTATGTAGTGTTGAGTCATCTGCGCATGAATGGATGGGATTGTGGTTGACAGATAAGAGATCATTAATATGAACCAGGAGTAGGGTTGGCGCCAGAACTGACCCCTAAGGCATGCCGGCGTTAATTGAGTGGAAATCAAAATATACATCATCTACTTTTACTCTTATTTTCCTGTCACTAAGATATGAAGAAATCAAAGGAACAAAAGACGTTAGCCCATAGCAAGGGAGTTTGGACAGCAGGAAACGGTGTCATACTCTGTCGAAAGCTTTAGAATTATCAAGAGCTACTGCATGGGTTTCTCCATGTAGATCAATTGATTGATGGATGGTATGAGTTAGGAAATTGAGTATGTCAATGGTGGATCTTTCGTGGCGAAAATCATATTGTCTATCACTAAGTAAGTTGTTGGAATCAAGATGTTTAATAATGTGCTTATTAATTAAAGTTTCAAATACCTTACCAAGAGAAGATGTGACAGCTATTGGTCTGTAATCAGAGGGGTCAGAGGAACTTCTTTTCTTCGGGTGGGTTTGGGAATAAAGAAGTACCTATGCATAGTCTGAATAATATAGCTAGAACAGAGGCAAGTTCAGGGGAACACTTTTTCAAAACAGTTGGCGGAATTCCATCTGGGCCTGGAGCTTTGTTGGTAGGTAAATTGTCTAGGATGGATTTTACGTATCTTTTCTGTATTTTAAGTGGGGCAATTTCGGGAGAGTCAAGTTCTAGTTCCGGGACATTCTGGCTGGTATCGCCTATGGTAGAGTTTCTGACAAATGTACTGGCAAAAATATCTGCTTTCCCACGCGGGTCATTTGTAATGTTGCCATCTGAAGATTTTAATGGGGAAATGGAAGATGACTTGTTAAAGTTATTATTGAAAGAACTAAGAGTTTACCAGAATATTGTATTGTCATTAGGGTTGTTAAGTAGTTTTGATGCTTGCTTTTGAAGAAAGTTTGATTTTGCTAGATTTATTATAGCTTCTGCATGATTTCTAGCAATTTTAAATTGAGAGAGTGATTCAGATGTTTTTTATTTTAAGTAAGAGTTATATGCTAATGACTTTTGGGCTGTTGCTCTGGCACAGTTGCCAACAAACCATTTTTGAGAGTTCGATCTTTTAATGAACTATTGACTTGGTATGAATAAATCCATACCAGCTAGTATTAAGTCGCAAATGTGGGACTGAGTGGAACTGGGATCACTAGAGAAGAAAGACTGCCATGGAATGTCATCAAGATAATTTATAAATCCATCCCAGTTTGCCCTATCAAGGTGGCATTGGGTCACCCTGACAGGTTCAGAATGGGGAGATGTTGGGGGGTTAACTAATGAGGCTTTGATGAGATTGTGGTCAGAGGATCCAAGTGGTTACAGTACCTATATCCTGTATTGATCTGGATTATTTGTCAAGAATAAATCCAAGAGATGGGCATTATGGTCAGGATTATCAGGTATTCTGGTTGGTTGCTTTACCAGCTGGTTGAGATTAAACGATTCTGCAAACAGCTCGCACTCTAGACCAGCGTCGTCAGTCCTGGCAGAATGCAATAACCACTCGACATTATGTATGTTAAAATCACCCAAAATGGTTATGTCGGTGCTAAGGGCAAGGTTAAGGTTACTCAACTGTGTGGATATGGAATCATATACACTGGGTTCCGAAGAAGCATTGGGGGAGCGATAAACTTTTTTTTTTTTTTTTTTTGTGTCCGACTCAGGGCATAGGCTTCACAGCCTGCTATTAAGGCCCAGCAGTCCTCCTACATACCATACATCTCTACATGTCACCACTTCGGCGCTAACACCCACCATCCATATTGAATACATGTTAGGGCTGTCTCATGCAGGACTGGTGTATTAGTATTAGCGGGGGTATTTTTACGACATGTCAGCGGGTCTTCTGGTAGATCAGTAAAGCCTGATTTAATGAAATTCAAATCCTTAAACTGTTCCCTGCCCCAGCCGGGATTCGCACCTGGGTCCGTCAGGACTGCAGGCCACCTCTCTACCGATTGAGCCACCGCCTCCCCACTACACAAATATAATTGGTAATATTTTAAGAATTTAGTTTATATAATGAGTAATCAAAACTGGATGAAGTGAAGTTTAAAATAGTGTCAACTGCAAATTGGGATTTGATATAACAACAGGTGCCACCCTTGTTACGGAAGTTTGTAAGGAGATGGTAATGGGGAAAACAAAATGAGGATATATCAGTAGAGGGTGAGATTTGTAGTTCTATGAAGAAAAGGACCAAAGGAGATATGGACTGAAGAAAAAAATGAACTGAGTTTAAATTTGTGGTAAGGCCGCGGCTGTTGGTGACGAATAAGGCCGCACTTTCACTTCTTCGATGACGAGCACTAGCGGAAATAGCAACAGTCGCTACCGGCACAGTCGCTTGATGGTGACTGGGAGGACCCTGTGCCACCAGTCCTACCCTGCCGGTGGTGGCAATCCGAGGTACCACCTCATTTGATAGTAACACTGCAGCGGCCATTACTAAAGAAAGTGAATACAAGGTGTGATATGTTGTGTGCATGTAGTGTGGTGTAGACAATTGAAGGTAGAGGAATTATGGCCTACTCTCTGTGTAAATGAATGCACTGAAAATGTTCAGCAAAGGGAGATGGTCAAGATCAAGTCCTGAGGGCTGGTGAAACGGGAGCTGCAGCTCTCCCTATCACCAGCTTGCCATCCACCTCGGGAGTACTGTCCTATTCGACTGATGCTAGTCTACTCCTACTTGTTGTGGACAACATTAGAATAAGCGTGATTAAACAAAGGCTTTCTTGCATTAGTCAGAGGATATGAGAAGGGAATGTATGTTTCCATGCCCGAGAGAATAACCTCCATAATGCTCAAGGCACAATCTAATGGCTCCCAGCCATGGAAGCTGTAATCATTCCAGGGAAAGTCAAGGAAATACTGCCTGAGGGCCTCCCAATCAGCAGCTCCAAAGTGCCAAAACTGACTTTTCTTTGGAGGGTCCAGGCGCTGTACCAAAGCTTTAGGACAGGCTATGGTAATAAGTTGTGATTGGAGGACCCCAACGGAGAGGAAAGCATAACAGTGTAAGCAGAAGGATTAGTTGTAAGAAAGAGGTCAAGTATGTTGGAGCTCTATCGAAGGTGGTCAGTGATACAGGTAGGGTGCTGTACAAGCTGCTGTAGGTCATTAAGACAGAAAAGATGTAGGCTTGTTCACCAGGTGGATCAGTGAAAGAGGAGGAGAGCCAAAGTTGGTAGTGAACATTGAAATCTCCTAGAATGAAGATTTTGGAGAAAGAAGAAGTGGATAGGTTGTGTTCCACCATAGAAGTAAGATAGTCGAAGAATTTTTGTAGTAGAATTAGAGGATAAGTAAATAGCACAGATATATTTAGCCAGAGAATGACAGGAGAGCCGAACCAGAGAGTGGAGAATTCAGAAGAATTAAGTTTAGGAACACGAGAGCCAGATAGGTCGTTGTGTACACGCAGACAACAACCACCTTTGGCTTTGAAATTAGTATTGAGAAAGTAGGAGGATACAGAAAAGAGTTTGCCATCAGTTGCCTCTGACACCTGAGTCTCAGTTAAGAAGAGAAGATGAGGTTTAAAGGAGGAGAGGTGGTGCTTGACAGAAAGAAAGTTAGAGGAAAGGCCGCAAATGTTGCAGAAATGAAGAAGAATTGAGTCAGACAGTGGTTCCAGGCAGCTCGTTGAGTCATCACCGGGAGATGAGCGGATGGTAGGGGCATTTATGGTCTCCCCCCCCCCCCTGGGGACTCTGAGGCTTGGTTATTAGTCGCCGGTTTTCTTTTTTAATTTTGAAAAGGATGTGTAATGTATACTGTGCATGTAGTTTGGTAATGACAGAGAATCTTGTTCTGGAGAACATGTTGGCCTGCTCTCTGTGTTACTGAAACACTGAAAAAATTCAGCGAAGGGGAATGGTCAGGAACTAGTCCCAAGGGCTGATGAAACGGGAGCTCCAGCTCTCCCTGTCATTAGCTTTCCATCCACCTTGGGAAAACTACCTCATCCACTCATTATCTCCTATCATATTTTGCGCCACAGCTTGTCTCACCTCTTTATTCCACCATGCTGTCCCTGCACTCTCGTCTTCTCTTCACCCCACGCACCACCGCACATGCTGCACAGATTATTCCTCAGAATACCTTACACCCACCTTCCACCTGTCCCACCTGCTCCAAATCATATCTACCCAAGTGCTCATCCACTTTTCTTTTTTATTCTGCTTTTTTTTGTTTTTTTCCTTCAGCAACTTTTATACCCTCTTTGTATGGACTGGTTGATTCTACCCCTTTCGCTTTCTGTTCATCCAGTGCATTTGTATCTTGACTCTCACCGCTACTAAGTGGTGGTCAAAGTCCATATTCCCATCCTCTGTGTGGTATCGCATCCAACACATATCTTCTTTTTCGCTCATGTACACAGACACATAATCAGATATTGCCCTCCGATCATCTAGTTCACCACCCATCCTTCTCATAACTCGTCATGTATACCTTTGGATTATTATGTGCCTAAACTGAGTACTGGCTATCACTAATCCACTCCCTACACACACGTCCACCAGAGCACTACCATTCCCATCCACTTCTGCAGGCACATCTCATTCAACAGCTCCTCCATCCACCTTCATATTCCCTATTTTGTATTCCTACCTCCAATCAAAAATACTCCCTGACTCTTCTGTTCTATGCATGTTTTTACATTTGCTCATAACTCATCTTTCACACTGCCTGCACGGTCTTCTGTCGGCACATAAACATACACAATCGCCCACACTTGTACTTTCAACCTTACCGTAACAGTCCGTAAACTAACTGATCCATACTCTCTTATCTTCTCCTTCCATCTTTTGCACATGAAAATACATACACTCTAAATTTCCCTCTTTCTCACCTCCTGCACATATACCCAGCCTATATTCCCACTCTCTCACACTCTCACCTCACCATTTGTTATCAATCAATCCACGTAAGTCTACTTGTGCATCCCTAAGCTCCTGAACAATCTCTCTCTCTCTCTCTCTCTCTCTCTCTCTCTCTCTCTCTCTCTCTCCCTCTCTCTCTCTCTCTCTCTCTCTCTCCTCATCATTTGCACCCTTCAGGATGTTAATTGAGATAGATGTAGAAAGGAAGAAATGACAGAGTATTTTGAAAGATGATTCAAAGTCGAGGAGGAAAGGGAGGCTGAGATTGTGGCAAGGAATAAAAGTGCTGGGAGAGTTGAATGATTTTTTGATCACGATAAAGGAAATGCAGGAGGGATCAAAGGAGATGAAAGCAAGGAAAGCTGCAGGTATGAATAGGTGTGCTATGGCATGCCTTAAAGGTGGTGGAGCGACTATAAGCGTGTAGTTAATTAGATTGTTCGATGTGTGTTTTGTGAGAGGTATGGTGCCAGTTGACTGGGCAAGTGCATGTGTGGTTCCGTTGTAAATTATTAAGTGATACGTATGAATGTACTAGCTTTAGGGATATAAGTCTGTCGAGTGTTGAATGTCAGGTGTATGGTAGAGCGTTAATTAAGAGAGTTAGAGAGGGTGCAGAGGGCGTGATTGGTACTGAGCAGTGTAGCTTTAGGAGAGGGAGGGAATGCGTGGATCAGGTGTTTGGTGTAAGACAGGTGTCTGAAAAGTATTTAGCGAGAACTAAGGATGTGTTTTGGGCGTTCATAGATTTAGAGAAAGCGTATGATAGAACTAATATGGAGGGTTTGTGGACTGTATTAAGATTGTATGGACTTCATTGTAGGCCTAGGTTGCTATAAAGAGTGAAAAGTTTCTATGCAAATAGTAGAGCGTGTGTAAGAGTGGGAAATACTGTGAGTGATTGGTTTCCCGTGAGAGTGGGGCTGCGGCAGGTATGTGTGAGGTCGCCTTGGTTGTTTAATATTTATATGGATGGTGTTGTAAGGGAAATGAATGTTAGGTGGAGAGTTGGAGGTTTGAGTCTGGTGAATGCTGATTGTAGAGAGTGGAATCTGAATCAGCTGCTATTTGCTGATGATACTGCATTGATGGCAGATTCGGAGAAGAGATTGAGACAGTTGGTAGAGGAGTTTGGAAGGGTGTGTGAAAGGAGGAAGTTGAGAGTAAATGAGAAATAACAGTAAAGAAATGAAGTGCACGTGGTTGGTAGATGGTAGAAGGATGAATATAGTTTTGAATGGTGAGTTGCTTGAGGAGGTAGAGTGATTTAAGAGATGCCAATCATTATTTAATTAGAGTAACTTACATTCACTGAATTACTTTATGAAATTTGCAAGGAAGGTTTAACCTTACAAGTTAATCTTAGTTTTCAATGAAAACTAAAACTAAATATTCACTTTATCTATAATAAGATATAACACCTTCTGTTTTCAATGTCACCATAATAACCCTTTGTACTCCAGGTGGGAAAACATGACATGGAATGCCACGTGGGGGCCTGAAAGACCCCAACTTAATTGGTGAAATTCTGCCAAATGCACAAAGTTACAAATGTTATATTTTGTACATATGTTGCGCAGGACACGGCGCGTGGAGCCAATCCACCATGTGTCCCTTTCGTGTGTGTGTGTGTGTGTGTGTGTGTGTGTGTGTGTGTGTGTGTGTGAGTGAGATTTTTAATGAAACCAAGATTGTACTGAATTTCTACAAAATTTTTGAAAATTTGCACATTAAAAGACTAATGTGGTATATATTTTTAGCTTACATCATTCTTATTCATTCAGCATGCTCTTAACATAATGAAATAAATGTGTTATCAGTTATAATACCATAGAAAGAAAATGACACAATATCATGAAAATGAAATTGTTAGGACTCCATATTATAATTACAAATCATAGTAAATAGATAGATAAATAGATAGATAGAGAGACAGATAGAAGCAGGAAGTCGGATGATGAGAAGGTACTGTGTCTGCAAGAATCGAGCAATGCTAAACATGCTTACACACTCTTAACTCAAGGAATGCTTTATAGGCACACGACAGCGCCTAGTGACCATACACACACATACACACATACTCACACACAGGCTTCTAGAACTTTCCAATCACAAGGAACACACGTGATACGTCTCCTGTTTCACCAGAATTTAGGAAAGAGAAGTCAGGAGGAAGCTAGCGATAGAACAGACAGGTCGCAGGGAGAAGGGCTTAGCAACTTAAGAGAGAGACAGAGAGAGCAAGACAGAGAGATAGCTAGCGGGACTCTACTTTATTCTTCGCTCTGTGTGAGAGACTTGTTAATATTTCCAAGACAAATAAAAATAGTCCCATACTATTCTTTACCTCTCCTGTCAATACATGACAAATGGGAAAGAAGATTATCTACTCACGAAGCTACTCAAGTATAACAACCGCTCGTCCACAAGTCTAATATATATATATAGCTTCTCTACAAGTAACTACAAAGTCTTTTATGACATTTGGTAGCAGCAAACGTATACGAACCTCGTCTACGAATCAACATTGAATTCCTACAAAATATCAAGATTGAAAACAAGAATACCTCTCACAACCAACAACTCACAAATAGCTCCTGACAGTTCTCTCTAAACCCCCCTCCATCTCCCTGAGCATCACGCTGATGCAGAGGTGAAGAGATCACACGACGCCTTGGGGAGGCGGTGGCTCAATCGGTAGAGAGGTGGCCTGCAGTCCCATCGGACCCAGGTTCGAATCCCGGCTGGGGCAGGGAACAGTTTAAGGATTTGAATTTCATTAAAATCAGGCTTTACTGATCTACCAGAAGACCCACCGACATGTCGTAAAAATACCCCCGCTAATACCAACACACCAGTCCTGTATGAGACAGCACTAGCATGTATTCAATATGGACGGTGTGTGTTAGTGCCGAAGTGGTGACATGTAGAGGTGTATGGTATGTAGGAGGACTGCTGGGCCTTGATAGCAGGCTGTGAAGCCTATGCCCAGAGTCGGACACATAAAAAAAAAAAAAAAAAAAAAAAAGTTTAAGAAAGTACTGATACAAACAATCTTGGAATTTCTACGATGAACCAACGAACTATAACCATCTACAATCAACTACAAGTAACAACTCTACGAGTCGTCTGTACAATCTTCTACACGCACCTACAAGTAGCGGCAGTCTTCATCCTACAACGAGTAAATCACAAGAGAAAAGGACCGAGAAAACATCGACAAAGAAAAACAGAACAAACAAACGAAGAGTGAGACACGACTCATAACTCATTTTACTCACTCATCTTCACTCAAGTTACTCATCGCTACTCATTCACTCACCACAGCTACCAGTGTGGGAAGTCGACGTCATCATGCGTGCTTGCTGAAAAGACGCCACGTCAGTCAACACACCACCTGCACCACCACTCACACCATTCCCACCACAGTAAAAATTAGTGAGTTACATAGTTACTTCATTTATACAATACACAGTGATAGACAATAAGCTTCTGCACAAACATATAAAACGTGCTGTATAGTTACAGCTTAAATACACATACTTACTTCAGTTATCTGCATAACTCAAACACTAAATAATCACCAACAATAAATATTCTACACTGTATATATTCATTCATTTATTATAACATTTATTTACTACCAACGAGTGTTACCATTTATACCTACATAAAATACGTGTGTCATACATACAGCTATACATTATTACATCTACAAAGTGATAAAGAAAATATACCATCACAGTTACTCAGTGAGCGATTAAAAGAACTGTATTAAACATTTATTAATTAAAGCTACCTAGTGGAAACATATAAATTAAGTTACAGGGTAAACTAGAGAAAAAAAAAATGGCCAACACAAATGACGTTAGCAAGAGTGAACATCTTCAACACAATCGTGAAGACAATGATTTCCACACAGTGCTGGCACACATATTGCCCACGATAGGTACAAGTGAACAACAAGTCAGTGTATATAGTTAATACTGTATATAGTGTATATATCTTTTTTTTTATATAACATAACAAAATATGGGGCTATATAATATCATTTTCAGTAATACCTGTGCAATATAAACTAAACTTTAAAAAAGTATCCCAAGGAAATTAGCCAGTAATTATGCAACCATGAACAACATAGAAAAAGCGTACACAAGCGAAGAAAAACAAACTATAGAAAATCAATACATACAAAAAAAAAAAGAAGAAGAAGAAGAATGTAAGAAAGAAAAAAGAGAGAAATAGAGTAAGATCACATAACAAACAAATGAAAATAAGTGTAAGTGTTACTACATATGCCAAAATACCACATAAACTACAAACAAAAAAGCAAATTATTGTCTCCACAAGCAAGTGGCATGACACATCATCACTATCATCGACCGCAGCATGACCGGATTCATATGTCAGGACTGCAATTATTACAATTATGTAACGACAAACGATTGCATTATGTTACACTTGCTACAATTATGTAACTACAAACGATATGTAACAATTATGTGACTCCATATTATAATTACGTAACGACAAACGATTGCATTATGTTACATTTGCTACAATTATGTAACTACAAACGATATGTAACAATCATGTAACTCTATATTATAATTATGTAACGACAAACGATTGCATTATGTTACACTTGCCACAATTATGTAACTACAAACAATATGTACCATTTATGTAACAGTTGCATTAACAAGATGTAACTTTCATGTAACTTTAACTACAATTATGTAACTACAAACGATATGTAATAATTATGTAACGACAAACGATTGCATTATGTTACATTTGCTACAATTATATAACTACAAACGATATGTAACAATCATGTAACTCCATATTACAATTATGTAACGACAAACGATTGCATTATGTTACACTTGCTACAATTATGTAACTACAAACAATATGTACCATTTATGTAACAGTTGCATTAACAAGATGTAACTTTTATGTAACTTTAACTACAATTATGTAACTACAAACGATATGTAACAATTATGTAACGACAAACGATTGCATTATGTTACACTTTGCCAATTAACAGTTGCATTAACTAGATGTAACTTTTATGTAACTTTAACTACAATTATAAGGCCAAGACACTTATGTAACAGTTGCATTAACAAAATGTAACTACAATTATAAGGCCAACACAATTATGCATTACCACAATATTTTGTAACAATTCATAAACTGTTACAATTATGTATTACCACAATGCTACTACAATGTTATAAGTCATACAACTATACCACAATTCTGTATTACCAGTATCATCATACAAGTTAGGTGAAATATTAGACATTACTAAAGTGATAACTCAATATGTAATGTATAACCTAGCAGTATTACCATTGCACAATTATATGCGTATGTCTGTTATACATACACATCTCACAAAATGTATACAACTTATTTAAAATGTAATATTACTGAATAATCACTATTTACTATGAATATTATATGTATACAATATTCATACAATTATGTTACTTTTACAATATTATATATTTCACTTAATTAGCTTATAAGTTCATTATAATGTGTATATAATATGTATTAATATATTATGACTATTATACTGTCGATGGTACGCCATTTTCGCGTGACCGAGCAATATGTTAGGATTCCATATTATAATTACAAATCATAATAGATAGATAGATAAATAGATAGATAGAGAGACAGATAGAAGCAGGAAGTCGGATGATGAGAAGGTACTGTGTCTGCAAGAATCGAGCAATGCTAAACATGCTTACACACTCTTAACTCAAGGAATGCTTTATAGGCACACGACAGCGCCTAGTGACCATACACACACATACACACATACTCACACACAGGCTTCTAGAACTTTCCAATCACAAGGAACACACGTGATACGTCTCCTGTTTAACCAGAATTTAGGAAAGAGAAATCAGAAGGAAGCTAGCGATAGAACAGACAGGTCACAGGGAGAAGGGCTTAGCAACTTGAGAGAGAGACAGAGAGACAGCTAGCGGGACTCTACTTTATTCTTCGCTCTGTGTGAGAGACTTGTTAATATTTCCAAGACAAATAAAAATAGTCCCATACTATTCTTTACCTCTCCTGTCACTACATGACAAATGGGAAAGAAGATTATCTACTCACGAAGCTACTCAAGTATAACAACCGCTCGTCCATAAGTCTAATATATATATATAACTTCTCTACAAGTAACTACGAAGTCTTTTATGACAAAATGACACAAAAAATTAGGTTGAATTTATGTTCAGAGCATAAACAATATTTACATTTATATTCAGAAAACCCCTGAATGATTAACAAATCAAGTATACATAAACATAAACAAGACTGACATTTTGTGGTTCATAGTCATTATCGGCAGATAAATCACTGCAAGTGTCAATATCACAATCAGAAATGGGAGGATCTTCTCCAATTCCCCCCTCTCCCGACTGTAGAATAGCTCAACAGGCAGTGGCATTGTCTGTAATATCTATAATTTAATTAAAAAAATATATATATATTGTTTCACGGAATGCTAGGTGGGGCACCAGACGACCCCAATGAAGTTTGCTGCCTTGTCATTCTTAAACTATTTTTTTTTTTCTCAAACTATGTGAGCCTATAAACTGGCCAAGTACAAACACATTCCATCTTATTTAAATCTGGGGGGAGTCAATCTGACCCTGCATTACGTACGAAAGGAAAAGCATGCACAGTCGGGTACATGAAATATTATTATTATGAGTATGACTATAAGCATTCCTAGTCTATGAAACCACTGAACCAGCGCCAAGCTTTCCCTGAAAAATTCCTCTGCTTTTAACAGGGACAACTATATTAAAAGATGCGCACATACCGCTACACATAGGATATCTCCCTCTGGGGGAAAATAGTTTCCACATGTAGTAAACAATTCACTGAAGAGGAAGTCAATTATACCATAGAGTCCTGTAAGAAGCTATGGTATTCTGAAGGCTTACTATTACAACTTAAGAACAAATCCCTAAACATAATTATGAAGAAAAGGAATGATGGGAATAAGCCAAGGAACATGACTTGGAGATACAGTCGTCTCCCAAACTCAGATGTGGTGTTTTTCACAGATAGATACCTGAGTAAAGGAAAAATGAATATTGCTTGTTCATCAGGTATAAGGGCAGGTGAAATGATGATGACTATAAAATTAGAGAGAGAATGATAACAGTGTCATTTATCGAATACCATGCAAAAAATGTGATAATATGTATATAGGGGAAACTGGACGAAGTATAGAAAAGAGGACTGAAGAACGTAAGAGGGATGTCAAACATCACAGAACGTCAGACTCTCTTGTATTACATATAAAGAAATGTAATAACCTTCCAGACTGGGAAAACTAAAAAATTATCAAGAAATATCTAAATAAAAGAATAAAATCTTCAGAAGCTGAATTTATACGAATAAATAACAGGAATGTAGTTAATCATGGGGAGGGGTTCATTCAATGGTCGGAATCTGGCGCAAGCATAGCCTTGTGGCCCCATAAACCGGATTAGGGATAATCGAAGCCCTCCTGGGTAAAGCAGAGCAGATCAATAGTACTGTTCTCCTTCGGGCCCCAGAAGGGGGGGGGAATTGGAGAAGATCCTCCCATTTCTGATTGTGATACTGACACTTGCAGTGATTTATCTGCCGATAATGACTGTGAACCACAAAATGTCAGTCTTGTTTGTGTTTATGTATACTTGATTTGTTAATCATTCAGGGGTTTTCTGAATATAAATGTCAATATTGCTTATGCACTGAACATAAATTCAACCTAATTTTTTGTGTCATTTCATTTTCATGATATTGTGTCATTTTCTTTGTGGTATTATAACTGATAACACATTTATTTTATTATGTTAAGAGCATGCTGAATGAATAAGAATGATGTAAGCTAAAAATATATACCACATTAGTCTTTTAATGTGCAAATTTTCAAAAATTTTGTAGAAATTCAGTACAATCTTGGTTTCATTAAAAAACTCACACACACACACACACACACACACACACACACACACACACACACACACGAAAGGGACACATGGTGGATTGGCTCCACGCGCCGTGTCCTGCGCAACATATGTACAAAATATAACATTTGTAACTTTGTGCATTTGGCAGAATTTCACCAATGAAGTTGGGGTCTTTCAGGCCCCCACATGGCATTCCATGTCATGTTTTCCCACCTGGCGTACAAAGGGTTATTATGGTGACATGGAAAACAGAAGGTGTTATATCTTATTACAGATAAAGTGAATATTTGGTTTTAGTTTTCATTGAAAACTAAGATTAACCTGTAAAGTTAAACCTCCCTTGTAAATTTCATAAAGTAGTTCACTGTATTTAAGTTACTGTAATTAAATAATGATTGGCATCTCTGAATCCAATTAAGGGAGAAGAATCACCATATTTCAATTAGTTTCTAAGTCTCGTTGAAGATGCGCACTGTACATAGTCGGCACCAAGATGCTTGGATAGACCCACGCAACCCAACCCAGACAGCAAGCCCATGGTCATCTGTCATTTCGACTGTATCTAGCCAAGTGTTCTTAAAGATGTGGCCAAATCGAGGAGACCTGGCTATAGTATAAGGGGACAAGAATTGGTTAGTAAGGGTATTGGTTATACACAACTAATTATAGAGACCTATTACTTACTTTTAACATTTAGTATTTCATAGCAGAATACCTGCAGAACTGAAGGTAATTTATTTCTGACATTTTGACGCATCTGAGTGAGGAAGCAGATGTGTGCTGAGGCTTTAAGCAGATTCATGGTTGGATTCGTGGAGCATGACTCCGCACGCGGTAGAGATGCCGATACAGAAATTCATATATTTCGGGCTCAGAGCAGAAAAGCTGGTTCCTTTTGAAATGGTGAACGGCTAAATGCGGTAATGGATTGGGATCACCTCTATACTATCCTTTTTCTGGGAGGAAATTACATTTATGAGGATGAGGAAGAGAATGAAACCGTGGAGAATATTATGGCAGTGATTGGAGCTATTGAAGTGTCCTGTAAATCATCAGGAGTCATAACTCTCCAAATAGCCAAGAAATCTATCATTTGGTGCACCAGTAAGCTACGGTACATATAAATTAGCCAGCAAGGCCGTAAATAGGAAGCTGCAAAGAATATGCAATGGAAGGTTTTTTTTTTCGCTTTAATGCCAAACCCTTCCAGGCAACCCTTAACTCATAGCTGCTGGGCTATTTATACCATGGTTGTCCTCTCAGTACGAGCAGTTTTCCAAAGATTGCTTGTTTTCAAACCTTAATATATCGGAAAACATAGAAATTGGGAAAACAAATTAAAAACTTTGTTATTCGCCAACTCATCTTCTTGCAAATAAAATCATCCTTAGGTCTGTAGGCTGTCGCATCGAAAAGTAAGGACGAGGAGAAGATGATTATTTCGGTGCAAGAGGCAGGACGTATTCGTGTGTTTGCACACGGTCTGGTTTTGACTTCACTCTCAATGTGATAATGTCTCCACTGCTAGATAACCTAGGCACATTGGTGCCCATGGCATGCCCTATGGCACTATCACTGAGCCCTTTCGTAGTATCAGGAAAGAAACTTGGCAGATGTGGATGAGAGAAGGAGTTTGGGTGAAGGGGGATTGGAATCAGACGAGAAGTCTCAGAAAACATAGTTCAGCACCTGGCTAAGTCACACAGATGACTGAGGTATGCTTGCGTGAGGTGACGAGAGTCACTTCCTACCTTGAGTGATGAGATCAAGTGGCAGTTGCATCAAATTATGGCGTGAAAACAGGTGCAGTCTCGACCAACACCCGGCACCACCACACCACCAATTTCTCGACAGTTGCAATTGGCACCCAGTGGTTAAAGGTTACGGCTGACGGTATTCACTGGAACCGTCAAGGCAGAGAGGCGGTCCTGATGAAATTCATAAACAATATAGAACATAAGAGGGAAATTTTATATGTGGTACAGCTCTTGGGTGGTCTAATAGAATATTGCTGAGCCAACTGTTTCTGGGCTAAGAGTAATTTTATTGTTTATTTAGAGCAGTGAGTCCGGAAGTACAGCAGTGTGTGATTGAATGGAAGGAGGTGTCATCGAGACTGATGTGGGTGAAAGCGAAATTTGGACGTGAGTTGTGGGTGTTTGTGAGTGCATATGGGCCTGGTAGTGAAAGGGATGAACAAGAGAGGGAGTCTTTCTGGAATGATGTTGATGAGTGTCTGCAGAGTTTTGGAGCGAATGTGAATGTGGTAATGATGGGAGATCTGAATGCTAGAGTGGGAAATGTAGCAGTTGAAGGCGTAGTTGGTATGCATGGTGTGCCTGGAAGAAATGAAAATGGGGAACGAATGATAGTGATGTGTGTTGAGCGAGAGATGGTGATTGGGAATACGCTGTTTGAGAAGAAAGATATTTATAAGTATACATGGGTGAGACAGGAGGGTGGAAGGGTTGTTGATAGAGCTTTGATGGACTATGTGGTTGTGTCTAGGAATGTAATAGGAAGATTGTTGGATGTGAGAGTTCTAAGAGGGGAGGGTGGAGGTATGTCTGACCACTACCTGGTGGAGGGAAAGTTAAGAGTAGGTAAGAGATGGGTGAGAGCTAGGAGGGTTAGGTGTGGCAGGGAGGTTTTGAAAGTGAGTGAGTTGGATAAAAGAGAGAAAAAGATAGAGTATCAGGAGAAATTGAAAGATGAGTGGAACGCAGTGAAAGATCGGGAAAATGGCAGCGTGGAGGAGGAATGGCAGTTGTTTAAAAGTGCTGTGGTGGGGCATGCAGAAGAGGTGTGTGGTGTGAGACGTGTGGGTGGTGGTGTAAGAAAAGAAAGTGAATGGTGGTGCGAGGAAGTAAGTATGGCTGTGGCCGAGAAGAGACGTGCATATGAAGTGTGGCTGCAGAGGAAGGATGAGATGTCATATGAAAGGTATAAGGAAAAGAGGAATAGAGCGAGAAGGGCTGTGCGTGATGCTAAAGTGGCAGCAGATGAGAGGTGGGGTAGGCGGCTGACAGAGAATTTTCAACAGAATAAGAAAATGTTTTGGAAGGAGGTGAAAAGGGTGCGAAAGGGAGAGTCTGGGAAGGAAGAACGAGCAAAAGCAGAGGATGGAAGGATGTTAATTGAGATGGATGCAGTAAGGAAGAGATGGGCAGAGTATTTTGAAAGATTATTAAATGTAGAGGAGGAAAGGGTGGCTGAGATTGTGGCGGATGGAAGGGTGCAAGGAATAAATGTGTTGGGAGAGTTGAATGATTCTTTGATCACGAAGGAGGAAGTGGAGAAGGCAGTAAAGGAGATGAAAACAGGGAAAGCTGCAGGTATGGATGGGTGTGCTGTGGAATGTCTGAAGGGTGGTGGAGTGACTATTGTTGACTGGTTAATAAGATTGTTGAATGTGTGCTTTGAGAAAGGTATGGTGCCA
The DNA here is from genome assembly GCF_032717465.1 of Coenobita brevimanus. NCBI lineage: Eukaryota > Metazoa > Arthropoda > Malacostraca > Decapoda > Coenobitidae > Coenobita > Coenobita brevimanus. The sequence continues at coordinate 14,165,257 of NC_137032.1, forward strand.
ATTGACTGGGCAAGTGCTTGTGTGGTCCCGTTGTATAAAGGCAAGGGTGATAAGTATGAATGTACTAGCTTTAGGGGTATAAGTCTGTTGAGTGTTGTAGGTAAGGTGTATGGTAGAGTGTTAATTATGAGAGTTAGAGAGGGTACAGAGGGAGTGATTAGTGATGAGCAGTGTGGCTTTAGGAGAGGGAGGGGATGCATTGATCAGGTGTTTGCTGTGAGACAAGTGTGTGAAAAGTATTTAGCGAAAGGCAAGGATGTGTTTTGGGCATTTATGGATTTAGAGAAAGCGTATGATAGAATTGATAGGGAGGCTTTGTGGACTGTTTTAAGATTGTATGGACTTGATGGTAAGTTACTAAAAGGGGTGAAAAGTTTTTATGTAAATAGTAGAGCATGTGTAAGAGTGGGAAATGCTGTGAGTGATTGGTTTCCCGTGAGAGTGGGGCTGCGACAGGGATGTGTGATGTCACCTTGGTTGTTTAATATTTACATGGATGGTGTTGTAAGGGAGGTGAATGCAAGAGTTTTAGGTGGTCTGAGTCTGGTAAATGTTGATGGTGGAGATTGGAATCTGAAGCAGCTGCTGTTTGCAGATGATACTGCACTGGTGACTGATTCAGAGGAGAGATTGAGACAGTTGGTAGAGGAGTTTGGAAGGGTGTGTGAAAGGAGGAATTTGAAAGTAAATGAGAATAAGAGTAAAGTGATGAAGTGTACGAGGTTGATAGATGGTAGGGGGATGAATATAGTTTTGAATGGTGAGTTGCTTGAGGAGGTAGATTGTTTTAAATATCTAGGGTCACATGTTGCTGTGGATGGAAGAATAGATGCAGAAGTGAAGTTTAGAATAAATGAAGTAGGAAAGGTGCTGGGAGGAATGAAAAAAGTGTTTAAATGTCGTTCGCTTAGAATGGATGTAAAGAGAAGGCTGTATGAGGGTGTTGTGGTACCGACTGCATTATATGGGGCTGAAACATGGAATATGGGTGTAGCAGAGAGGAAAAGTTTGAATGTAATGGAGATGAGGTGTCTGAGGAGTATGTGTGGAGTGACGCATATGGATCGGGTGCGAAATGATGAAGTAAGAAGGAGAACTGGAGTTGTTCAGGAGATGGCTGGTAGAGTTGAGCAGAGGGTGTTGCGATGGTTTGGGCATATGGAGAGAATGGATAATGAGCGATTGGTGAAAAAGATAACTAGATCTGATGTGAGAGGTGAAAGGCTGAGAGGAAGACCACAAATAGGATGGATGGACAGTGTGAAGAGAGCGCTGGATGCGAGAGGGATGTCTGTTGAGCAAGGAAGAGTGGCTGTGCGTGACAGAAATAAATGGAGAGAAATTGTGAATAAATAAGTGATGACGCAGCCCTGAGGGGATATTCTCCCGCATTTGGTCTGATCAGTTAGTCAGGTCAGGTGCAGGTAAGGGGATGGGTATGTTATGATGTGGCAGGGGTAAACCAGTTCTGCTGTCGGGCCCTGCTGCGGATGTCACTGATTGCATTGCGCAGTTGACCCTTGTGCGGTGTGGTGCGGTGAGGATCTGTTCGTTCTCCCCTTTGGGGCTAAGATGTGAATGAATGTGTTTAAATGGATGAGTAAATGGAGAGTGTGTCGTCCTGTCTCGGCTACCTCCCTTTCCTTGGGGGAAGCAGCCTAGGTATATAGATAGATAGATTAGAGCAGCGTTTCTTAACCTTTTCCAACCAGTGCACCCATTGCAGTAAGGCCACACAGTCCAGCACTCCGTTACATCTGGTTACTGGGACTACAGTTGCTACACTGCTACAGTTACTACACTACTACAAGGATAAAGCAATTCATTTTATACATTCTCCAAAAATAAAATATCAATGATGCCAATACTAAGCAAAACCAATATATGTTGCATTTTCCAGCATCCCCTAAAATTGACTTCAGCACCCTCTGGGATGCTAGCACCCAAAATTAAGAAAAGCTGATTTAGAGGTTATGATTGTGGGGAAAAACGTATAACCCAAGTGGTTTAACAACCAAATATAGGAATTTGAAAGGTAATCAGCCATAATGTCCATTTCATTTTAAGACCTGAACGAGTGGTAGAGCAGGACGGGTAACAAGAGCTATAAACGACTGTAATGAAGCATTACAGGAAACACCACTGTCAAAGGAGAAATTAAGAAGTCTTTTGAACATAATAAAGGACAGATGGACCAAGTATTAAGAAAGTTATACCTAGTGTATATATAAGATGCTATTGTGAGGGATAATGATAAAGATCTGTGGGAATCATCTTATACAAAATAAGAAAATAGGCTAACCTAGAGGAATACACAACAATCGTAAAGTTGCCTGAAATAAATTGATCCAATTCTACCGCAGAAACTAGAGTTGTGGACCTGTGTAGTAAAGCCACACTACCAGAAGTTACGTTCCCAGAGATTGATGGGGAACCAAACTGGAAATGCTTCTGGGATACATCTAATATGTCCATGACAGAACAGACCACTCCAGTGTATGTAAAATTCTCCTATCTGTTCGAACATGTCATGGGCACGCCTTGTAAGTTGATAAGTGAATTGCTTGTGGAAGAGGATGATTATAAAGCAGCTTTGAGTAGCCTTAGATAGAATTATGAAGATAGGGAGCAGGTCATTATTCGGTTATTGAAGACATTTATTGAATTACCCATACCTAAACATGATTTTCATTCTTTGTAAAACTTTCGGATTGTAGTGAGTTGTAATTTAAAGACCTTAGGTACTTACGATGATGTAAAGGCAGCAGTTTGGGTGCTTTATAGAATTATTACCTAGAACCAAGGATGAATTGTATGGCAAGTACCAGAAAGGTTATTTTTCCTCTGAGGAGATTGAGGGGGGCTTAATGCACTTCTGCAAACATTTGCAAGGAACAGTGAACCCTGCTGAAAGTGAACAGATGGTCGAATTAAAGAAAAGAACCACTAACCAGCTGGCTGTGAGACCTAAGTCAGTGTCAGTTAAATCTGTAAATATTGGAGAGGTGGGCACTTTTATTAGCTCCTTATAATCTGAGGATAAATTACCAAGGACAAAGAATGGACATGCGGATAATAATAAGGAGGTAAAAACTTCCATGGTAAAGGTCCGGAAAGGTTGTGTAATTTGTAGTGAACAACATTCCATTGTATTTTGTCAGAGTTAACCTGATTATGCCTTTAGAATAGTGAGGCTGAATGAACTGGGGTGTTGCATGATTTGTATGAATGTAGGACACACAACCACAGACTGTATAAGTAGATTAAATCTTTGTTTCAAGTGCAAAAAACGGTAACCATTACTGAGCTTTGTGTCCAAGGATGGTTAAGTATGAGGCCTAAACCCGGAAGTGTTAATATGACTTACGAAAACAAATATTCCAGTAACAATGCCAGCTGTCGTTCTAATTGCAGATGTGAAGGTAATGATAGAAAACAGAAGTGTATCAGCATGTAGTCTTTTTGATACTGATGCACATTTCTGCTGATAATAAAAAAAAAAAAAAAGCTACCCATTATTGGCAAAGTAAATCTAGCCATTACAGGGTTTCCAACTACTAAGGACGCACAATCCTTCGACTTAGTAAGACCCTTAACACAACTTGGCAGGTATAAATGTCGTTTGACTGGAGCTGTACTGGTTAAGATGGAAACATGTATATTTATCAAAGGACTGAAGGAAACCTCTGATCATGTACAGAGCTTAGGGATAAGGTTGGCTAAACAGAATATCAAATCATGTTCTGTGGGTCCCATAAAAATGATCACTGGGTCAGATTACTGTGGAAGATTCCTACATAGGACTTCAGGAGGAAAAAAGTATAGATGTTCAAGACCCTGGGAGGTATCCTTACTATGGGTCAATTGCCTTTTCCGAAGCAAGACAGAGGAGATGCCAACTTGGTAGACTCAATCTTTGTTACCCCTACACGTTATTGACGGTAGCTTGAATAAGTGCAAAATTTAAACCTACTCAAATAAATGACATATTGGGTGAGAAAATTGAACGTGTACATAAACTGTGATACTTGGATAGTTTGGGGATACAGCCTGAAGAACTAATCCCTGAAGAGAAAATAACTATGGACTTGGATGATCAGCTCGTGGAATTTAAAGATGGAAAGTATTGGGTTGGATTGCCATGGAAGCTAAACCATTCAGAGTTACCTAGATTACCTGGCAACTAAAGCTCAGTTCAGTACTCTTCCAAGAAAGTTGAGAGACAAACCAGAACACCTAACAATGTATAATAATATAAAGGATCAAGAACAAATTTATATATAAGGTAGTTCTGTTAATGATAAGGAGGGACATTATTTACCACATCATGCTATAAGCAAGGACTCGGTAACAACTCCCATAAGGATAGTTTCTAACTGTAGTAGTAAAGCATCCAAAGGATTAGCTATCTTCAAAGACTACCTATACTGTGGACCTACACTAACTGAGAAGTTGGGGAATATATTATTAAGACTTAGAGAGAAATCTAATGCTTATACAGCAGATACTCGTAAGGTTTTTCAGAATAGGGTTGAGAGAAGAAGATAGGAAATCTGCGAAATTCCTATGCCCTCAATATCGTCAAAATAAGGATGGGCCTTTAAAAACTTACTGTCTCCGACCGGTGCTTTTTGGCTCTTGTGCTTGTCCTTTCCTACTGTGCGACACTTTGAAACATCATTCTGAGAATGACAAATGCATAGGAACAGGATAGGGCTTCTATGTAGGTAATATCCAAGTTGTTACTGAAACAGAGACGGAAACATGGAAGGCTTATAAAGTAGCCAATTCCGAAGGTAGGAAGACATATTTGCCGTAACAGAGCTGGAATACAAATTCACCGTTTTTAAGGTATAGAATACAATAGGACTATCCAAACAGTGACATTCCCAGAACTCAAAATGTGTTGGGCCTTAACTGGGACACAAAGGTTAATGAAATAAGGTTAAAACCAATTTAGTTCTCTGATGTACTACTCACCAAAAGGCCCTGTTTAAGTCAGGTCTCCATGTTATTTGACCTATTAGAATTTGTTAGCCCCATAGTTATTAGGGCAAATGTTTAGTACACGAGGCTTGGCGAAAAAAGTTAGACTGGGACACTGAACTAGGTGATATGTATGTTGAACAATGGGAACAGATTAGAAAGGAAAAGGCATCAACCATATGTATTCCCAGGCAGATAAACTGTAACATTCATTACATTTGCATATATTTTGTGATGCTTCTCAAAAGGCATATGTGGCAGTAGCTTATTGTGCAACAAGAGATTAGTGTAAAATTATTATGTTCAAAGCCAGGGTTCAACAATTTAAAGGAAGAACCCTACCTCAAATGGAATTAGCTTCCATAGGAGTAGGAACTGAATTCACCAGGTGATTAATCACTGCTATTGATACTCAGTTTGAGGATATTTATATATGGACCAACAGTGATATTTTTCTTTACTGGATAGGAACGGAAGACAGTAAAATTCCTTTCGTATGCAACAGAGTGAAGACTATAAAAGAACTGTCTTCCAAATTCAATTTTATGCAAGTATCCTCCAATCAAAACCCAGCTGATCTTCCTTCACAAGGGTGAACTGTAAAGAGAGGGATCAGAAATGACGTGGTTTAAAGGTCTTTCATTGTTACTAAAGAATGGCCTGGGCAGAAACAGTATAATATTCCTAAGGTTAGAGTTTTAAAAGTGTTTTAACCCTTGTAAGGTAATCTTGATTTTGTTACTATATTAGGTAACGTGGGGTCTGACAGACCCCAGGGAAAAAAAAAAAAAAAAAAAAAACTTCCGTTTGAGATATTTCAACATGCTTTAATACACAAATAATTCAACCCCTTATCTGTAAATAGGGACAGAAAAAATAAAGTTTAATCAAAAAAATATATATTTTATTAAAGTTTATACAAAAATGGTGAAATTTTAGGTATAAAAATTTTAAAATTAAATCTTGCAAAATTGAAAAACAATATCATGATTCCTTGGGTGGTCTGCAGTAGACCGATGTTGGGACCTTCTGTATACAAAAGGAGAAAGACAGCAAACTGAAATAAAATAATCACAAGAAGGCTCAACTGAGGTTACATTATAGGTAATCTGGGGTCTAACATACCCCAATGGCTCTATAGAGCAAAATCAGAGCCAGGTACAGCTATGACCCCATCATCCCCATGAAGAGCATCACTAGGCAGGAAGGTAATGAGACGGACAGATCTGTAGACCTTATGCTAATACTTTTTAAAATTAAATTTCGGGGACTGGGGTTTCTGAGACCCCACATTACCTATCTAGGGTTAAACCTGGATCCCGTAGTACCTGAGCCAGATGCGATAGATGCCAGTAGATTTTCATCAATAAGGCAACTCCTTAACACTGCTAAATTAGTTTTAAGATTTTTAAATAAAAAAGTTGGGTTTGAGGAGTTCGAGCCAATGGAATATTAGGTGAAAAGGTTGCAAGGGTAATATTACCTTTTACGCCAAGGCACTGGCAGCAAAAATAAGCTGATAAGAGTTTTAGGATTATTTTTAGAGAGAAAGAATCTAATTAGATGCTGTGGCACAATAGAAAAGGCTTATTTACCTCTCCAAACCAGACATTCTATACTGTTACCTGTTACCCAAGAATGATTATTTTGTTCAATCAATTGTTAAAGAAGCCCATGAGTTAAGTCTTCATGGAGGTGTGCCGCAGACTTTGGCCCGAGTCCGAGAAAGGTTTTGGATTCCTAGGGGTAGACAGGTTGTGAAGAAATATCTCAAGAACTGCATTATTTGTAGGGAGTATGAGCAATGACCATATGTCTATCCAGGACCACCTGCTTTACCAAAGGATAGAGTAAAGGTGTCAATTGGTATATAGGTAGGTATCTAGGTAGGTAGGTGCCACCAATATCAATAATGTGGATAAAATGTAGAGAATTGTTGCCACCAGTGTCAGGCATCGTAGAGCGTTGTAGACTACTGCTGCTGCCAAATGTAGATGATAGTCGTAGCTTAGGAGTTGGGATTGTTGTAGATTGAAGAGTTACCTGTGTGGGCTACTATCAATGTATAAAGTCGTAAGGCGTTGGATAGCGTGGAGATTGGGTATTTGTAGGCCTTCCTCTGTTTCACTTCCCCCCACCCCCCTCCGTCTATCTTGTTTTATATTGAAAATGAGGTAGAGGTACTCTGGGGTTATGGGGTTTTATTGTGACACAGTTTTATTGTTCACGGGCAGAGTGATGTGACCCACTGATTGCCAGAGTGACAGCTAATCACTTACTGGCTGCTACCTCCTACTACATTTCCTACTCTTCCCAGTCTCCTTCTCCTCCTACTGTTGCTCAATCTCCTGCCTCCTATTGATCGTTACACCTGATTTTGGGGTATATATTACTGCCTGGTTTCCGGTTGGCTGACGTGTGTGTGTGTGTGTGTGTGTGTGTGTGTGTGTGTGTGTGTGTGTGGCGTCTAGCTTGCTCCGTCACGTGAGCTAACTGGCTTCCGTGAGTTACATTAAGTATTTGATATACATCCTGAGAATCTTGATAGTCTGGGCCAGAGGATGTGTATATTTCAGATCCTGATGCCCAAGACGTATCTACCTGCTAATTACATATTGTGCCAGTGTTACATATTGTAATGCCTATAACTGTTAAATACAGTATTGTGCTATTAATGCCTATAAATGTTAGCCAACCCTTCAAAGTAATATGAGTTGATTACACAGGGGCTATAACTGTTATAGGTGAGGAAACTTCCCATAAGTGTATCTCTCTCTCTCTCTCTCTCTTTATATATATATATATATATATATATATATATATATATATATATATATATATATATATATATATATATATATATATATATATGTTTACTTGTACCTACACAAGGGCAGTCCATCTGGATATGGCAGAAGATTTCGAGTTCAGAGACATTCCTAAACGTATTCAGAAGATTTGCAGCTAGACGGTCTTGTCCTAGCAAGTTGGTAAGCGACAAAGGAACCAACTTCGTTGGAGCATCACCCTTAATTTTAAATATAATGAAGACCCAAAGGCTAAGTCGACCCTGGGAATTCCCAATCGTAAATGGCAGGTCATAGTTCCTAAAGCCCGATGGCAAAATTGGTTCACGGAATGAATGATTGGTGTTGTGAAGAACTGCTTAATGAACTGGATGAAGATCGTTAAGGAAGAGTTAAGGAAAGTAAAAATTGAAACTGCGACTAAAATTAACCTGTCTTGATGACACTAGTGTCTCCATTGCAGCCTTCATACCAGCTCATATGTTGGATGGCAGAAGGCTCCATTCGGTACCTTGTGTTGATATCCAGGAGTAGATGATCCCACCATAGAGGATAATGAACTAGGGCAACATCTGCATGAGGGATATCAACATTTGAAAAAGGTGTTAAACATCTGGAATAGACATTGGAGCAAAGATTATCTTTTGAACTTATTAGAAAGGTATTATGGGCCTCAAGCTGCCAATAACAAGGCCTTTATAAACATAGGAGATATGGCCTTAGTGAAAATAGATCAACCTAGATCCCAGTGGCCATTAGGCTAGCTAAAGTCATCACCACACATCCAGATTCGAAGGGGGCGCTGAGACATGCCAAAATTAAATGTAGAGGACATGTCAGCATAAAAATAATCGACAGATTGGTGCCTCTTAAGTTAACGGCTAGTCCTGAGACTGAATGGTGGAGAACAATTGGTTCAAGACGACCTAGAAGGGCCGTAGCAGAGTGTTCTCGAGACTTGTGGAGAGATCTTCTTGCTGCGGGTCATACTACATTATACAATGTATTTTTTTTTTTTTCGCCCTCCATTAGTACCGTTATATCTCATGAACGGTTTGAGCTATCAGCATGAAACCTTCAGGGTATCAATATCATGCCAAAATATTGGACGAGTCAGAAAATTGGCACTAGCGGTCAAGGTCATGCTCACCAAAATGCTGCCAAAGGTCAACTAGTTTTTATCACCTGCCTATCTATCTATTACCAGACGCCTCAATCCCGTTTGGGGTGGCCACAAACAAATCGCCTCCACGTCGTCCTGTCCCCTGCCATTTCACTGCCCTGCTCCCAACTCACACACCCCTCTCTCATATACCTCTCCACCCCATCCCTCCATCTCATCCTCGGCCTCCCCCTCCGTCTTACCCCCTCCACCTCACTCACATACACTCTCTTCGTCAGTCTTTCACCCTCCATCCTCTCCACATGGCCAAACCACCTCATTTTGTTCCTCATAACACTTCTTATCACATCCACATCCACACCACAACGCTCCTTTATATCCTCATTCGTCAGCCTGTCTCTCCATGTGACTCCACAGGCTCCTCTTAAATAACTCATTTTTCCTGCTCACACTCTTGACTTATGTCCTTCCAACAATGTCCAAGCTTCACTTCCATACGTTAGAGTTGGTATCACAATACTGTCATGTAGTAACTTTTTCACTTCCATGCTCACTTCCCTGTTTCTTATCACTGCTTTCAAAGAACCAGCAACCTTTCTTCCCTGCTGTACCCTTTCAAGCACTTCACCCTCCAAACCTCCATCCTTACTCATCACACTACCCAAGTACTTAAACATACTCACATTTTCAAATTCCTCACCATCCAACCTCGCTGTATATTCACTGACTTCACCTCTCTCAAAGACCATCACTTTACTCTTCCCTACATTCACCTATAGATTCCGTTTCTTGCACACTCTCCCAAACTCATCCACCAAGCCTTGCAGCTCCCCTTCGTCTTCACTCAATAACACAGTATCATCTGCAAACAACAGTACAGGGAGTTTCCAAACACTATCCTCTCTCACCAGGGCCACTCCAACATCCACTACCCTGCCTTGTACCTCTTTTACTACCCCATCCACGAACAGATTGAACAACCATGGAGACATGACACATCCCTGTTTCAACCCAACCTCCAAAGAGAAAAATTCACTTAGTTCACCATCCACACCCCCGCTGCAGGGGGTCACCTTGACGTGGTGGCGGGGCTTGAAGCGTGGTTGGCAGTGCCACCTACTTTGGGGGCATGCCTACCTTTGTAGGGTTTGGTATTTGTCGGCCTCGTGGACCAAGCACCCCCTACATCACTGGTGGAAGAGGGCTGCTGGTGATGTTAGTCCACGCCCATTGCCACCTAGGGCGGGACTGTTGCCTCCCCACATGTTTGCCGTGCGTGGTGTCCCGTAATGCTGGGAGACGGGAGTCCTGGAGGTTGAGTGATGCTGCTCGCTGCACCCTGCAACTAGCAATACACCTCTTTGGTCCCTTATTCTGGCTAGACGGGCGACCTGGTTGGGCCCAACTAGGTCAATCGGCTGGTCATGCATTGGCTAGGGTCAAGTGGGCACTGGGGGGCCTGGTGGCTCCTATCGTCCTGGAGTCACCCTTGCCTAGGTCCCCCAGTGGTTACTTGCGTATATTCCTCCGCTACCCCTGGGGTCGGCAGTGGTACTGGCCCTGACATATGACCTCCCCCTGTTGGGCTCCGTGGTGGGTGGGGGGGCGGGGGAATGAAGGTTTTTTGTAATGTATCATGGATTACTTACTTGTTCCTCCTCCTGCACCCTTTAACAAGTTCATAGTCATACGTGGTCCTGCTGGGGTAGACCTCCGGAAATGTGACATTTTCCGGACCCATCGAGAACTGGTCACTGCTTGTGGTGCGACCCCTAAAGTTGTTCCACAGGCTGATGGCAGTTTTGTTGGTAGAGGTGTCTGACCCTTCTCAGAGTGCGACTATTCTATCTTTAACAGAGCTTTCTGGTCAGTCAGTTTCATGCTCCCCCCATGCTTCATTGAATCATTCTCGTGGAGTTGTCTATGCTAAGGAACTATTGACTTATGATGAGCATGCCTTGTTGAAGAGTTGTCTGCCCAGAATGTAATAAAGATTGAAAGGATTAAGAAGAAGATAAATGGTGACCTTGTGCCAACTCCATCCTTGATTGTGACCTTTGATTCCTTGAGCCTCCCTGCTGTTCTTAACGCTGCATGGTACCGGTACAAAGTTAGGCCATATGTCCCTATGCCTCGTAGATGTTTCCACTGTCAGCGTTTCGGTCATATTGGCCGGACTTGTAGGCGCCTTGCACTAGGTCTTCCAGCAGTCTGTGCGTTATGTAGTTTAGACATTCATGAGGGTGTGGAATGCCCTGGCCCTGTAACTTGTGTCAATTGTGGTGGTAAGCATGCTGCTTCTTCTAAATCTTGTGATCATTACAAAATGGAACACGAAATTTTGTCTCTCAGAGCCTCCGAGAGGCTGAGTTTTACCGAAGCTAAGACACGTGTCCTGTCTATGTACGTCCGCCCTGGTGTGTCCTTTGCTTCTATTCTTTCTCGGTCATGGAGCCCCTGCTCCACATTCTGACCCTACTCCTCGTCCCTTGCCTGATACCAGACGTCCTACTACCCCTCCTTGTGGTCTCTCAGAAAGTCCAGTACCTTTGCAGTCTGCATCTCGTCTGGCGGCTGCTTCTGTACTGGCTGCTACTACTGTACCAGCAGCTACCCCTGTATTGGCTGCTACTCCAGTACTGGCTGCTACTCCTGTCCCGGCTGCTATTACTCTACCAACTGATACTCCTGTTCCGACTACTAATCCTGTATCAGCTGCTCCTCCTGTAACAGCTGCTGCTCCTGTACTATCTGCTTGCTCTGATACTAATGTTCAATCTACTCCACAGTGTGCCTCTACAGTTTCTAGTGCATCCCCAAGTTCTGACATGGAGATGGAGATTGCATCTGCCAACCTCAAACGGGTGAGGAGTGAGGAGTCTTTGGGTGATTCCCGTCCACCTGATGTTCAAACTTCTGTGCCACATGCGGACTCTGAGGGGGCTCTTTGCTCGGCAACCCAGGCAGTGGTGGCACCTAAGTCGGTGGGTGTTCTTGATGGTCTTTTTAAGATCCCAGTCCCTGCTTCTTGCTCAGGTGTGTCGGAGTCTGGGCCTTTGGATACTCAAAGGGCTCGGTCACTGGCTCCCTCTGATCAGTCACCCAGCCGCCAGGCCTTGGTAGATTCGGTTGGGGAGAATCTGGCTGGCCCCAAGGTGCCAGCCAGGCTCCCACGCAGGGGTGTGGCCGGAACAAGTGGGTCTTCCAGGACAGTCTCTGTGCCTTAGGCTCATTCTGATGATGGACGGGACCGGTCTCGAGGTAAGGGCCCTTCCATCCATGGAAACTCTAAATCTTCATTGTCTTCTCGTTTGGTAAGGTTGAGCTCCACGCCTAGGAAGAAGGACTTTCACACTCTTCCCAGTGACGTTGCTACATAGCCTTGATATTTCTCATTTCATATTATTTATTACTACTCACTATGGCTCAATCAGTACCAATTTGTCTCCAATGGAACTGTAGAGGTGCCATGGCGAATTGGGAGGAATTGCAGTTATTACTCTCTGCTCTGAGCCTGCTCTGTGTCTGTCTTCAGGAGACAGTGATGGGGGACAGACAGTTCCCTTCTATTAGGGGGTATGAGGTCTTCCATGCGTCCCCTCCTGGCGGTCACAGAGGTGGATGTGCAATTTTGTGCCGTTCTGATGTCCCCTTTATTTCCTTTGAGATACAGTCTCCCCTTCAAGTTCTAGCAGTACAGATGCACACTGGGAGGTGCTATACCATCTGTTGACTGTACCTTCCACCTTCCATCCCTGTTATGCGTGCTGATCTGGAAACCCTTATCAGCCAACTTTCACCCCTTTTTCTTCTCCTTGGTGACCTTAATGGCCGCCATCCTTTGTGGGGTGACTCACTTTCAAATCCCCGGGGTGATCTTCTTGCCTCTTTGGTTGGGGATTTAGATTTGGTTGTCCTCAACGATGGGAGGTCGACCCATTTCCATGTTCAGACTGGCACGTACTCTGTCACTGACCTCACCATCTCCTCCTCTGATTGTGCCCTTGATTTTTCTTGGGAGGTTTTGGATGATCTGCATGGTAGTGACCATTATCCCGTGTTGGTCCAGACTACTCGCTCTGTTCCTGCAGCCCGTATGCCACGCTGGTGTCTGGATAGGGCTGATTGGTCTCTCTTTGAGGAACTATGTGTATTTGCCTACAGGGTTACTGATTTTTCAACTATCGACGATGCTGAACATTCTTTTACTAAGACCATTTTCTCAGCAGGGGTTCATTCCATCCCATGGACTTCTGGTGTTTTTTCCCGGAGACCTGTGCCATGGTGGAATGACGACTGCTCTCTAGCAAAGGGAGCTTACAAAGTGGCTGCCCGTCAGTATTTTGCCAATCGTGATGTTGTTTTCCTAAAAATCCAGTTTCGCAAAGCACGTGCTCACTACAGTTGGGTCATGAAGAATGCTCGCCGAAACTCGTGGAGGTCGTATGTTTCTACAGTTACATCCTCTACTCCAATGCCCAGTGTGTGGAAAAAGGTGCGCAAGATTTCTGGTAGGTTCACGCCCCCCTCTTCACCGGTGTTGCAACTTCACGGAAACCTAGTGTCTGCACCTGATGCAGTAGCCTCTGCTTTTGCAGATCAGTTTTGCGCTGTCTCAAAAAAGGATCCTTCCAGGCCATATGCTAGCATTTGTAGGAATCAGGAGAGGCTTGGTCTTGACTTTAGCTCTCATGGCGGAGAGCCATATAATTTAGACTTTAGTCTCCGAGAGCTGCGTGCTGCCCTCTCGGAGTGTGGTGACACTGCTCCTGGACCTGACGACATTCCATACGCTATGCTACGTTATCTGCCGACTGATTCAATTCAATTCTTATTGGACCTTTTTAACAGGGCTTGGAGTGAGGGCTCTATTCCCAAGAGTTGGAAGTTGGCTGTTGTCCTTCCCATTCCAAAGCCTGGTAAGGACCATTCTCATATCTCCAACTATCGCCCTATTAGTTTGACATCATGCATGTGCAAACTGTTTGAAAAGATGGTCAATGTCAGGTTTATGTGGTTTCTGGAGAAGGGTTTTCTCTCTCCTTCGCAGAGTGGCTTTCGGAAATTACGGTGCACTACCGACAACCTTATCAGACTTGAGGCATCAATCTGTGAAGCTTTTGCCTCTAAGCAACATCTTGTGGCTGTATTCTTTGACCTTGAGAAGGCTTATGACACTGCCTGGCGCCATGGCATCCTCCAACAACTTCATGCCTTTGGTTTATGTGGTCGTCTGCCTGTGTTGCTCAGAGACTTCTGGACTGATCGTGTGTTCCGGGTCCGTGTGGGTTCTACCCTTTCTGCGCCACTGTGCCAGGAGGAAGGTGTCCCACAGGGGAGTGTCTTAAGTGTTTCCCTATTTGCAGTGGCCATCAATGATATTCTCTACACTGTGTCTACCAGGGTATCCTCATCCCTTTATGTGGATGATTTAGCTATATGGTTTTCGGGCTCCCGCATGTCTGCTATTGAGCGGCGTATGCAACTTGCCTTGGACAAGATCTCTGCCTGGGCCACTTCCAAGGGTTTTCGGTTTTCCCCTTCTAAGACTGTGGCTATGCACTTCTGTAGGATGAGAGGGGTACACCCAGACCCTGATCTCCAGCTTTGTGGAAGGAGACTCCGTTGTGTGGAAGAGACGAAATTCTTGGGCCTGATGTTTGACTGTCGCTTGAATTTGGGTCTCACACTTGGCAAGTCTTAAAGCATCATGTATGAAGGCTCTCAATCTTTTGAGCGTTCTGTCCCATACCTCTTGGGGTGCTGATCGGAGGACGCTCTTGCATTTGTTTCAGGTTTTTGTAGCCTCCAAGATATCATATGGCTGCGAGATCTACTCGTCTGTCACAGAGGCCAGACTAAAAACCCTAGATGCTGTCTATCATGCTGGTCTTCGCCTTGCAACTGGGGCTTTTCGGTCATCTCCAATTCCCAGCTTGTTGGTGGAAGCTGGTGTGCCTCCCTTAGATCTATTGCATCAGTCTGTTGCAGCACGGTGCTGGCTCCGAATTCGTCGCCTTCCAGACTTACTTGTCTGTAAGTGTGTGATGCAACAGTCTTGTTTTTTGTATTATAGTAGACATCCTCGCATGCCTCGTCCGTTTGGCTATAGGGTTCGGGATATCATGGAGGAGTTTGGTTTGTTGACAGTACCTGTCAGTCCTGTTCGGATCCCGAGGGTTGCTCCATGGATCTTGCCCAAGGTGACCTACTGCAGGTTTTTTACAGACTCCAAGGATTCTGTTGCTCATCAGTGTCTTTTACAGTTATTTTTAGAACATTCTTCTAGTCATGGTGGATCTGTGCCTGTGTATACTGATGGCTCTAAATCCACCTCTGGTGTAGGTTTTGGAGTGGTATTTCCCAATTTTAGCTGTGGAGGTAGTCTTCCTTTGGCTGCCACAGTTTTTACTGCAGAGTTATCAGCTATAGTTTTAGCCCTGAAGTTGGTGTTTGTTCACCATGGCAATCATTTTACTATTTTTAGCGACTCTCAAGGGTCACTTTTGGCCCTGGACTCTTTCAACTCTTCCCATCCTATAGTTTAGCTATTTTGGAGTGGCTGTTCCTCATTCGTCGTCGAGGGAAGAGAGTGGATTTCTCCTGGGTTCCGGCACATGTTGGTGTCATAGGTAATGAAAGGGTAGATGCACTTGCTAAGGCTGCAGCTTTACAACCTGTACGTGCTCCTTGCCCTTTACCTGCTACTGATTTACGCACTTCAGTGCCGTCTGCTGTTCGTGCTTGTTGGCAGTTACGGTGAGATAGCTTTCCTGTCAGCAAGCTAAAGGAAGTCACCAAGTTCGTCTCTCAGAGAGTTTGTTTTACAATACCTCGTAAGTTAGAAATTGTTCTGGCTCGTCTTCGCATTGGACATACCAAACTAACACATGAGTTCCTCATGTGTGGAGGTGTGCAGCCATTCTGTGATGACTGTTTGGTTCCCCTTACTGTCAGGCATTTGCTGGTTGAGTGTCCCAGATTGGGCGACTTACGTCGGAGGCTGCTACTGGGGCACCGAGGGATGGGTGGTGCTTACTGTCTCTCTTCGATGCTTGGGAGAGAACGTGGTACCCCTGGGGACGATTTGTTTTTATTTCTGAGGGAGGCTGGCCTCATTCACCTTTTATGATTCCACTGTTTTTTACTTTGATGTCTAGTTTTTAATATGGAGTTTTACTTTTTAATGGTGTTTATATTCTACTGCTTATATTTTTGCTTAAACGGCGCCATATGACCATGTTGTTGTGGTGCCTTGCGTTTTATCAGTCAATCAATTAATCAATTAATCAATCACCATCCACACGCACTGCAGCCTTAGCACCATCATACATACTCTTCACAGCATTCAACAACTTTCCATCTACTCCATATATTCTTAATACTTTCCACAATCCTTGTCTATCCACCCTCTCATAAGTTTTCTCCATATCCATGAAAGCCGCATACAACCTCTTTCCCTTCTCTAGAAACTTTTCCACTAAAGATCTAAGAATGAATATCTGATCTACATAACGTCTTCCCTTCCTAAAGCCTCCCTGTTCTTCTCTAACTAATTCCTCTGTTCCTTGTCTAACTCTGTCAATAAGTATCCTACCATACACTTTTCCTATTATACTAAGAAGACAAATGCCCCTATGATTACCACACACTTCTTTTTCCCCTTTTCCTTTGTACAAGGGAATAATTATACCTGACTTCCAATCCTCCGGGACTCTACCTTCCTCCCAGGCCAATCTGCACATCTTCCACATCCATTCTATTACTATCTCTCCCCCATGCTTCAGCATTTCACCACACACTCCATCAATTTCTGGGGCTTTCCCCATTTTGACTTTCTTCATTGCTTCCACAACTTCTATCCTACTGATTTCTTCCTGTCTTCTCACCTCCCACCTTCTCCCAGCCATTCCCCAGCCACTTATACTCGCATTACATCCATCCTGTATGTTCAACAATTCCATAAAGTGTTCTCTCCATCTGCTCACTTTTTCTCCCTTCTCCACTAGTAATCTACCATTTTTATCTTTCACTCCCCTGCTAACCTCACTTCCACCCTGTCTTACTCTATTCACCTCTTTCCAGAACATCTTCTTACAATCCCTCTACTTTACACTCAAATTCCTTCCAAATTCCTCATCCACTCTCTTCTTACTCTCTCTTACTAATCTTTTCACCTCTCTTTTTCTTTCTACATATATCTCTCTCTTCCGCCTCTCAACTTCTTCCACGCCCCTATTTCTCATCCATTCATTGTATGCTTTCTTCTTTTGTGCCACAGCCTGTCTCACCTCTTCAGTCCGCCACGCTGTTCCTTGCACCCCCCCTCCGTCTTCTCTTCCTCCCACACACCACATCACATGCTGCACATATTTCTTCTGTAAATATCCTGCACACACCTTCCACATCCCCCATCTGCTCGAATTCATATTTGTCCAATCGTTCCTCCACTTCTTTCTTATATTCTGCCTTTTTCTCATCCTCTTGTAACCTTTCCACTCTCCTTGCAACTACTCCTTCCTCTCATCTTTCCCTTTTTCTATTCCTCCATCTTACTTGTATCCTAATTTTGGCCACCACCAAGTAGTGGTCAGAAAGTCCACTCCCCCAACCTCTATAAGCTCTTGCATCCATTACACATCTTCGCATCCTTTCATCCACACACACATAATCAATCATTGCCTTCCTTTCATTCAGTTCACCACCCACCCTTCTCATCACTCACCATGTATACCTGTGGATCATTTTATGCCTGAAGTGGGTATTGGCTATCACCAACCCCCACCCAGCACAAATGTCCGCTAACGCACTGCCATTCTCATCTATCGCAGCAGGCACACCCCATTCACCAACTATTCCATCTACCTTCACATTCCCTACTTTACCATTCATATCACCGATCAAAAACACTCTCTCATTCCTTCCAAACTTTTCCATGCATACTTCCACATTTGTCCAGAACTCTTCTCTCACTCTGCTAGCATGATCTTGCATTGGCGCATATACACACACAATCGCCCACATTTGTACTCCAACTTTCAACTTTACCCACACAATCCTTGACAAAACTGATCCATACTGTCTTATGCTCTTCTTCCATCTTTTACTCACAGCTATACATACTCCTTCCTTTGCCCTCTCATTCTCACCTACTCCTGCACATATACCCCATCCATACTCCCATTCTCTCACACTTTCTCCTCTCCATTTTGTTTCAGTCATTCCACATGCATCCACTTTTGCACCCTCAAGCACCTGGACAATCTCTCTCTCTCTTTCACCTCATCATTCGCTCCTCTTACATTCCACATAGCCATTACCAAGTCCGGTCCTGGGTCGTCATCGTTTGGTCAGTCCTTGTCCGAGGCTTCTTGTTTGTTTTTTTAGTTAGTTGTTTTCCGGGGAGGGGCACTAACCCTCCGCCAACCCTTTTAGTCGCCTTTTACGACAAGCAGGGTTACTGGGGGAGTATTCTTGAAAAACCCTCTACCCCCAGGGGTAAGCACCTGCCTGTAGCACCATAATATCTCATGAACGGATTGAACTATCAAACATGAAACTTTCAAGGTATCAAGATATGGCCTAAGTCTTGGACTTGGCCAACAGCATATTCTGGAGGGCGATTAGCATTCGGCTTTTCTTTCATTTTCAAATGATCACAAAATCACAAAATCACAAAGGGGACCAGTGGCCCAGATATGATACATAAATGGATTCCTGCTTTCTATAATTTGTGTCATCTGTAGGAAGCTACTAGAAGCAGGACGTGTAAACATGCATGGCCTTGAGGGATGGAACATGTGACATAGTAAGTACTCGCTTGCCCTGTGTTATCATCATAGTATTAGTGACATTCGTGTACCCAAAATTCTGTATTTTCAATAGGTTATATTGATTCAGTTTACCATATGGAAATGCATGAATATTAGTAAGTTTGTTTATAATGGCCACCTATATGAGAGGTTGCAAATATGGCACATGGGTCAATGTCATAAGTTTTAAGTGACAAATCTGGCATACTACTACTACTACTATTACTACTACTACTACTACTACTACTACTACCACTACTATTTCAGTTACTATAAAAAATCTCTAAATGATTATTTTCGTATTCAAATGCAGAGCAAAATAAGTACTGGATGATGAAGCTCGGTCAGTTAATAAGAGAGCAGCTGCGTGTTTTGTATATTTTTTTCAGGAAGAATGAAAAAAAAAAAAAAACTATAATTGCCATTTGCATCCATAACTTTGGTCCAAATGTTCACAGGCATCTGATACAAAGCATGTAACTTCTAAGTATATAATTAATGATTTATAAATATGAATATCTAATTCCAGGAACTGTCACAGTCGACAGCATAATACAATACCTTACACGATATGAGTGGCTACCTTACCTCTACCAATATAGGCACATTTTCAGCTCCTTTTGCACAAAGTTTTGCCTCCCTAGCCTCCTCTTACGCTCAGTAGCAGCCTGATGTGCTTTTGATAATTTTGGCATCTTTCTAACACCAGTAATCCATAAGAAACACGAACTATCTTCAAAATACCGGGCAAACACACGAGCTTCTCTCTCCACGTTCTTTGTAGTCAGCCTGGGCAGTGGGAATGCACAAACGTTTTCGATAAACTCTGTTCAGCAGACAAGGAAAATGGAAGAGGGGTAAGGAAAGGCTTCTTTCAAGGGCAGTCTACAACACACACACCTGCTCCGTCTTTTAGGTCCCATCCCTGATTCCTCCCTGATCCTAACCTATGCTGATGATATCTGCATCCACTTCCCTTCTCCTGTCATTCTCCAACATCTTCTAGTTAAGTTCGGCCAGGCCGCATCTGCTGGTGGGTTGATTATCAACACTGCCAAAACCAAACTGTTTACACGATCCCTCAATAATGGGCTTGCTTGCACAACCACAATCCTCCTCGGCTCTCATCTTGAGGCTGTGCAAGATTATATATATCTCGGAATTCCCCTTTCTTCCCTCTTTAACTTTTCCCAGTATGTCTCCACTGTCTACACCCTCCTTCACCACAGACTTAAACTCCTTGGCACGCTCACTTGTGACTCGCGTGGGGTTAACACCCTGTCGGTTGATCATTTTACGTGTCATATATTCGCTTCCTTCTTGATTATCATGCTATCCCTCTCTTCCTTGTCCCCTCAGCACAGCTCTGACCGCTTGCAGTGGTACAAAATCGGGCGATGCGCCTCATTCTTCGCTGCCCCAGGTCTGCCAGAGTAGTTAACATGCTCCATGAACTCAGTCTATGCCCCATCACCGATCGCATTCATAAGCTTGGAGTCTGCTTTGCCACACAGTGTCTGACCTCATTTCTGTCTCCTGCTTCATTCTTTTCTCCCGACTGGTTGACATTCCCTCAGATTCCACTCACCTTGATCGGATCCGGCATACTCACGTACCAGGCCTGGCATCTTGGCTAAAACGAGTTCGTTCACCACTCACCTGTCCTCTCCAGCTTTCTGGCCGTGTGCCAGCATCCGTGCTGATCTTGTCGCTCCCATCCCTACTGACCCTTTGCCCTCTACCTGGACACGTACGACTCCTGCTGTGCACTACACACCTTCTGCCACTGCTTCTGACCGCTTACCAATTCCCTCACAGTTCTTCATCACTGAAACCCTTAACTTCGTAGCCTGCACCTACCCTTCCCCTCCTATTCACGTCTACACTGACGGTTCTGTCCTCGCTAACGGCCGGGCGGGAGCTGCTTGCATTGCCTTTACTAACTCTGCTTCCCTCGTCTTCTCCACCTCCCACCGCCTTCCCAACTGGGCCAGCAGTGCCCAGTGTGAAGTATCTGCTATATGCTTTGCCCATGACTTTCTTATCTTTCGTCACCTATCAGGTCTATTCATCGGCGATTCCCAAGCTGCCCTTGCCTTACTTCGTAACTCCCCCCCCCGACGCCCCTCCCCTCTCGTCGCCTCCCTCTACTCTCGCCTTCATCAGGCTCATGCTCTTGGTCTCAGAGTTTCTTTTATTTGGATCCCGTCTCATGCTGGTCACATCTGCCACGACCAGGCAGATCGCCTGGCCCGAGCGGCCTGCAACCTCCCCCTAGCTGCCATCCGCCTCCTTGTGTCCACGACAATTGTCAGGAGAATCCTCGAGGAATCCAGGGAGGACCTAGCCCTGTGTACCAATGCTGAACGTCCCACTAGTGTCACCATCCAGCACTACGCACTACCCCACTAATGTCACCATCCAGCACTATGACACCTACCGTGGCGTGAGACACACCTATGGCAAGCACTCCACACCCGCCACTGTGATGTGGCCGTCGCCCGCATTCGCATGGGGTATCGCTCCCCAGGGGAAATCACCGGACGACCGACCGCGAACAGGCCATGTAAACTCTGTAACAATCCAATGGATGAAGCATTATCCCATCATATCGTTAACTGCCCAGTTATTGCCCCCTTCAGACCACTTGGACTCTTGTTTTCTGCTTTGTGTACCTGCTTCATCACACATCTTGATGTATTGTGTATGTGACTATGTACTGTATATGTATCTACTTAGGGTGTATATGTATATATATGTCTCCCTGTCTGTGTATATATGAATATATCATATATACACTATGTGCATGTTGCATATGTACAATATATGTATGCACGCCTGTACACATATCCATATTCTTATACATACGTACCTATCCTGTACATGCAGTATGTCTGTTCCAACATGTGCATGAATATATACATATATGCATTGATATATATGTATATGTATGTGTGCATAAATGTCTCTCTGCATATGTATATACAGTCAGCATCGTAAGTCATGTCGTCTGTCCTACTATTTTCTCCATGAATTCTGAAAATTAGTCATGTAAATCCACAACAACCGACACTGATGACAATGATCTGTGGCCGTAAAAGTTATCAGCGTGGCCTGCTTCTCATTACCCACACTTATTTTCGATATCCATGGATAGAAGATCTAGAGATGAGGACAGGACTTTTGATGTTGACTGTACATACGTGTGTATCTATGTACCACTTCACTCATATCAAAACATGTAATGATAATTACTGTGCCAACTTTGTACCATTGTATGTCTTCGTTCATTATTGCGTTTGTAATGATAATTCTTTCTGTACCTTCTATGCCCTAAGATACCGATTTTGTTTTCCTCATGCACCCCTCCCTGCTTGGCCTTCAGGTACAGTGTTCCCCAGAGTGTTGGGGCTTGTACTGAATGGTAATATAGAACTTAATTTACAAAAAAAAATCAGGCCACGTGTTTCTTTGCTTACCTGGCAGCAGATGCACGGCATTTAAATGGGCTTTAAATCCTGTTTTCACAACATTATGCCCAAACAGGTTTTGTTACTGAGGTAATTTTAGGTAGGTAAGGGTGAAAAAAGTTAAAATGCATATTTTGGTCAAAAATTCGTCAGTCTTTCCTGAACACGATGTCAAACTGCTTTTTAGCTTTCCATGAAATGTGAGAAAGCCATTCTTTCTATGTTTAAAATTCCAAATGTTAATTCATGTTTACTGGTTCTAATTAGTCTCTGGAAATAATTATACAATGAATAATTGAGTTGAATACTTTTCATCTGTGGACCAATGTGATATATGGCACATACCCACTACTCACCCATTATATATAGGAATATGTTTTTAGTGCATGATATGTCATCAGAGGATCAAATAAATAGTAAGATGCAAGAAATATATTTCCTAACACTTGGTCCAAGAGAGGCTAGTAATAAAAGGTATGCATTTTTTGTAATACTAATTAATATATTAAATGAAGACCTGTGCATACACATGGAGCTCTGTGAATGCTACATTGGGATACTGTCAAAATTTGCCTTGAGATACGAGAACGTGGGCTGATGTATGTAACAGAGGGCCGGGATTGTTGATGTAGAGGTTAACAAAACACTCAGCAGCTCAGTAACAAAAGCGTTTCTAAGTCAGCCCATTCCGATGGTTTGGCAAATAATGAAACTATTTTGCTCATTTGTGAGTTGGCCCACAAGCAACTTTCACCACAGTTACAAACTTAAACTTTTCGGTCCAGTGCTGTATTTTACATTCTTACTACCAGCATTTGATTTAATTTAACATAGGAAAAGTTTCTGGAAGCAAAAGTGATAACGTTATATTTAAATCTTCGCAATTGGAAAAATAGTCCTATTTTAGTAACAAAAGGATATAAATCACGTCTGTGGTTTAAAACTGGTAAACTATATGATACTCTATACAAATCCAGTCTCGCATTTTGGTGGGCTGTTGTGTTCAAATATAGTATTTATTTAGAATGCCCTGCCTATTCTCTACCGTTTAAACCCAGCTTCTTTTCAATTCCGTTATCAGATGTTGCTCCCATCATGAAATTTCATTTTAGTATTTACCGCTTTGTTTTGTATGAGTTTTCAATCTTCCAGTTCTGTTCCCCGCAGATTAAATAAAGTTTGAATGACCAGAATGGGACACGACAAATCGAAGATATGGAAAGTATCAGTGAAGTGTTAATGAATCGGGCTACAGATATAATCATTCAGTAGTCACGCTTGTAAAAATCTCTGCTGCACCTCGTAGACCAAATGGTTCACATAAAACTGTTCTTCATAATGCCTGTAGGACAGAGACCAATCCATTAACCGCCAAGTTAAAAAAAGGGCGCCATTTTTTTGTGTGCATCCCCATACATACATCATCCACTCACTCGTACCTTCCATCAATTCTTTTTATTCATCAACCTTCATACCGCGTTTACCACACCTTAATTTAACATACCAATCCATCTTCTTGGCCTTCCATGACTCCTATAACCGTTACATTATGTCACGTAAACTTTTTCACCACTCTTTTCCTCTGTATTTATAAGCATATCATCTAAGCACAATTCTATATTTTGATCAAGAAAATTCAGTACTTTCTCTTTCCTCGAGTCTCAGTATTACGTTTCCATTGCGACCTACTCAGCCCTCCTAGAATACTTAAATGTCCCACTTGTACAGCTCTCACGCTTGCTTTTTTACACACACGTACCAAAGCAACATTTATTCGTTATTAATTACACTACCACACCATAATGCAGTGGTCCTGTAGACTTCGTACTTACCTACGTCATTACACTGACTCAATAGTGTCAGCCACAATTTCCTAGATCCTTATACACTACTTTACACATATTACTCGTATTTCTCTTTACTAAAACCACAACTATCTATCTCTCTATCTCTATCTCGACACCCTAATCCCGCAAAGGGTGGCCGCAGACAAAACGCCTGCAAGTCGCACTGTCATTCACCATTTGACTGCCCTCCTCCCAAATCACTCTCCCCTCCCCCATATACCTCTCAACTCCATCCCTCCATCTCTTTCTCGGTCTCCCCCTCCCCCTCCCTCCCTCCACTGCACCAACATACACCCTCTTTGCCGGTCTTTCATTCTCCATTCTCTCCACATGTCCAAACCACCTCAGTGTATTTCTCCTAATTTTCTCAAGCACACCTACATCTACCCTCCTGAAAGTCTAATCTCTCTCTCTCTCTCTCTCTCTCTCTTTCCGAACTATCTATCTTTCTATCTACCTACCTTTCTATTTCTATATCTTCCTGTGTGTGTGTGTGTGTGTGTGTGTGTGTGTGTGTGTATGTGTGTGTGTGTGTGTGTGTGAGAGAGAGAGAGAGAGAGAGAGAGAGAGAGAGAGAGAGAGAGAGTAACTATTTGTCTTTTTAATTTCGTTGATTATGAAATGAATCATTTTATTTTTTGTCAGTAATATGCCATACTTTTATCAGAATTTTCTTTTTTTAAGCCTCTAACAAGAAGTATTTGAGTGTAATATCTTTTACTAGTTGCTCTTAATTTATCAATAAATATATATTCTTAATAGATATTTACGAATGGCAGTTTTATATGTATCCTTAATGCATAGGGCTACTTATTCTCTAATAGCCTGCCGTTCTTGCGTCTCATTGTTGCACTGCAGTACAGTAGCTACGCCCAGCCATTGTAAAACCTTCGTGTAAATCAGACAGCCCCTGCCTATCGGTGTAAGATATGGGGTGTGCGCCTCATACATATACCAGCTCCACCTCTCCCCCAGTCTTGGCTGTGAGCGTTGCCATTTACTGGGAATATAACACTACTTTGTATGCTGATATAAGGAACAAAATCCGTTGGCCAAATATTTTTCATATCTATTGTCTCAAGCTTTTTTCCTCAATTCCTATTTTACTAAGTCCTTCATTTGTACGACACATTTTTATAGTTTGTTCTTGCTGCCCCCCAAATATTTTTACTAAACTTATGAGTGACCTGTTGAAATAAAAGAGTTAATTATTGTTGTATCTATCTTTATCAGCAAGAAAAGTATCTCCCAAACTGACTGTGTTCGTTGGAACGTAGCACTACAAAATAAAAACTGTCATTGAAGAGAAATGGGTAACTCCGAGGACAAGTTTTTCTGTCATTCCTAAATACTAGTCGAACAATTAGCTTCACTGAGATGTTTGCAATGAAAGGGGAAATGAATGCTATACTTAACCCCTCTAGCTTGAGAACTCTCTTCACAGGTAAATAAACCTGAAGATAATTCCAACACAATATAGAATGTCTTAATTCCTCAAAGGTTTGGATTTGTTTTTTTCGGCTATTGATAAGTGTTCCTCAGTGGCCTATATTTATTTGCTTCTTCATTCGTTTACTTTTTTTCACAAGATATATTTACCTCCTTAAAGGAAGGTGGATGGATGTTATAGATTTACCGGTATCTGTCTGTGTACAAGATATCTCAAAAAGCTGTAATCAGTTTTCAGTAAAACCCGGTGCATAGGTGGTGCCTCAAGGTCGAGTCGATGAGTTACTGAGATGGATCTGGATCCAGATGCAGGAATAAATCATAAATTTTATTGGAGTTCGCTGATGTATGCGCTCTCTAATGCTGCGTAGGACCATAAAGCTAATTGACTAAGTGAAAACGTAAAAGTATTGTCTGGTAGGGAAGAGGAATTACAACAGAAAATCATCTCTGAGTGCATTCTAGTTTTCTCTGCAGTTTTCTTGTTTCTTTAAGTGTTGAGATTGATAATTAATCATTACTTAAGGCAAAACGGTAACTAATAATAATATTACCTTACATTATCGTCCCAGTACATATAACTGAGAGTCGTCAGCAACTTCAGTCATTAGGCTGCTGGAAGATGTAGGGTCGTGATAAGGTTTAGTATTCGTAATAATCTGAATCTTGACACTCTACGTAGGTTTGGCATCGGCAGAAGCTATCCTGTCCTCAGAAGTTGGTTAAACATGACGAGGAAGTAGTTTTCTGGGAATGGGCAAGCCCCCAATTTCTCCATATAATTTTCCTTTCATGGTTCTTAAAACAGCCTTTCACTAAAATGACATAACACTGTGTCCCTGGTACAAGGGTTCAACTGTCTGTGGGCATGGTCCTTAACAGTGTCCTTGTACAGCCGTGTTCACAAGTAGGGATACACATCTGTTCATATTATCTACTGTAGAGTTTACTGTTAGTGAGATGTGGAACCGCTTCACTTACTGTCTGGTGCATTGATCATGAATGCGCCAATAAGCGAAGGAATTAGTTCCAAATCTTACCAGTAATGGATGCCTTATTAAACAAAACGAGTAGATGTGCACTGTTTCTCCTGAAAGCGACTGTACCTTTTATAAAAATCAGGAATACAAGTATTAACATCTGTCTATCTATCTATCTATAGCCCGACGCCCTAATCCCGCAAAGGGTGGCCGCAGACAAAACGCCTCCAAGTCGCTCTGTCACCCACCATTTGACTACCATCCCCCCAACTCACCCCCCCTCCCTCATATACCTCTCAACTCCATCCCTCCACCTCATCCTCGGTCTACCCCTCCCTCTCCCTCCCTCCACCTCACCTACATTCATTCTCCATTCTCTCCACATGTCCTAACCACCTCAGTGTATTTCACCTAATCTTCTCAACCACATCCACATCCACCCCACAACGTTCCTTCACTTCTTCATTCGTCAACCTGTCCCTCCATGTCACTCCACATGCTCCTCTCATGTAACTCATTTCCACTGCTCTCACTCTTGACTTGCTCCCCTCTTGCAAGGTCCACGCCTCGCTTCCATACTTCAGGGTGGGGATCGCACTACTATCATGCAGTGACTTCTTAACTTCCATACTCACCTCCCTATTTCTCATCACTGCTTTCAGTGAACCAACAACCTTCCTTCCCTGCTGTACCCTTTCACGCACTTCATCCCCCAAAGTTCCATCCTTACTCATCACACTACCCAAGTACTTGAATGCACTCACATTCTCCACATCCTCACCATCCAACCTCACTGTACATTCTGTGACTTCATTCCCCTCAAACACCATAACTTTACTTTTAACATTAACTTTCAACTTCCTCCTCCTACACACTGTCCCATATTCATACATTTTTTTTATGTAAAGATATGCCTATATTCCCTTTGCAGAGTGCATGCCAGTTTACACTGACTATCCCCCAAGTGACTTATCGTGGTTTTCTAGCAACGAGGCTTCATTCTCCATTGAGAATTACTCTTGATGAGGAAAATCACTGTACCGTTTTTTTCCTGGTAAGCAAAACTGAAAAGTACATGTAATGTATTTTATAAAATACATGAAGCACTATAACACTAAGGTCAGGCAGGGATGATTTAGTTGTTTGCCAGCCCTAGTCTCTCTGGCCAGCAGACCGACCAACCGCAGGCAAGTATCCATCTTGCAGGGGCAGCCCGAACAGTGAACCGATGTTCCCTTGCGGTTGACAGCTCCTCGCCACAGCGAGGCGCGGGGAAGTGTGGGGATCTGGTTCCTAGGTGGACGGTGTTTGCGCCTCTCTACCCAGTTAGGAAGGGCATTATAGCAGGCTCCACTTTGGCTCATAATTTGGTTTTAAGGTTCCCACTTCGCATTATAGGTGGTTTCCTAATTTATATAAAGTCATTAGGTTTGTCACTCAGTGTGAAGCAACCTGAAGAGGAGAGAACAGTAATAAAAAGTAACGGGATGGGGAAGGATCAGAAGGAAGAATGGACGGCAGACATAGAATGAGAAACGGGCTGGAAGATGTTGGCAATACTTCAAGTGATGGTCACCATTCCTTACCACCAGGAATGATTTAGTAATCACATGAAACATCATCCCTACAATTTTTGTACTCCAGCCAGTGCCATGAAGGTGTAAAGATTGTCTGTACAAAAGTACATAAAAAATTATAGAAGCCATGAAAATAGCATACTTATATTCCACTTTGTAATGAATGAATGTATGCAGTTAGAGAGAGATAGAGACAGAGAGACGGACAGGCAGACAGACAGAGAGCAAGAGCAAAAAAGGACGTGTTATATGAGATTATTATCATCCCTGCTTCGCCTGAATAATGTTCCCACCTGGTCATGGCTTTTGACACTGCCGAGCCTATTTCTTCATAAGAGGATTTAAGGCAACAGATTATGGGTGAATTTTATTATGACTAGATTTGCTAGGCTATTTCGTGTATCTCTAGCCGCAAAAGGACGAGAACAACAACTAAAGAAAAAGAGGTAAGAGGCCATTTATGAATCTGACCTGGCATAATCAGAAAGGTTCATCATGTATATAATAATTCTAAAATTAATTCATAAGAGAATCTTAAGGTATTTATAAGAAATATCAAATTACAGATCTTTTAAAATGGCGTAGGTTGAGAATTTTTTAAAATATAAAAGTTAAGGATTTTTGGAAGTCGCTTCGAAACCAAAAACGGAATTAATGGTTTTCCTCAATTTGACTTATGCTATATTCATAAAGACTATTGAAGTAGTTAAGATTATCAACTTATTTTTTTTTTCCTGAATGTTAGACCTCCGGTGATCATCGAGAGATATCCTAGGAAGGTCCCTTAGGCTGTATGGGGCAACAAAGGGCTAGTTTCAACTTGGTCCCTCAGGAATAAGGAAATTCAGTGGGTCAACCATTAGACAGTGACAAAAATGTTTCTAGGCTTCTCCCTGGAGGTCTGGCAAAAGTGAAAGTGTGTGTGTGAGTGAGTGAGTGAGTAAATGACTAAGTAGAAATGATTGAGCTTGCAGATGAAAGGTCAAATGAATAAGTGACTGTGTGACTATGTAAATGCGGGTGCAAATGTGACTGAGTTAGTTTTAGAGAGAAATTAAGTGAATGTGTTAGAGGGAGTCGAGGTTAGTGACAGTGAATGTGTTGTGTGTAAAAGTGACAGAGTAAGTGAGAGAATGTAAATGACTGGGTTCTGAATGAAAGAATGAATAAGGATGAGCGAGAGAATGAACAGGTGTTAGAGGAATAATGGAGTGTGCGTTTCGGAATGGAGGAGTATGAATTTGCGAAAGTATGAAGGTAGATGCAAGGAGAGTGGAAAGGTTACAAGAGGATGAGAAAAGGGCAAAATATAAGAGAGAAATGGAGGAACGATTGGGTAAATGTGAATTGGAGCAGATTGGGGACATGGAATGTGTATGCAAGATATTCACAGAAGAAATACTGTATGTGCAGCATGTGAGGTGGTGTGTGGGGTGAAGAGAAGACGAAAGGGGGTCTAAGGAACAGCGTGGTGGAATGAAGAAGTGAGACAGGCTGTGGCACAAAAGAAGAAAGCATATAATGAATGGATGGGAAATAAGGGCGTGGAAGAAGTTGAGAGACTGAAGAGAGAGTTACATGTAGAAAGGAAGAGAGAGGTGAAAAGATTAGTATGAGAGAGTAAGAAGACAATGGATGAGGAATTTGGAAGGAATGTGAGTGTAAAGTGGAGGGACTGTATGAAAATGTTCTGGAAAGAGGTAAAGAGAATTAGACAGGGTGGCAATGAAGTTAGTAGGGGAGTGAAAGATAATACGGTAGATTACTAGTGGAGAAGGGAGAAAAGGTGAGCAGATGGAGAGAACACTTTAAGGAATTGTTGAACATAGAGAATGAGAATAATGTGAGTATATGTGGCTGGGGAATGGCTGGGAGAAGGAGGGAGGTGAGAAGACAGGCAGAAATCAGTAGGATGGAAGTTGTGGAAGCAATGAAGAAATATAAAATGGGGAAAGCCCCAGGAATTGGACTGTGTGGTGAAATGCTGAAGCATTGAGGAGAGATAGTAGTAGAATGGATGTGGAAGATGTGCAGATTGGCCTGGGAGGAAGGTAGAGTCCCCGAGGATTGGAAGTCAGGTATAATTATTCCGTTGTACAAAGGGAAAGTTAAAATAGAAGTGTGTGGAAATCACAGGGACATTTGTCTTCTTAGTGTAATAGGAAGAGTATGTGGTAGGATATTTATTAACAGAGTTAGGGAAACAACAGAGGAAGTAGTTGGAGAAGAGCAGGGAGGCTTTAGGATGGGAAGAGGTTGTATTGTTCAGATATTCATTCTTAGATCTTCAGTGGAAAAGTTTCTAGAGAAGGGAAAGAAGTTGTATGCGGCCTTCATGGATTTGGAGAAAGCATATAACAGGGTGGATAGACAAGGATTGTGGAAAGTATTAAGAATATATGGAGTAGATGGGAAGTTGTTGAATGCTTTGAAGAGTATGTATGAGGGTGCTTAGGCTGCAGTGCGTATGGATATTGAACTAAGTGAATTTTTCAATTTCATGGTTGGGTTCAAACAGGGATGTGTCATGTCTCCATGGTCGTTCAGTCTGTACATGGATGGGGTTATAAACGAGATACAAGGTAGGGCAGTGGATGTTGGAGTGGCCCTAATGAGGGAGGGCAGTGTTTGGAAACTCCCTGCACTGTTGTTTGCAGATGATACTGTGTTGTTAAGTGAAGACAAAGGGGAGCTGCAAGCCGTGGTGAATGAGTTTGGGAGAGTGGGTACGGAACGGAATATAAAGGTGAAAGCAGGGAAGAGTAAAGTTATGGTCTTTGAGAGAGATGAAGCCACTGAATCATTGTCTGATTCAAGCCACCAGTTTAACACTTACCACACCTTCCTGCTCTGAACCTATCGTGATGACTAAATGGCACTAAGACAGGGCAGATTGGGAGGGACTTCATAATTTTCTCATGGATGTTCCTTGGACCTCTCTTTTCTCCCAAGATGCAAATTCCACATTGGGCCACATACAGGATTTCATTAAAGTCGGCATGGAAACATTCATTCCCCATCATACTTACAGAAAAAGATGTAATTCTCCTAAATGGTTTGACCACAATTGTGCTAGAGTAACAGAACATAAACCAATACCCTATAACACTTATACAAGGACCAAAACCAAGGAAGCCTTTAACTATTACAGAAATATCAGAAACCATGCCAAAATTATTATAAATCTTTGTAAATCAAACTTTCTACATAGACAGGCTAACAAACTACTAAACAATCCAAATGATAACAAATATTCTGGTCAACCCTTAATTCATTCAAAACTAACTTCACTACCGCCTCTTCCATTCCACCGTTACAGTCCCCAGTGGAAATCTAGTAAGTGACCCACGTGGAAAAGCGAACCTTCTTGTTGACATTTTTTCAACAAACTCAACCCTAAATACAGAAAATCACAATATTCTTGTACTTGATTTTGATTCCTCTCAAATACCACATTTCATGATTCACACCAGATACGTACATGCTGTATTACAGAATTTCTCTGCAGACAAAGCTACTGGTCCAGATGAAATTCCTTCAATAGTACTTAAAAATTGCTCCTCAGTGTTGGCTCCCGTATTAGCAAAATTTTTCCGCTTATGCATCCGTACCTTAATTTTTCCAGCCTCCTGAAAAGAAGCAAATATCCATCCTGTTCCTAAAATGGGGGCAACTTCTGATCCATCAAACTATAGACCAATTGCAATAACTTCCGTTCTCGGTAAAGTTTTTGAGACCCTAATTAACAAAACACATAATCAAGCATCTAGAAATCAATAAATAAATCAATGATAGGCAGTATGGATTTAGACAAGAACGTTCAACTGTAAATATTCTTTGCTTTCTTACCCATGAGAACAAAACAAGAGACCAACATGGTGAAACACACACAGTAGAACTTGATATTTCAAAAGCATTTGACAGAGTATGGCACCAGACCTTATTGTCTAAGATGTCACACAATGGCCTTGCATCACTGGTTCCTCTAATTTCTACTTACCTTCATAATAGAAAAATAAGGGTCATGGTAGATGGAATTTATTCTCAGTTTCATTCCATAAATGCTGGCGTACCTCAGGGATCAGTTTTGGCACCAACCCTCTTTCTCATTCATATTAATGACCTCTTATCTGTCACGCACAACCCAATACACTCTTATGCTGATGACTCGACCCTTCATAGTTCTTTCACATTTAGTACCTCCTTTACACAATTTGATATAAATTCCCTAATAAACACAGCAATTTCTGCGATCCAGGACCTTTCTAAAATTAATCAATGGGGAAAAAAAAATCTGGTCTCATTTAATACTCAGAAAACTAAATACATTAATTTCTCCAACAGAAAGAATACCTCAGACTCTCATATACTTTTAAATGACGTCGATATTCCCATATCTACTACAATTGATACTCTAGGTGTTACTCTAAACCCTAACCTAAGCTGGACAGCTTATGATAAATCCCTTCTAAACATGCTTCTAAATAACTGGGACTTATGTACAGTGTTCGTGAGTTCATCACTGACGAGCAGATGGCCACAATACACAAAAGTCATGTGCGTTCTCAGATCGAATACTGTTCACCACTGTGGAGTGGATGTGGAGCGGTTGCATTGAGGCAGTTGGACAAAATTCAGAATAAAGCCACTAGATTAATCAATAGTCCTGCCATAACGCAGGACTTTCCTCCATTATCAGTACGTAGAGATGTTGCTTGTTCAGCATTATTTTATCGATCTTTTTACCATAAGTACTCTGACGAACTGGCTTTAATTTTGCCTCCCCTTCACATTTTCTCCAGAAATACTCGGGCAGCTGGGAGCGCCCATGAACTCACACTCTCTCCCCCGCAATGTGAAACCTCTGCTTATCAAAATTCATTTATCCCCAGAACTACTACTTTCTGGAATTCACTTCCTGGGAGTTGCTTCCCACATACATTTAATCCACTCGAATTTAAATCCAATTGTTATAAGTATTTTATGAATGGAGGATGCCTTTAGGCACATGGACTTTTTTTTTTTTTCCTTTGTTTTTCCTTCCTCCATTCATTATCCCCCCCCCTAAAAAAAAAAAAAAAAAAAACAGTGAGGTTGGATGTAGAGGAAATGGTAGTGTGCTGAGTAAGGATGGAAGTTTGGAGGGTGAAGTGCTTGAAACGGTACAACATGGAAGAAAGGTTGCTGGTTCCTTGAAAGCAGTAATAAGAAACAGGGAATTGAGCATGGAAGTGAAAAAGTTACTACATGACAGTATTGTGATACCAACTCTAACGTATGGAAGTGAAGTTTGGACCTTGTTGGAGGGACACAAGTCAAGAGTGAGAGCAGTGGAAATGAGTTATGTGGAGTCACACGGAGAGACAGACTGACAAGTAAGAATGTGAAGGAGCGTTGTGGTGTGGATGTGGATGTGAAAGGAAGCGTTAGGAGAAACACACTGAGGTGGTTTGGCCGTGTGGAGAGGATGGAGAGTGAGAGACTGACGAGGAGAATGTATGTCAGTGAGGTGGAGGGGGAGAGAGGGAGGGGAAAGCCAAGGAGATGGAGTGGAGAGGTATATGAGAAAAGAGGGCGTGAATTGGGAGCAGGGCAGTGAAATGGAGGGAGACAGAGCAACGTGGAGGCTATTTGTTTGTGGCCACCCCGTATGGGATTAAGGCGTCTGGCAATTGATAGATAAGGGTATGTGAGACTGAGTGAATTAGGATGTGTATAAGAGAAAAAGGATGCGTGAGTGAGAAAATGAAGTGTGTTGGACAGAATTAGCAAGATAGGGAATGTGACTGAGTCAATGAAGGAGGGAGGGTTTGTGAGTGACAGGAAGTGTGTAATATGATGTTTAATTTCCCCATTATCTTACCAACTAACTATTATATGGTCTTTTTCAGACAAGGTATTTAGATTACTTTTCTCCTAATATTATGTCTGTCCTTATAAAAATATTAGCTTGCAATTATATAACAAATTTAGATATAACAAAGTGATAAAGAGAAAATATGAGTTGGCTGTACCTGAGTTCTCTTCTTGTTCCCCTAACATCACAGAATATTATAATAGAGAGTGTACGCTGAGGATATCCTTTCTTCCTAATGAGAGTTGTTGTTAAGGCCGTTCTTGGTTCCTTGTTCTGCCTACAGGACATGAGACGCAGACTGTTCTGATGACCTCTGTTTTCCACAAGCGTAGCACATTGTCGTCAGGTCACCCATCTGTCGCTCACACACACATTCTTTAAACTCTTGTCGGAAAATAGCTCTAAAGAGAGATGCGAGAGGAAGAATGTGGGGAATCTGACTCACTTGTATATTATACCCCCTCACTAAAGACTGAAAACTTGATCTTTCTTCAGATATTTACATACAATACTGAGGTATCATAACAGGGATAACTACCTCTCATCATCGCTGATTTCTAGAATGAACGCAGATATCTTCGAAGAGAAGTAGTTTTTACCAAATTCTATATCAAAATCGACAGGAATTGCAGTACCTGCATTTACTCTTTGCAAAAAAGAGTACAGTAACTGTGCGAATCTAATATGAGGGAGTAAGTCAGAATGTGTGAATGAAAGAAAAGCATGAGAAAAAATGTAGCAGTATGAGAATACTCGTAGGAGTTGGTGAGAGGTTAATGTTAGTGAGTTACTGAGGGTTGGTAAGTAGGAATAGACATGAATGACTGAATGATGATGAGCAAAATGAAGTGAAAATCAGTGTCATAATTAAGTCTGCAGCGTAAATATGAGATTTTATGAATGAAACAGTGAGAACGTAATCAATAAAAAAATGAAAGTAACTTAGTTACTGAGAGTGCAACTGAGTAAATACCTGTCGTATTGGAAATGTGAATGAGAACATTAATTTCCACTTTACTCAGGCAACCACTATGTAACAAAACTTAAACTGATATTATTGAATAAACACTATTCATCCTGGTATTACTAATAAATATAATATACTAGCTATGCATATCCACCCTTCCTTCCTTATACTGGAAAATATGCTCATCAACTTTGTCTATGCAGTCCATTTGTCATCCATAATATTATTACGGCAAACAACACATAAATAAAGATTATGTTAAGAATTCTTATACAAACCTTGTGAATCATTCTAAAGGATTTAAATTATTTTCATAAATGTTCTTAAGTCAGAATTCATATAATTATATATCCCACATGACTATGACAAATTCAGATAATATAGTAGCTTATCTAGGTCTTTTGGAACCAAGAATGGCGAGAGTCTGGCAACAAACAGTTTGCTTTTCTAGTTTCCTTGACAAATGTGACAGATGATGGTTGCCCTGAACCGAAGCTATGTATACAATAACCCACAGCAATTGCCTACTCTCTGCTCAGACCTCATTGACCCACACAGGCATGACGACTCTCACGCGTAGGGGGACCCACCACAGCATTCTAAACAAGGCTGAATCAACAGGCTTTTGTGTTACCAACACTCCTTTTACTGACTCCCTTCAAACTCTCCACCTAAATTGCTGTGGTAGTCCAGGAACAAAAACATGTAAACTGGGAAAAGGTGGAAGATAACAAGATGAGAATGTGTCCCACACAACATATCAAAAATCCCCGCAAATCCCCATTGAGGAATTTTCAGAAGATGGCGTCCAATACGACCGCCCCTATTTTCAATTTCTGACCTCTTCAACTGTAGCGATCATAAATTGGCAAATAAATCTCCAAACATTGTTTCTTAGATAAAAGAAATCCGAAAAAATCAATCTTATACACATACTCTATGAGCAACAAGAATAACTGAATACTAAGGTAAATCATACTATGTACTGTAATAGGCAGGTGCGTCGCTATGGAGGTGCTATCAAGGGCTTAGCCCCCCCAAATATGTTTCTGCAGTATGTTTATTCACATATATTTTTGGAACAATAATTGTTGTTAATGTGTAGCCCCCCCCCCCATCCATCTTGAAGCTCAGCTCAAATTTCCTGTAGATGCCCCTGGTAATACGTCAGTGAATTTGCTAGTACCTACAAGTTTCTATAAAGTGGCATAGAATATCGAAGAATGCACCAAGCAATTTTTCCTTGTTAAAGATACCTCCGACTGTGTTTTTTTTTTATTCACTGGTGTGTCATATTTATCATTGTTACAACTTGAAAGTGTTCATGGCTGATACTTTGCACTAATCTCTTTTCAGAGAGAAAATGGACGAGTGTATCCTGTGCAGGGAAAAAGTGGACACAACTGATGCAGCAGTAGTTGGTGACAAGGGTCGCAGGAGACTGAGAGAAGCAAGTGTTAAACGAGGTGATGGACTTCACAGCATCATTTAAAGCATGTCCCATGTAAGGGTGCATAGGCAGTGCCACAAGAACTACACTCAAAAGACGACCATAAAAGCGGAAAAAAGTAAACACTGATGCACAAGAGGACTATGGATCACAGTTACGATCAAG
This sequence comes from Coenobita brevimanus, assembly GCF_032717465.1. NCBI lineage: Eukaryota > Metazoa > Arthropoda > Malacostraca > Decapoda > Coenobitidae > Coenobita > Coenobita brevimanus. The sequence continues at coordinate 14,201,747 of NC_137032.1, forward strand.
TATTTCTGGCTCTGGTATACAGCAAAACTGCTTGTTCTGTGCAGGACCAATAAATGTTGATGCCGGAAACTAATACAGACAATCTGTTAGCAGAGTGGAGACTTTGGAGTATCCAGAAACTGTGACTGAGCAGGCAAAAGAGAGAAACGACAGTTTCGGAGTTGTAGTTGCAGATCGAGTCCATCGTGCCATCAATTTAGTGGCAGCAGAAGCCAGATATAATCGTATTTGTGCTCAAACATTTCTCCAGAAAAAAACAAAGACAGCTACAAAAGGCAGACCAGGTGATGAACTTCGAAAGTAAGAATTCAGCAAGCTTCGTGAATTTCTTGACAACAATGATGACTGCCAATATTCGGTGCCAGAAGTTATGGAATTCATGAAGAATTTCTTAGATAAAGAAGAAGGGTATTCCTTAAAGTGGTTCAAGCAAAAACTAAAATACCATTATGGAGATGGTGGCACAATCACAAGTATCACTGGAAAGCCAAGCATTGTAAGTTTCTGTGACTCAGCATAAAGGATTCTTCATGACAGTTGGATGAAGGACAGGGTGACTGATTGTGTCAATGAAGAGGACAGAATTATTGATATGGCTGCTGTAATCTTCTTAGATGATATTTGCATGACTGTGAATTATTTTGACGACCACCATACAATAGAAGGAACAAATAAATGGTGAAAGTGTAATACCTGTCTACCTGCTGAGATTTCTGAACAACTTGATCGATAGAAAAGTAGAAGCCCTTCAGTAACAGAAAGGAGATGCACAGCAATAACCCACTCCATCATCGCAGCCTGGAGGCCTAGATCCATTGTTTCACCACTGCTGCTTGGGACTGCAGTCAACATACATCGCAAGTGTGCCTCACGTGAGCACACAGACAAACTAAGCAAACTGAGTTTTGCTGAAGACTACAGGGAAGTAAAAGTCTTCATTATTCCTTAATATCAAATGAGGAGCCAATCTATTTTCCCCTGCCTTTTTCTCAGTTTGTCTATGATACCTATAATGTTGATTTTAACGTGGCAACAGTCACTAGTCACAACACATTCCATAGCATAGGAGGCATAGCATGTAGTCCTACGTGTAGCAAATGTTGTGGACTTACCTGTCACAATACCGCGCCAGTACTGACTGAAAGTGAAGTTTACCTTGAAGATTGATGTTGTGTTCTCATATTTTTACATCAGCTTACACGATATTGCGTAGCTATGTGTTTGTAAATAACAAGATTGTCAGTAGAACTTGCATTTTATATAATGTGTTCATTTTCTGTATAATAGTTTATATGAGAAACAATTTCTGTTTATGGAAGAATAGTCCAATTTGGATGACTTATTTTACCATGGATTGGATATCCATTAATTTTGGTTTGATAAATCATCATACTGATGATTTCAGTGAATTTCTTGGGCTTTAAAACCTTATTTGGTATATATTTTACGTGTATTAACTAGATAGGGCAAATTTAAATATAATCGGCCATATATGACGCCATCTTGGATTCTGAAGTTTCCTCAAATGGAATTTGCGGGACTTTTGATATATAGAGCACTTATCTTGACCTTTTCTGAAATTTTAAGCTTATTTTGATGTACCTTTTAGCTAATGTTCCTGTGACTATGTTCTTTCTCTCTCTCTCTCTCTCTCCCATCGTTAACCTTTTAGACACTTCGTCTGAACTTTCTGCTTGCATTCCTTCCTTTGACAGAGGGCACGCACCACCCAACATGCTGCACGCTCAGAGAGTTTCCGTTCAGCTCTGCAATGCAAGAATCTTTCATTTATGAAATAAGCCAACTCTCTAGGTATCTTCTTCAGCCTGAATTTCTGCTGCTTGTAGCCTTATAGTCACTTACATGCAGTGTGTCCTGCTTTCTCGAAATTAACGAATCATGAAGTTTCCCACATGGTGTTCAGTTATATTTGGAAAGAATTTTGCAGAATCTAAGCCTTGGGTTCTTCCTTTTCTGCATAATTAAGTACCCACATTCTGAAGTTTACTTCTGTTATCCCTTAACCCTGTGTTGGGTCGTTGGGGCATCACTGATGATCTGATGCTTTCTCTCCACATTTCCTTGTTCCTCGACGCTTCCTCGGACTTCCTAACACACACTTTTTGGTGTGGTTTTCCCGTGTTTTCTTTTGAGCGTTTCTCCTCTTACTTCCTGATACTGTGCTTTGCAGGATTGTATTTGCAGGGTCTGATGATCTGGTCGTGTGACCATACTACTTTAGTTTCCGCTTGATGACGATGGCGGAATCATCATGAGTTCCTACATCTTGTGCGATCTGACGGTAAACTTACTTGTTTACGATGTGCTCGGTGTTAGAGTTACGCAGGATCTCCCAACAGCACCTCATTTACATGGCTTGATTTAATTTCATCAGTTCAGTTATGAGGGTCCAAATTCCACACGTTTACAAGAAAATTCACACGACAGAACCTCGCACTGCACTCATATTGGAACCAAAGATGATGTTATCACTTCATTTTACTCAGCTAAAGGAAGTCGTTTGTTGTACCTACTGTCTTAAATAAAATATCAGAGACGACACGTGCATGAAGAACTTAAGGACAGACCGGAAGTACAAGTAGGCACCGCATTCTCGATGGTGCTACTGAACCGTATGTAATTCAGTTCCTTAACTACTGAAGAGGTCAATCTCTGCGTGACATCACTTCCCCTCTGTACCATTTATATCCATAAGTCTCACGCCCTTTGTCACCATAACCCCATTTTCTTTCTGTGCTTGTCGTTTGTGTGCTACAGGACTCTATGACTTCGATATATAGTCCATACCATTTTCTTTCAGTGCCTGCCTTTCGTGAGCTACAGGACTATTATGATTTCGATATCTTGTCCATTCCTGGCTTCAACATGCTTCCCCCTATAATGCTGTTGATTTACAGTATATCCTTATAATCCCTCGTAATTCCCACTCTCAATTCCATTAATTGGTAAGTCAGGAAGAACAGACTACCATTGACATATGGTAGCTATAAATTAAGCGGCATGTTCAGAGTTTTCACATTTGATCAAAATTAGGGAATTACATATTATTATACCATGCACGAATCACTTGAAAATATTCATAAATAAGTGGAGAATGATAATTGCACTCATGTGTCGTTAGGTTATGATAAGAGCACATTATACGCATTATTAGAGTGGGGAGCCAATTATTATCAAGTTTATAATTCTTTCGTTTTTGTTTTGGAAAAATAATCGTCTCGATCTGAATCATATGAGGCAGAATTATGCGTTGAATAGCCTAGTTTGTTAAATATCCCTTCTAAATACTGTGGGCAGCATCAGTTTAAAGTATCGACCATTATTCAAGCAGTAAAAACTGGCTGATATGTTTGTCCTTTTGAAGCTTTATTACTCGTACCACACTGAACGATAATTAGATATTATGCCTCTACATTCTTTCCTTGTCGTTATCAGCATCATACTCTAGTTTTAGTAGAAGGGGGAAATAAAACTCAAGTTAACAATTTGAAGACGTCCATTTGCGAAATGATTAACACTATTATTACATAAAGAAGACAGGAAGAAATCAGTAGGATAGAAGTTGTGGAAGCAATGAAGAAAGTTAAATCAGGGAAAGCCCCAGGAATTGATGGAGTGTGTGGTGAAATGCTGAAGCATGGGGGAGAGATAGTAGTAGAATGGATGTGGAAGATGTGCAGATTGGCCTGGGAGGAAGGTAGAGTCCCGGAGGATTGGAAGTCAGGTATAATTATTCCCTTGTACAAAGGAAAAGGGGAAAAAGAAATGTGTGGTAATCATAGGGGCATTTGTCTTCTTAGTATAATAGGAAAAGTGTATGGTAGGATACTTATTGACAGAGTTAGAGAAAGAACAGAGAAATTAGTTGGAGAAGAACAGGGAGGCTTTAGGAAGGGCAGAGGTTGTGTAGACCAGATATTCATTCTTAGATCTTTAGTGGAAAAGTTTCTAGAGAAGGGAAAGAAGTTGTATGCGGCTTTCATGGATTTGGAGAAAGCATATGACAGGGTGGATAGATAAGGATTGTGGAAAGTGTTAAAAATATATGGAGTAGATGGGAAGTTGTTGAATGCTGTGAAGAGTATGTACGCTGGTGTGAAGGCTGCAGTGCGTGTGGATGGTGAACTAAGTGAATTTTTCTCTTTGAAAGTTGGGTTGAAACAGGGATGTGTCATGTCTCCATGGTTGTTCAATCTGTACATGGATGGGGTAATAAAAGAGGTACAAGGTAGGGTAGTGGATGTTGGAGTGGCCCTGGTGAGAGAGAATAGTGTTTGGAAACTCCCTGTACTGTTGTGTGCAGATGATACTGTGTTGTTGAGTGAAGACGAAGGGGAGCTGCAAGGCTTGGTGGATGAGTTTGGGAGAGTGTGTAAGAAACGGAATCTAAAGGTGAATGTAGGGAAGAGTAAAGTGATGGTCTTTGAGAGAGGTGAAGTCAGTGAATGTACAGCGAGGTTGGATGGTGAGGAATTGGATAAAGTGAGTACGTTTAAGTACTTGGGTAGTTTGATGAGTAAGGATGGAGGTTTGGTGGGTGAAGTGCTTGAAAGGGTACAGCAGAGAAGAAAGGTTGCTGGTTCTTTGAAAGCAGTGATAAGAAACAGGGAAGTGAGCATGGAAGTGAAAAAGTTACTACATGACAGTATTGTGATACCAACTCTAACGTATGGAAGTGAAGCTTGGACGTTGTAGGAAGGATACAAGTCAAGAGTGAGAGCAGTGGAAATGAGTTGTTTAAGAGGAGCCTGTGGAGTCACGTGGAGAGACAGGCTGACGAATGAGGATATAAAGAAGCGTTGTGGTGTTGATGTGGATGTGATAGGAAGCGTTATGAGGAACACACTGAGGTGGATTGGCCATGTGGAGAGGATGGAGGGTGAAAGACTGACGAAGAGAGTGTATGTGAGTGAGGTGGAGGGGGGAAGAGGGAGGGGGAGGCCGAGGATGAGATGGAGGGATGGGGTGGAGAGGTATATGAGAGAGAGGGGTGTGAGTTGGGAGCAGGGGAGTGAAATGGCGGGGGACAGGGCGACTTGGAGGCGATTTGTTTGTGGCCACCCCAAACGGGATTGAGGCGTCTGGCAAGAGATAGATAGATAGATAGATTACATAGATTTTGATACCAAAACTAGCATTATATCTCTTAAAAATAAACACGTCTTGATATTCACAATTAACACAAAAAATTGGCTTTTCTGCCCATTCTGTTGTTTGTATGCCTTGTCTTTTTGTCTACTAGTACATTGCTTGAAATACTTTTCTCAGAATTGATTAGCTGCACATGTTGATCCTAAAAATAACTGCTTTAGCATTAACATCAATTAAAAATAGTTACTGGAACGCAATATGTGTATTTTCAAACGCAAACTGGGATGCATTACAGCTTAATTCAAGAATTGTAGTAAAAGTGATTAAAAACTATTTTAATATACATAACATTTTTCTTTCAGACTTAAAACAGTTAAGTGGCATGGAAAGAACTTTTTCATGAAGATGCCAGTTTGTCAAGGCTTTGCTGGAATTTCTCATATTCTAGTGTGGTTCCGTCGCTCCTCCTCCCCAGGTACATTACGGCCTCTCCAAGCTCCTGTGCAGTTTTCATCCTCCTCTTCCTACTGGGCAATGTCACCTGGACTCAGAAAATAGGATCGACTTTATGCAGAAGTGTGGTTCTCTCTCAGGCGAGCTGAAACTCCAGCTTCATCCTCTGCTGCTTGTCCTTGTCGCTCAGAATTGGATCCGCAAGGAATTGCTCAACTTCATCACTGTCAGTAAAGGCGCCAACACTAGCATGTCCAGTCGTTTCCTCTTATTTCTCTGAACCATTTCCTGCCTTTGCTCTGTTCTCTTCTCAAATTTCTCGTTCGTGTATTTACTTCAGTTGAGTTCAACCTCCCTTTTAGCTTAGGTTGCTGCCTTGAAACTTCTAAAGGAAGGAATCTGTTCAGTCCTTAGTTCCTGGCTCTTCTGCAGGATAACTGACCTGCTGACTGCATTCAATGTGCCTAACTTTCTCAGTCTAAAGTCCACTTCACCACATTGTCTCTCCATGCCAATGTCGTGTTCAGGGGTTTCATCGATGTTACTTGCCTGGTCGTTCACGGGATAGTCCATCGGGAAGTCCCCCTCATCTTTACCGTAGTCCCTTCTCTGCCTGGCTAGGACCATCTGCAGGTAGGTCAGAATTAGGTTGGCCAGCTTTTTCATCTCCTCTAGGTGTTCCCCAGCCAAGTCAGACACGGAGTTCCGGACTTAGGCCTTTTAGTTCTTCACACCACTTAAGAGATCGTCAGACACCCCAGGGAACTCGGGCTTTACAAATCCTGTAAAGTCATCACTGAGGGCTAACCCAAGGCTGTATGTAGCCCTTTGTAGAAATCACTGAGCTGAGTATGGGTAGCGTCTTTTTCTATTGTTCTGGCATAGATGGGTTCCACCAAGTGCACACCCAGGCAGGCAAACACCACGAGGACGACTCTGAGATAGGAGAGTACCAATACTCCTCTGAGCAGGCAAGCTAGGCGGTTGTTGTGAGGATTCTGTCACAGAAACTCTGCCAGGTGGTCAAAATTGTATATTAAGACTGCTGCTGCCCTGGAGAGGCACTGAAACCTGCTATCTTTGTAGGCAAACAGGACACTGGATACACGCCTTTGCTCCAGGAAGACAAGGAATTCCTTGTAGTGGTTCCAGGCTTGTGTGAAAATTCAGGAGCCACCAGCTTGAGGCACATGTCCAGTGCTTGCCCAGCCAGACTGGTATTTTTGCTCTCTACCTCCAGATTGACCATGAAACCCTACAGAACCTGCTCCATCCTAATATCTGCCTCCACCAGCATTATGACCTTATTCATGGCACTGCTGAACCCCAGTGTAGTATGAGTGCCACAAAATAACTGTCCTGCTGGTGTTTCCAGGTCGTACATCTCCGCCAGCAGCTTTGAAAAACCCTTGTTGTGCTCTGAGCTATTTGTCATATGGGCATCTACAAGCTTATACACGTCCTCTGCACAGACTTCTCTGACAGATGCCAATATCTCAAACCCGACATCCATCTGCATTGCAGTGTGCTCAGTTGTTTCTCCATAGACTGGTAAAATAGGTACAGGAAATGGGCTGTCTTGACCTACATGCAGCCCTTGCTCCATGAACTGGCCTACATCTTTCTTTGTGGTACTGTCTGATGCATGAGTAATCATCTTACCCTTCTGTTTCTTCTCTTCAAGCTTGCCCACAACTAGCGACAAACTCTGGGCTTCAATCTGCTGCAGAGCTGTCCTAATGTTCCACTTGGTTGGCATTGGATCTATATCAACGATCTCAACAAATTCTCGAGGGCTTTTCCATCTTCTTCCAAATAGTGTTGCCTAGTTGCCGAGTTGTAGGGATGAACTTTAAGTTCCCCCCACCCCAGCACACACATACACACGAAAAGGAAAAGTGGAAAAAAAAAATGGACAAAAATTAAAAGTTTTTACAATAAACAGTAAAATCTGCCTTACCATGTAGGGTGTATTCCAGGAATGGAGGAGGACTTCTGATAGTTTTTGGAGGTGTTAAGGGGGCTCAAGATCAGTTTTGGGCACACCTTTACTGTACTGTATTTGTCACTGTACACTATGTAAACCATAATTAACACTATAAAGGCCATTACTGTAATGTATTTATCACTTGTACTATACTGGGGAACTAAGCACTAAACACTTAAACATTACTGTACAACTTGGCATCTTACCAAGTTGGGGGGATTTTTGCCGACTCTCGTCTCACGTGAGCATTTTTGGGAATTTTTTAATTTTGATTTTTTAAATGAATATTTTGGAGCCTTCCCGAGTTGTAGAGGTTTCCGACTTGAAGGATGTCGAATTGTAGAGGTTTTACTTACTATTTCTTTCCTCTATATATGGCTCTTGTAATTCTACGAGTTGTGTTCTTTCTTCCATAATATTATATCCTGTGCAGTCTCATAAAAAATGTTCCAAGTCTTCTGTCTCTGCATTACACATTGAACAATTTGTCTCAGTCCCCTTGACTCTATTTCTATTTGCTAAATTTAGTGTATTAGATCTGCATTTAAACAGATTTATGGAGGCTGATGTATTATCATATATTTCATCTACTCCACTTATTTCTTTCTTCCATTTTTTATATACTGTTAAGCTTGATTTGTTTTCCATGTCTTTTTTCTATCTTTTTGTGTCATCATAATTATAATTTCCTGATTAGTTCATCTTGTTATATTTTTTAATCCTTTTGTATTTAGGTCAAGATCTTTTAGTGCACTCTCACATTCCCTCATCCACTTGCTCTTTCTTTCCCTCAGTATATAATTTCAGTTAATTATGCATTATTTTCTCCCTTTAAAATTCCTTCCTTGGAGATACTGAAGCTTTGCCCTCTTTTATTTTTGTTTCCATTAGTGAGGCTCCTACTTCGCCCCTCAGGCAGCCTACTGCAGTGCTCATATTACCTCCCATCATTGTTCTATACACCCCATTTTCTATTTTCTGTAGTTTGTCTATTTCTTCCTTATTAAAATCAATTACTCCTGCAACATATAGAGCCCCAGGGAGTGCTAGGCTCTTCCAGTAAGTTTTACCAATTAAAATTTTATTGCGCTCCTAGGCATAACAGAGTAGGTTAAGTTTGCTAATCTTTGTGATTTCATAATGATGTTTTCTTTATGTCCCTTAAAGCAGTCATTAGAATCCACTATTGTTACTCCCAAATACTTAATTGAATTTACTTCTATACCCCCTATTACTGCTGGTTTCTCTTTCATATTGAATATAATGAATTTACTTTCTGCTTTGTTTATTTCTAGTCCACAGGTTTTACTGATATTTATTAACCTTCCAATGTTAGCTTTGGCCAGTTATTGACTGTGAGAATTGTAGGCCATCATCAGCAAAAAACAAGGTGTTGATTTCAACTCTGTTTTCTCTTCAGCCAAGGCCTGCACTTTCAAGGTGGTTTAATATCACGAAGGTTATTAATTTAAAAAGTGTTGTTGATCCTGTGCATCCTTGACTGATTCCACTAGTGATTTCTATCTCATTTTTTGTCTTTGCTTTAAATTTATCACTGTCTTTGTTATGTCTCCTCACTCACCTGTAATTCATATTATGATGAGTATGTGTGGTATACAGCTGCTCCAGTATCTCAGTATGCCCATGTATTATAAACATCCCGGCATCGTCGCTGGTTTGATATGTTTAAGCTTCTAGAAAGGTTAGGAAACAGCACAGCACTTGCTTCTTTACTGTATAGCAGGAGAGAGTGCATTTGAATGTGGCATTAACACTAGTTGTAGTAATATACATCTGAGTTATACATTATGTTCATAGCACCATTGTAATACAATGTAACTAAACTTATTTGCATGACGTCATAATTCTAGCAATATGAACTAAAATATACTCTTCTGGAAATATATACATCCCTTACAAAAGTCTTTGACTTGACCTGGATATACTGAATAGAAAAGTGGATAATCAGGGATAACAACAGAAAACTGACTGTATGGGGTTGACTCATGCAACTTAACTTACTCTATACATATACATACATAAGTCTTGTCTCCTTGGTATATTTTGCTGATGCTGTCTATTATTATTCTCATGGACCTTTACTTCCTTTAGTGCCTCTATAATTTTCTCTCTTTTAATGGAGTCGTACGCTTTTGAGAAATCCACTGTTGCAATGATTAAAGATGTTTTATTTACCCAGCTGGTGTCTATACAATATTTTAAGATTAGTAGATTGTTCTCTACCCTTCTACATGTAGTGAAGCCTGCCTGCATTTCACTATCTAGCCTATTGATTTTGAGCTGCTGTCCCACTTTTTCCTTTATTAAATTCATGAATATTTTATATGATATATTTGTGAGGGCTATCGGTCTTAGATCTTTTGCAGTTGATTTAAGCACCTTTGGTATCATAATTGTTTTAGTATATTTCCAGTTATCTGGTAACTCCCCCTCTTCAATTATATTATTTAAACGTTCTGTTATTTTTGTCATACAATCCTGGCTTCTTAATAGCACTTTATAGCATTCCGATTTAATTTCACCTGGGCCTGCTGCCTTCTTGTTCTTTAATTTCTGCAAACATCTCTTTACCTCCCCTAGTCTAATAATTGGCTTGTCCATTGGCTTTCCCCCTGTTACTACCTCAGCCATATCCATATGTTCTCTTACTGTGTCTGGAAAGGAAAGCATCCCTCCTAGCTCTGTCTCATCAACGTTTATTTCTTTGTTCTTCTTAAAACTCTCCATCTCCTCATTCCATACTTTAGCTATATTGTTATCATGCGTTTGGTATACACTTTTCCAAAACTGTTCCAGCTCTTGGCCTGCCTGCTTACTATTTAGTTTGTCTCCCTCTGCACTGTACAACTCTGTTTCTTTTTCCCTCCTTAGCTCTTTGCCTTTTAACTTGTTTATGTGGTCCCAAAATTTTTTGCTATTATTTTTACTTTTTCTAAAGTTTTCTCTTGTTACTTTCCTGTCATGATCACTAATTGCTTCTTTGATTAATTCCTGGACCCTGTTCTTTTGTTCAGTGTACCTAGCGTGTAACCTTTCTCTATCCTCAATTTCTTTGGCATTCATCTTTTCCCTATTTAATGCCTTCCTTTTCTTGATTTCTTCTCTTATTGTCTTATTTATCCAGGGTGGTTCCTTTTCCTTTTTCTTATTTATCTTTCTCCTGTATGTTCTTGTTATAGTAGTGCGGTTTACCTAGGATATTTAAACCTATTGTGAATTTTTTTTATAAAAGCACCAATTTTGGCACAGAGGTAGACCAATATATTATGAACAAATTTGGATGTGGAGCCATCGACCAACTGCCCCCTGGCGGCCGTGGCGGCCATTTTCCAAAATGGCCGCCATGTGGCTGCCGAGGAAGACTTATCCCTAGGTGAATGAGAAGTACTGAGTAACTGTGCAGGAAAAAAATGATTGTTTTGAATCTGCAATGTTGTGCAAACATTATGTTGCATGTTGTTGCTAATGTAGGGTAGATGATGCCATCCACAGAAACAAGCTGAAAATCTTCGGCCAGCCTGCTTCGAAACCTCCAGGAAAGGGCAAGCAGCAGATGAAATCCCTCAAGAATGACGTGGACCTGTTCTCTCGTCTGTATATCGGGTGCCAGAACCGCAATGGGAATCTAGAGGAATTCTTCCAACATGAAAACCAAGCCTGCCCCCCTGCTCTATCAGATGGCAGTGGCATCCGGCTGAGTGTCAAGAGTGATCTTCTCGCTTGTCTAGAAGACCTCAGTCAGCCCAAGTCCCAGGTTCCTCCAACCAGCTGCATTGTGCTAGATGGAGCAGTCATCATCCAGATGCTGAAGCCAGCTACAGCAAAAAGCTTCAACGAGTATGCACAGCAGATCTTTGTGCCCTACATACTCTCAAAACTCCATCAAGGCATGCGATTGGACCTGGTGTGGGACCGCTACAATACAGACTCGTTGAAGGGTACAGCAAGAGCCAAGTGCGGAAAAGGGGTGAGAAGACGGGTGGTGGGTGGTGCAACGATCCCCGGGAACTGGGCCAGCTTCCTCAGAGTCAACGAGAACAAGACAGAGCTGTTCAGCTTCCTCTCTGGCGTCTTCCACGACTCATTCCAGCTTGCAGACATGGAGCTGGTCATCACTGAAGGAGATGATGTCTTGAGCAAGTCACCGCTCCTAGATACTGCAGCCCTGGCTCCTTGCAACCACGAAGCCGACAGCCGCATAATGTTGCATGCCGCCCACGCTGCTCACAATGGCCACAAGAAGATCCTCATCCGCACAGTTGACACTGATGTTGTTGTCCTGGCAGTGGCTCTGGCACGCACCCTGGAGGAGGAAGCCGAAGTGTGGGTGTCCTTCGGCACGGGCAAGGCTTTCTGGTTCTTGGCAGCCCATGAGATGGCAAGGGCTCTGGGCCCTGAGAAAGCACAGGCACTACCGATGTTTCATGCTTTGATGGGCTGCGACACGATCTCCTGCTTCGCCAGACATGGCAAGAGGACAGCATGGGCAGTGTGGACAGCTCTACCTCAGCTGACCCAGACACTCACTGACCTCTCCACTGCACCAGATCATATTGATGAAGATGCCATGCATACCACTGAGAGGTTCATCATCCTGCTTTACGACAGAACAAGCACTGCAACCGATATTGACAAGGCACGCCGCAAACTGTTTGCAAAGAAAAGCAATGTCCAGCTGATCCCACCAACAAGTGCAGCACTGAAGCAGCACGTCCGACGAGCAATATACCAGGGCGGACATATCTGGGGTCAGGCCCTGGTTCCTGCACCAACATTGCCATCACCAACTGACTGGGGTTGGATCAAGACCAGCGGCATGTACGAACCTCTCTGGCCAACGCTCCCCGAGGCATCCAAGGTCTGCCGGGAGCTTGTCTCCTGCAAATGCCAGGAGGGCTGCATCAAGAAGTGCAAGTGCAAGAAGGCCAGGCTGGAATGCACACCACTGTGTGCATGCGACAGGGAGTGCTCTCAGAACTGAACTCGCAAACTTAAGATGAAGATTCTGAACTGTTCCAGACAGTACACAGGGACTGTAAAACAGTGAACTTATCTGCATATTCCATTTAGCAGATTATGTGTTAATTAACATGATAATTAAATGTAGTAGTGTCCCTTGACCACAGAAGTATAACAATTGAAATGCCCAGGATTGATCTGATGAGAGCAAGCCACCATAATTATCACTATCTGGTTGTGTTATTGTTGTATTATCGATGTAATTAGCATAATTGTGTTAATAATTTTGTTAATTGGCATCTTAATTAGCGTGGGCAGTGTCCATGAATAGCTATTGACAGACAGAGGAAGAAGGTCAGATAACATTTCCACAACTTAAATGAATCTAGCCTATTCACAAGGAATGTCAGCATTTGATGCCTGATCATGGGTTTCCTTGTCGCCATTTCATCTGTAATTTGCCTAAATATGTTAATTAATATCAGCAGCATCTCCTAAAATGTGACTAAGAGCTATCTGGCATGTCTTGATTCAAAACATTCAATAAACATTCACTAAAACCTTCAGCAGCAAACTTTAACTTCTGTGTGTCTTTTGGGTGTCTGCTGGTGGCCATTTTGGAAAATGGCCGCCAGGGCCGCCAGGGGACAGTTGGCCGATGGCTCCACATCCAGATTTGTTCATAATATATTGGTCTACCTCTGTGCCAAAATTGGTGCTTTTATCAAAAAATGCACAAGAGGTTAGCTTAACCGCAGCACTATTAGGATACTCTCAGCTTTTTCTTTCATTATTTTCGCCATTTTCTCCATATTTTCTATCTCGCCTTCTCTGCAGCTTCTCACCAGCTCTTCCACATACCTGCTCATAGTTTTCCTATCTGTTCTACAGTATTTTGTGTTCTGCCATATGTTCTTTTTGAATGATTTTTCATGTTCGCATCTGAAGTCTACTTCTACCATGTTGTGATCTGATAGGTCAAACTGTCTTTTCCCTTCATCAATTACCATATAATTAAATTTGTCATACATAAGAGTGTTAACTAGAACCAGATCGATAGCACTTTTCTGCTGTCCTCTCTCCCATGTTGTTTCTCCTTCACAACGCTGACCCCATTTACCAATAATAGGATATACTCCTACATCCATCTTATTACTTCCTTCCCAGTGCTATCTACCTTCTGCTTTCCTAGGAATCCTAAGCGACGATTGAAATCCCCTAGGAGTATGACGGGTTCCTGTATTTCTTTTGTTTACTGAGGATTCGTCCTTAACTTATTTTTGGCCCACCGAATTAGGCTAATTGTACACGGTTCAGAGGAGAAAGAGACCTTATAATGGCAAGTAAGAGTAAGTGGTAAAAATTATGGGACTGAATTGTGAAATCAGCACGGATTTAGTTGGCAAAATTCTCGAGTCCATTGACGTACGAAATAACCAATCATCCCGCTAGTTCTTCTCTCTGCAGGGCTTCTGCTGCGAATGAGTCGTACGTCTGGCAGCCGGCGGCGCATGCGCAATGAACGCAAGGAGTCAGGATCAGTGAGGGAATCAAATTTGAACGCTACACCGGTCCAATAACCCCTATTTTATTACTTTATTCGTCACATCACTCCCACACAAACAACGTTACCGCAAGACTGCTGAATCAGTTACAACTATTACTGGCACTGCCACTACCAGTCCCCCTTTAGCAACTGACTGTGTCTAATTTCCCTCACAATACTGCTATCTACTGCTTCGAATCCACTATTAATCTGTATAATAATACTGTTAAGAAGGGAGATTTGCCAGTTAGGTAGCCAAGATTTTTCTTGACGTTTCCTGGTGTTTATGGTTGCTAGTTCCGGTACGAGTCAGAGTTGCCAGTTTGCCTGCTGTTTGTGAGCGTAGTTGTTTCGTAAGTTATGTATTAATTTTTCTGCTCTTTTTCTTTATAATATTTGATTTAAGTGATTGCTTGTTCACTTATGACATTTAAGTTCGTATGGTAAATGATTTAGTTATGTAATGTAAGACAACTTTGGCATGGTTTGATGCCTCATAGTTGCTAACTGTTGTTGCTAGGGGTTGATGCAAGATCAGCACATTCCAGAATTGTGGAGAAGCAGATGATTCTCGAACAATGCAAGCTTATATAAGAATGGATAAGAGAGTAGAAGTTCAGTCGGTTTTGGTTGTTTGAGTGTAATGTTGTTAGAGAAGTTTGTGAAGAATTGCTGGCAAGCATTAAGTGTAATTACTGTCAGTGGAGATTATTTTCGGTACTTCTGAAAACAGTGAAGTGTTTACTGAAGTTTGTATATCATCAGAACTTGTAATAACAGTGAAGTGTTGTGAAGCATTAAGTGTAATAGCAGTTAGTAAAGTGTGTATAGCTCCAGTGCTTGTGAGAATAGTGAAGTGAAGCATTAAGTGTAACTATTTGGAAAATAGACAGTGAACTTTAAGAAACCAGTGTTTATTTTCGCCTCAACTGATTTTGTGTGCTGTACACCTTAAGGCTGACCATAGGAAAAACAACTCACTGGGCAATGTCCATCCTGTACTGAACTACTGCTGTTGGAGCCACAACTGTTGGACACAACACTGCTGTTGGACACAACACTGATGTCAGGAGTGTAGGATTATTTAGGGCTGAAGTGAGTCTAACCTTCGACATGGAAGTAGAAGGTGTGAAGACAAGGTCTCGAGCTGGGCACGAGGAGGAAATTTCCCTGGCAACAATTGTGAAGCTAATACAAGCACAAAGTGCTCAACAACAGGCACAGGGTGAAGAACAGAAAGAGCTCAGAAAAGAATTCAAAGAACAACTATAAGCACAAAGTGCCCAACCACAGGCAGCACAGAATGCAGGGCAGAAAGAATTCCAAGCACAATTACAGGCCCAAAGTGAAGAACAGAAAGAGCTCAGAAACGAACTCAAAGGACAGTTACAAGCACAAAAGAAAGAACTTAAAGAACAGTTACAAGCACAAAGTGTACAACTGCAGGAACAGAATGACGAACAGAAAGAATGATATGAACAGCTTCAGGAGGCATTACAGGAGCAACAGAGGGAATTACAATTGAGGATGCAAGGACAGCTGGATGCTTTCATGGGGGAAATGAAGGAAGAGCAGCAGCAGTTGAAGGAGGAAGTATACACTGAGCTACAGCAGCATAAGTGTGAGGTAAGCAATAACGTGATAGAGTTTAGGCAGCATCTAGACGACAAGGTGAAGCACGTAGACAACCAGCTGAAGATTAGGGAGGGAATAGTGACAGAGTGCAGACAGCACGTGGATAATCAGTTGAAGCATGTA
The DNA here is from genome assembly GCF_032717465.1 of Coenobita brevimanus. Taxonomy (NCBI): domain Eukaryota; kingdom Metazoa; phylum Arthropoda; class Malacostraca; order Decapoda; family Coenobitidae; genus Coenobita; species Coenobita brevimanus. The sequence goes on from NC_137032.1 coordinate 14,217,583, forward strand.
GTTATCCAAGTGAAGATAATAGGTGAGAAAATGGAGGCTGTAGAGAAATATTGCACTGTTGAGCCCTAGGTTAGTGTACAGGGAGAGTACGATAGGACTGGACATCGTATGGTGAATCTTGACGGATCCCAAACATCTAAAGGTGGCATTACAGGGTTGAATGATCAGAATGTAGGAGAGTTACGTCCTGGCCTTATTTATGATGCCCCAGTTTTTAGGCCTCAAACCAGTGAAATGCATGGCTATAATGGGGGTCCTGTTAAAAAGAAACCTCAGGAATTTGATGGAAGAGTATCTTGGGAAGCTTACTGCGAACAGTATGAGTTACTTGTGGATCAGAATGGTTGGGATGATAGACAGAGGTCAGTGCAGCTTGCTACTGGCCTTAAGGGTGCTGCAGTGGAAAGCCTGGGCCAGATGTCAGTGATGGAGAGGAACAGTTATCAATCCCTAGCAGAAGTGCTGGGGCGCAGATATGGAACTTTGTACCAGACTGAGGTTTACAGAGCAAGATTTCGGAGCCATGTACAGGCTCGAGGAGAATCCCTACAGCAGTTTGCTCATGACCTGGAGAGTATGGCATATAAGGCATATCCTGGAGCAGCACCTAACCTGTTAGCTATTCTTCTGAGGGACCAGTTCATCGATGCTCTTGATAGTGCAGAGTTTAAAGTGCATGTGAAGCAGGCACAACCAAGAAGCATGCAAAAAGCACTTGCCAGGGCTCTAGAATTTGAGTCCTACGTCAGATCCAGTACGTCTACCTTTCAGACAGGTCGTAGTGCAGGATTCAAGGCAAGAAGGGGCAGCTTTGTGAAAAGGATAAATTTAGGGAAGTTGCTGGTACTGTGAAAAACCAGGACACAGAAAAGAGGACTGCTACAAGTGGAAGAGGGAACAGGAGAAGACCAGAGGAGGCTGCTGGTTCTGTGGGAAGTCAGGGCACAAGAAGGAGGATTGTCACAAATGGAAGAAGGAGCAAGAACAAAACAGTGTAAGGAAATCTTCACTTGTAACAAAAGCTTGTTGAACATGTAGTGAGGTGGGGCACTTCAGTTCTGAGTGTCCGAAGAAGAAAAAGGATAATAAGAAAGTTACAAAAGACCAGAAAGAAACGGAAAACTAGTGGAGGCTGCTGTGAAGGGACAACCACCAGCCAGCTTTTCCCAAGTAGCCCCATCACTGAGAAAATGCAAGAGGACGGCAATCGACAGTGTGCGAACAGACGGAAGAACAGATGACATGCAGTGTTGTAAGAATGGGAATCATAGGAAGAAATGCTGCTGTACAGTAGTGACAGGGCCAGCATCAGATGAAGACCTGGGGAGGATGCAGATGGAGGATGCAGATTTGCAACCAGTGGTGGAGTGGCTGCAGCGGAGTGCAGTGTGACCATCTTGGGAGGGGGTTACCGGGTTAGGTACTGCAACCAGGAGCCACTGGAGTTAGTGGGACCTTCTTCGTTTGAACAACGGACTACTGGAGCATCAGTGGGAGACACCCAATGGCCTCAGCAAGTATTGGCAACTGGTGGTTCCGAAGAAGATGAGGTCCGAGATCTTGGATGAGTCCCTTAACCAGATCACTAGTGGGCACCTGGGAGTGAAGACAACTCAAAGCCAGCTGCAACACAAGTTCTACTGGATTGGCATGCGTCAGGATGTTGAAGAGTGGTGTCGGGCCTGTAATGTGTCCTGTGCCAAGAAGGGACCCAAGAAACATGGTTGTGCCCCTCTCGAGCTGTACCCAGTGGGTGCACCGATGGAAAGAGTCGCGGTGGACATTGCTGGACCTTTGCCACTCACTGAAGGAGGAAACCGGTATATATATGTATCGCCATGGACTACTTCACTAAGTGGCCAGAAGCCTATGCTATCCCTGATCAAAAGGCTGTGATTGTTGCTCAGGTGTTGGTTGACCAGTTTTTTTTTGTCATTTTGGGATGCCACAAGAGCGACATTCAGACCAGGGTAGAATCTTCGAGTCTGCTTTGTTCCGTGAGTGTTGCAAGTTATTGGAGATCAAGAAGACCAGGACGATCCTCCTAAGGGCACAGTCAGATGGGATATTGGAGAAATTCAACTGGACCCTAGGACAAGAACAGGCCAAGTACTGCATAGATGGGCAAGTAGAATGGGACCAGAAATTACCTGCACTGCTGATGGCATATCGATCTGCATCCCATGAGTCTACTGGCTACACCCCTGCAAATCTGATGTTGGGTCACAAGTTTCGTTTACCCGCTGACTTATAAATGAGATGACCACCTGGTGAAGAGCTGCCTACAGATACCAACAGCTATGCATTATACATTCAGGAAAGGCTGGCTGAGGTGCATCATCAAGTGCGAGGAGCCCTCAAGTTTTCAGGAGAAGTGATGAAGTGCAGGTATGATGCCAAGGCCGGTGAGGTGAGCTTCAAGGATGGTGACCAAATTTGGTTATACAATCCTCAGCAAAAGAAGGAACAATCACCAAAGCTGCAAAGCCCATGGGACGGGCCTTACACTGTGTTGGACCGCCTATCAGATGTAACGTATCAGGTTTGGGGAGGCAGGATGTCTCTCCCAAAGATGGTACACATGAACCGTCCGTGGCAGTACCATGGGCCAGGACAGTACAGCTGGGACGTCTCCAAGGAATTGTGCTCTCCCGCAGCCGAAGATGTTGAGGAGGACCAAGGAGCTGAATTGCAAGAGGATGGTGACAGTTCCTCAAGAGAACAAGCGAATCAAGAAGTAGACCAAGACCTTCCAGGAAAGGTGGACTGTTTGGAGGAGCAAGGACGTCGTCGGAAGCAGCACAGAAGAAGACCTGATAAGTTGAAGGATTATTTTGTGTATAGTTAGATGTTCCATTAAGATTAAGGTTTTTGTTTGTGTATACTGTTTAGTTTTGTCGGGACGACAAAGAACTAGGGAGGGGGTTGTGTTAAGAAGCGAGATTTGCTAGTTAGGTAGCCGAGATTTTTCTTGACGTTTCCTGGAGTTTATGGTACCTAGTTCCGGTATGAGTCAGAGTTGCCAGTTTGCTTGCTGGTTGTGAGCGTAGTTGTTTCATAAGTTATGCTTTAATTTTTCTGTTCTTTTTCTTTATAATGTTTTTTTTTTTAATGATTGTTAAATTATGACATTTAAGTTTGTATGGTAAATGATTTAGAGTGCTATGAAATGTAAGACAACTTTGGCATGTTTTGATGCCTCATAGTTGCTAACTCTTGTTGCTCGGGGCTAATGCAAGACCAGGATATTCCAGAATTGTGGAGAAGCAGATGAGTCTCGAACAATGCAAGCTTATATAAGGATGGATAAGAGACTAGAGTAAGTTCAGTCGGTTTTGGTTGTTTGAGTGTAATGCTGTTAGAGAAGTTTGTGAAAAGGTGCTGGCAAGCATTAAGTGTAATTACTGCCAGTGGAGATTATTTTCGGTATTTGTGAAAACAGTGAAGTGTTTATTGAAGTTTGTATATCATCAGAACTTGTAATAACAGTGAAATGTTGTCAAACATTAAGTGTAACAGCAGTTAGTAAAGTGTGTATAGTTCCAGTGCTTGTGAGAATAGTGAAGTGAAGCATTAAGTATGACTATTTGGAAAATAGACAGTGAACTTTAAGAAGCCAGTGTTTATTTTCGCCTCAGCTGATTTTGTGTGCTGTACACCTTAAGGCTGACCATAGGAAAAACAACTCACTGGGCAATGTCCATCCTGTACTGAACTACTGCTGTTGGAGCCTGTGGTAGTGTGGGACGAGGACGTAATAATACATATGATTGTCCTTATGTCTGTGTACCTGCTAGCCACATTTTCCCGGTCCTACCGTCGACAACTCGTCACTTACCCCCCATCGCTACCGCAGTTGCACCCCCCCTCTCTCCTTGCCATAATCAACCCTATTGCTCCCCCACTCCGAAACCACATTACCCCTCACCTCATCCCCGGGCCACCAGGCCTGTAGTCCATCCTTTTACCGGGGAATATACATGGTGTCCAATAATAATAATAACAACAACAACAATATAGAGATGCAGTGTTCTTAACATCACATATAAAAACTGCTGACACAAACGTGCCTATATTACGGAGCACTAATGTCTTAATCACAGAACCGACCACAGACGTTCTTCTCATTACTATTGGACCTTCCCTTTAGCACTTCACCATGGTAATACAACCCACTGTAGTTCTTTGTGAAATCACTACAGCTGTTTTGGAAAAATAACAGTGCACGACATGCCTATAACTCACTAAAATACGCCTGTGACGTTTCACTGGCATCAATCAACTAGCCTAGGAGGAGTTAGTGGAAAAACAAACAAACGGCTGGACAATTACAGACGCTGAATGTCTCGCATCGGTATCGGACGAACTGACAAAACTGTTACCATGCTGCTTTACAGGTGTCATCATAAATGTAGCATTAATCATCATGATCATCATGATCATCATCATCAGCATCACCCAGTCCAGCGTTGCCTCATGAGGAGCAGAGGACCCCTGGACTAGGCAAGTTGAACATGACATTTTAGATGAGAGTGACCAGCCTCACTCATCCCTGAGTGGCATTACATGAACAATAAGCCCCAACCACCATTGGATATAAACCTACACCGGCACAATCCGGCTGGAGCGCCTTAATTACCCACTAAACCACCAGGCGCCATAGTTTGGTTATATGGTTACCACCAATCGTAGTAAATGGTTTCCTGGTGTAAAGGAAACCATTTGGCTTGTCACTCAGTGTAGGGTCACTCACAGACAGGAGGAGGAGGAAAGAATGAAGAAAAGAAAGACAGAAGAGGAAGGAAGGTAAGAGAGAAAAGCAGAAGAGGAAGGAAGGTAAGAGAGAAAAGCAGAAGAGGAAGGAAGGAAAGAAAGACAGAAGACAGGAAAGGGCAGTCACCTGAGAGCAGCACTGCATCGAGTGAGTGGATGGTTAGCGCCCCCACCTACCACAATAATAATTATCATCATCATCATCATCATCATCATCATCATCTTTTATTAGGTATGATACAGAGGATGACAAAAACTGAAACAGCGTTTTTTGCCAATGCAGTATCTGTTTGCCATGACAGAAGGCTGGATTGCTGTCAAACATTAATTTAGTCAGTATTACTATAACTCTACAATTACAGCATATTATGGCACTGTTTGGTTTCATATGTCGAAGCTGTGTTCATGTGTTTTATCTGGGAGATTATGGCGTTTGTCCTCTATCGTGCCTATTAACGTGATTACTACTACTACTACTACTACTACTGCTATTATTATTATATTTATTATTATTATTATTATTATTACTATGATAACACCTGCAAAGCAGGATGGTAACAGTTTTGTCAGTTCGTCATATACCGATATGAAACGTTTGGCCCCTGTTTCTGTCTAGTCGTTTGTATGTTGGTCCACTAACTCCTAGGCTATATGATGAGTGTCAGTGAAGTGTCACAGGTATTTTAGTGGGTTGTAGGCATGTCGTGCACTGTTATTTTTCCCAAACAGCTGTAGTGATCCCATAAAGGACTACGATGAGTTGCATTACCATGATGAAGTGCTAAGGGGAAGGTCCGGTGGTAATGAGAAGATCTGTCTGTGGTCAGTCCTGTTGTTAATATATCAGTGCTCCGTAATATAGGCACGTTTGAGTCTGCAGTTTTTATATATAATATTAGGAACATTGTAGATCTACCTTGTTGTTGTTGTTATTATTCCCCGCCTTTAGAAGCCGGAGCGATAATGTTTTTGCTTGCATGTGTGTGTCTGCCAGTGTGTGTGCGTTGTGTGTGTGTGTTCCCATTATGTCTTATGAACTGCTTGAGCTATCAGCACGAAACTTTCAGAGTACCTAGATTTGGCCAAAATCTTGGACGAGTTTGAAAATGGGAACTCGGAGTCAAGGTCAATGTCACCAAAATGGCTGCCAAAGCTCTAGTTTTCATCGCCCGCCTTTAGCATCATTTTATCTCATGAACGGCTTGAGCTATGAACATGAAACCTTCACGATATCAGGATATGGCCAAAATCTTGGACGAGTTCGAAAATGAACACTCTGGGTCAAGGTCATTAAATGGTTGCCAAAGGTCAACTAGTTTTTATCGACCTCCTTTAGCACCAGTATAGCTGATGAACGGCTTGAGCTATCAACATGAAACCTTCTGGGTATCAAGGTTTGGCCTAAATCATGGACTTGGCCAACAGCATCTTCTGCGGCCGATTAGCATTCGGCTTCCAAACGCCTTTTTTTGTTATTAATGCATACCACGTACATTCGCCGGCAAAAGGGTGGACAACAGGCCTGTTGGCCCAGGGATGAGGTGAGGGGTAATGTGGTGTCGGAGTGGGGGTGCAGTAGGGTTGATGGTGGCTGGGAGAGAGAGAGGTGCAACTGGGGTGGTAAGTGACGAGTTGTCGACGGTGGGACAGGGAAAACCTGGTTGGCAGATACACAGACACAAGGACAATCCTACGTATTATTATAGAAATTTATAGTTGATTAGTAGCAGTAGCAATATTGTGAGGAAAATTAGACGCAGTCAGTGGGAAAGGGAGGTTAGTAATGACACTGCTAATAATAGTAACTGATTCAGCAGTCTTGTGGTAACGTTGTTTGTGTGGGCGTGACGTGACGAATAATGTAATACAGTAGGGGTTATAGGACCGGACGACTAGAACCTCCCTAAAGAATATGAGGGCTCGCAGTAAGAGGATACCGGGAAGTAATATTAATAGAGGAGGCAGAGACTGAAGGAAAGTAATGCACGTATGAGGTGAAGCAACAGTTACGACCTGGAAAATGAGGCGGAGCAGACTACCACAGCTATATCTTCGTTGTCTCATAATATTTTGTGTTGTTTGCTTCTGGTTTCACCTGGTGATAGTTGATTATTGGGGAATGCTCTCCACTACCTATCACAATGTGGTTTATTCGTCCACATAAAATAGTTTTAATATTTATAACCATCTGCACACCTACTGTGGTAATCAGCACGAAATACAAAATCATTCAATATTATAGCTATAGACAATTCAGGAATAACCAACAAAATTTATCTCTGACCAGTCGAAGCTAATATACAACTGTTTCGGTGCTTTATTTGTATGTTGAAGATCCAAAACAGGTGGGTCGTGTCTGGACCAGTTTCACAGGACTCCATGATAACATAGTCTGTGTGTTACGAATGCATAATAATTTGCAGGTGAGTAGCGTGGAAATGTTTCGAATCCAATGGCATTAAGTTTCTCGCCATTCTCAACGTAGCTCAGTACCGAACTACCACTCACGGTTGTCCGTTCGCCTGCCTCCTCTCTAACCCTGACTTCCATTTCCTTCCACAGAGGGAGGTACAGAAACCTTGGTGCGTGGGTGTACATAATTTGTTATCAGTTGGGATATAATCGTTATGAATCATCTGTTGGGATATTAAACTCATGTGTCCTAATTCAGGAATATACGCGATGTATTTTCAGTTGGGACATGGTATCAAAATTAAGGCAGACCTTATAATCTTCTATAAGAATATCAGCCCGAAAAAGTCGGCTACTGATCAAAACCTCACTCCAAACTTTCTTCCAAAATCCCATGATTGTACAAAGCTCTGCAAAGTATATGAACTGGAAACATACTATTGTTCGCACACGTATTTCCTCTTTCCTCTCGCGTGAAGCATAACTTGTTCCCATCCTCAGATAATACGTCACGTTTCTCATCAAATTTTCGACACTATAATACACTCTGCTTTCCACGCTCAGCCACTTTCATTCCCCGGTCCGTATTTGTAATCTCTTTAAGATTTCGCTGTGTATAAAATTACACATCCATTACTTTTGCCCTCACTTGTAGAGTTATCAGATACTTAGCGATATTAATATATTGAAAAAAAATATGCTTAATATTGTTTTTTTTTTCTGAAAACCTATTTATTATAAAAGTTAATAAGGATTTTTTATTACAATCCAGAGAACCCAAGTCTCATAAATAAGAAAGTTACTTGCAGCTTCGCCCCTAACCTATACATTGTGTGTCTCCGTCGAGTTTATAGTATGAAATTTATGGAGTCAGTGGAGACCGAGAACAAGCGAGCTATTTTGATGTTTTTCTGATAAGACAATATTTCGGGTTAAAATCAATAGACGATTTAGCCTGCAAAATCCAGATTGCTCGACTGTTGCATTTTTTAAAATGAAGCCTTAACCCTTCAGTTCGATGATTTATATCAAATATATCCTTGCTACCTTCCGATGTTTTTATGGGAATTACGATAGATATCAGGATGTTGTTAAGAATATAAACGGTGAAATAGATTTAATGGTGACTAGCAGGGTTCTCTTTGTTGCTCTGGTAAAAAAAAAAAAATGAACATGCATGTAAGCATTGCCTGGTACCTTAGGCCACTCCCCTGTGAGGTACGATCTACGGCAGGGGTTCTTAACCTGGGGTCCATGGACCCCCAAGGGGTCCGTGGATGGGCTTCAGGGGGTCCGTGAAGGTCAGAATAATTGAGAACAATTTAGCGATATTGCGTGATGCCGTTTGGCATCATTAGCTGCCAAAAAAGATAAATAAATAAATAAATAAATAAAAAACGAAGAGTATTGAATTCTGGTGATCGTTGACACAAGCCTTCCCTCGTCTGGCAAAGCGAGCTATGGGTGCTCTGATTCAGTTTGCTACTACATACTTTTGTGAGTCAGGGTTTTCAGCGCTTGTTTCTATCAAAACGAAAAGTCGAAATCAACTGGATGTCAGTGATGACATAAGTGTTTCCTTGTCAAAGACCACTCCACAATTTCATCTTGTTCAAGCCAAACAACAACAACTCTCTCGTTGAAATGAACTTTTGAGCAGGATTAAAGTTTTGTTTTGTTATTTTGCACAAGTTGGATGTATTTCATTTTTCATCGAGTGGCCATTAATTTTTGCATGAAAAACAGTAAGAAAATAATTCTTTGTAAAGACTGTTTTATACTTTGTGCATGTCATACGCTGCGTGAGGTAGTTTTCAATAAAATAAAGTATATTCATTGCACGCAAAATGCTGTGTTTATGTGCATTTTTGTAGGGAAGGGGTTCATAGCTTTCACCAGATTCTCGAAGGGATCCGTGACTCAAAAAAGGTTAAGAACCACTGATCTACGGGGTGCGACCTTATTCACTGGACCAATGTTCTCCCTTGGGACCATTCCCCAAGGGATATAATCCCCATATACCGATTCCTATCAAGGACCTTTTCACACCAAGGACCATTTTTCCACTTCCAGCCCACTCTCCTTCCCTGCCAATCCACTCACCACCTTACCCAACCTTTCACCCACCCGTCCTACCCATCCCTTCAACCCATATACACATCCATCCAACCATCCTACACACCCAAATACCCACCCACACTGCCCTAACCTGCCCCACGACGCATACCCACACACCCAAACCTGCCCAATCACCTCGTTCCCCTACCCACCCTAGTCATCCGCCCATCCACACAAATCACTTGGCCACCAAACTCCTTTATTTTGACATGATATAGAGTATTTTAAACTGTAATATTGATATTATAATAGGAGGAAGATAAAATAATATGGTTAGTGGTCACCAAGTTCCACCATGTTGACGATTAGTTCTACTTTTGGTCATCAGGGTCTCCACTTGAGCAACTTTATGCCGGATCATTAACTTCCTTGTAAAAAGCTGCCTTTGTTAAGACCTCTTTGGAGTCCTCATATCAATTCCTAATTAATTTCTATAACGGAAACACACACAGATTGACGTAGAGAGACACAGACAGCCACACTTTTAAAAATATATATTATATTATTTGTTACATCGTTACTAAATCTGGTCTCTCCCAAGCCTTACGAAATCGTAAGGCGTTACCAAGATAAAAAAAAAATATGCAATTGTTTTTCCGGGATACAATTGGACATTCTCTCTCTCTCTCTCTCTCTCTCTCTCTCTCTCTCTCTCTTCCCGGAAGGCATTAAAACCTTTCAGTGAGGATCAATGCAATTCACAGTACCACTTAAAAGTCGTCATACACTTTGACTATTTCGAGGAATACGCTGCACCTACAATATACTGTACAGTATTCTGACCAGATTCCAGTGTCCACTTCACTCCTTGGATACATAATCTGGGTAATGTATAGAGTAATTAACACCCTCAGGCTAGTGCAGCCCACATTCTGCTGAGCTAAATCGCCTGGAGTTAGCTGGAAGAGAATACTAGACTTGTATGAACCAAAGGAGGGCTAATTGTTTCAGAAAGACCTTCACTGCCAATACCTACAACTGCCAGCAAAACAGAGTGAAGCGGATGGATCGCTTGATGTCCCTCAGCGCAACACCCAGCACCGGGAACTAACTGGAAATTAAGCGCATCGGCTTTAGTGCTGTGCCACTCACCTCACGGACTTTAACCAGGCCTTTGTCTGTGAGCAAGTGGCATAAAACCGAAGCCTTGTTATTCAGCGTTACCTTTACCGATAGAATTCCATATGAACCCTAACAGTGGAGGAAGATTCTAAGGACCTATGACAGAAGGCAAGAACAATATCGAGTATTTTTTGTAACCTGAAGAAGATCCCTAATCCTATGCACCTCAGCTGCTGGCCAAGTGTAGCCAGATCGGAAAGTCATTTGACTAGTAACCATGAAACTCATTCCTACTGTTTACATAAGATTGATTAAGTTTTGTGCAGCCACAATACTGTATTCATATTCAAGGGTGGCCTAGTTCCGTTATGTTAAAACAAGCTGGATATAGTACAATAGCAGTGTTCCAATGAAGTTTGTTTTACGGAGAATTTAATGGAAGTCACCAGTGTCCTTCTGTAAATATTGTATACCAATTCTGCATATTCCTGCATTGGACGTTGCGGTTTACATAGCATACCGACGTACATACTTTTTCAGCAAGGACTTTTTTTTTTTTTAACTTTCGTCCCAAAATAACACGTACTCATATGTGGAACATGACCAAGGTAGAAGAAAAAGAAGGACCCCGGTATTGTCTTATGATCCTTTTCAGGTTACACTATGATAGTCTCTTTTTCTCCTTTCACACTTTTCTATAAAATGTTCACGCCAGTTTTTCTATACTGCGTGGTGTTCTTTTAGACTTTTTCCTGCTGGCTTCGGCTGGAGGGTTTGGAGGGCAGGGGAGAGCCCTCTTCTTTGTTATCCTTATTTCATTCTAGTAGTTCAGTTACCGGTACTCTTCTAGGAGCTACCTAACATGGGACAACCGGCCTACTGCAGTTATCCTCTCCTTATGTTCTGATGTTTACACCACAAAGGCAAAATCTACATTTTATTCTCGCTAACGGCCGACAATATTGTTCTGCCTACGAGTACCTCTTGAAGCGAAGGAGTTATGCAGTAGTTCTAGAGATATTTCGATTTTGTATTCCATACTGGAGCTTGTCTTTCACATTGTAAACTATTAAGTGGTAGTTTTTTGTATGGCTCATATTATCTGGTGCACTTGTTAAGCATTCTTATTTATGTCTTCTATCAAAAATTAAATATTTTCCGCTTTTCTTGGCAATAAGAACATGTCCCAGCTGAACAAACAGGACCCATTGGCGAATTATATTTAGCGTGCAATTTTGTCTGCAGATTTATAGTACCGGTATGAGATTATTTTTAACCTTCTCATTCCAATGACGTCTGATTTCATATATTCAGGCCGTCGAAAAGAAAATTTAATACAGCTTTGGATAGACCTCTTGTACGTATTTACACCTTTCTTGTTTGGAGTTTTAGCCTAATATTTCTAGAATCGTCTGGTGTTTAAAAGAATTTTATACTAAGGTTGTTAATGTGGTAAAAGCGGAAAATAGTAAGGCTTAGATTAATGTCTATCGACTGCACAAGGGGCATTAAGACAAAATCACTTTTCCTTAAGTCCCAATCTTCCCTTAAATCACGGCCAGGTGAAAAAGGGATAACATCTACGAGTATACACGAAATTTCTGCGACAAGTCTCTCAACCAAGTAAATATTTAATAAAAATCATTTTCGTTTTGTCAAACTTTTCATACTGGTCTCCACTGTGGATTCGTTGCGTTTGCTGGCAGTACCCATTTAGACAAAAGTTCAAACAAATACTCTTATACTTTGTTTAGGCCCATAGTTTAACAACAATGCCATTGTAACTTTTCCCAACGCATCAATAAAGACGTATTTTTATTTTGCTAACGAAAAAAGTGATATGCTACTCTTTGGGGGAGACTTCTTGCACTAAAACAGGTAATAAAGGCTAGTTTTAACCCTTCCCGTGTGGAGAGTATTTCCTAAGCTGACTAGAATCCCTCTCTGGTAGTTTTAAGCTTTGTCTTGCTGTCAACAGAATTTTGTTGAAATAAGGATAAATTTCTGGAACTGAACTGGTTTAGACGCAGCCTTCATTCCACACACTGACCGCTAAAAACTCTTTCTAGAATTCCAAAAATAAAATAACGGTGGCAAGTATTTAAAAAGAAGTCGTCATCACGATGAAAGGGTTAACACCCTCCTGCACCCCTTTGCAAAGCCGCGCGGATGAATGACAGTGGGGCTTTGTGTTTAATGGATGGAAGGGGGAAAGCGGATGAGAGGGGACTAGAAGCAAGCGTGAGGAGCACGTAATATTTCATGCTCTATACATTTACATAGGACTCACTATGTTGTGGAAGAGGTGAGGGGAGCCATGGGGAAAGGCAAGGATAGGATTAAGTTTTCTGAGCCAGGATCCTGGGATTCCAGGATTTCTAAGGTATAAATCCTTAAATTATTTCGTGGAAAATTAAAAAAAATCCAGAGAAACAATTTTTCTGGCCATCAGAAATTGTAGAAACAAGTATACGGAAATACCATGCACCTGATAAACAAAATACGAATATAATACTGATTCATTCTAGTCCAGATTATGCTGCATTGTTCATTCAGTTTAGTATTAGCCCACAAGCAGGTATTGACTTTCTTATGCATTTTTCCCACTTCAGAATATGCGTTAGGAGTCAGTATAATCAGCAGTTAAGTAAACAGCACAAATATATATAGACAGGGAGTGACAGGGTACGCTAAGCCAACAAGAAAAGAGCTGAGAATATTCTAATTCACCTACATCCGGGGACTGACTAACGTCAAACAATTATGTATTCAGATGAGGAACAACCCCACGGCTGCCAGTGTGAATTGACGCTAGTTACCCATTTGGTAGCTTCTTCATTCCACTGTCTTCATCGTTGTCTCTTTCCTACCATCTCCTCCAAACACTATGGGGGAGGGATTCGTGTTGGTTAGGTGCCGCAAATTAAAACTGAATATTTGGTTACCTAGTCCCTGTTTGATGTTACAGAACTGTCTTATGCACCTCATGGACGTGAAAGTAATTAAGTGGAGCTGCTAGGAAGAATTTTAAGGTAACCATCTCATAATATATGAATATTGCTGATTACCTTAATATATTTTTGCGTTTCTAATGCAATACATTTATATTGAGAATGAGTCCCGTGAGGGAGTATTGTCTGCAGAGACATGGGCGATACTTAAAGGGTTTTGGCCCCCCTTTGATCCCGACTCTATCGTTTTCAGGTCTTCAGCTGTCCCTCGTTTCTTTCTTTTTTCCTCGTGCTTGCTGTCCCTCACTATTTCTTTCTCCCATGTGCTACAAGGTCTTACTGGCTTAGTACAGTCCGCGCTCTTCTTATTTCAGTATATTTGGTGAAATATAAAAGGTAGTAAGACAAAAAATAGTTTAGTATTAATTTACTGCCTATGCATATTACCAGATATCGTGTCATAGAGCATACCGATAATAACCCTTGAAACTGATGAAATGTAATACCAATATTATATTCATTAAAGAAAGCAATGCCGGTTCTCTTCGATAGAGGTCAACATCTGTTAATCTGATTCACTAGAATTCGTTTCCACCGCTTCGAATATTATGAATAAACCAAACTACCAGCTGACATGCTGCTCTTCTGTGCTGTGTTGCCAGTTATGCTTTACAGGTTGCTGACGTTTATTACTCAAATATACTCCACGTTCTATCATTAAATACTGTAGTATTCTCTATACATTGCTTCGTGCCAGTTATTGGTTATTAACCTTGATTTACGCATATGATGAGAATCTGTGCTTCATCACCAAGTTCAGCCAATCACGGTCCACCTTACACAGGCTCTGAGCGATTCATTCATAAAGATAGTGGACTTACCACAGGGAACTGCCAGATGTCCCCATAAAGGCCAATTTTTTTCGCACTTTCTACTTGCTCAACTGTACAGTTAGGGAAAGTTCTGCATTACTCACTGTTCGGAGCATAGGTGGTCGACGAATAGTCACGAAGCAGCAGCCAGACCATATATATCTGGTAACTGTGAGTGGGAGAGAGGGTGGCCGGGGGTGGGAGGGTTTGGAGTGTTGCTCGTGTCACAGTATCAATACGTGTTTACTGCCAAAGGTATGCTTCTTTGGCTTCGTTTTATAATGTTCGATAAGAATTATGGTAACAGAGACTGATCTTATAATTAGGACTTCCCATGTCATTCTGTCTATAGGAAAACGAAAAACCTGTTAATCGCTCATATAAATACTTTTCTACTGTTATTATTACACATTACCCTTGACTCTAAGTTCAAGATGAATATTTACCAGAATAACACTGAAAAAGTTTGCAGGCGGATTTTAACAGTGGGACGACAAAGGATAAATAAATTTATACGAATTTCCACACCCACACACACACACACACACACACACACATATATATATATATATATATATATATATAGATAGATAGATAGATAGATAGATAGATAGATATAGATAGATAAATACATACATAGTGGCTTTGTTTTCAACACAAAATTTATATCAATACGAATATCTCCTGGGGAAACATCTCATGTTGAAGTCGAGATGGAATGAAAGCATTCAAACCTTTGTCCGAACCCAGCAAACATCCATAACTTTCCTGACAACACTAGCTGTACAGACACTTACGTAATTTTTTTCATAAAATGATAGCATCATATTATCATCTATCCTTACTAAATTAACCCCAACGCCGTCCAAGTCATACATTGCAGACCTACACGTGATTCCCAATCTATCACTAAACCCTCCTCTACCCCCAGTCCTCCGCCTCCCCCTCCTTCACACTCACAGCTACCACACATGTGAGGTCTGGCTGCTGCTTCACATTCACCCGTCTCCCACAAGTGCTTCGGGAGGTGGGTAATGCGGAACTTTCCCCGACTGTACAATAATGCTGTGCTTCTTGCTAACAGTGAACAAGAGCCTTGGTGAGTGGCACAAAGTTTTCATGTTTGTGAGCGTGATGCTTTGAACGTAAATATGTGTAGGAGGTAAAGATGGCTGTTCAGAGAAAGCTAACTGTCAGTGTGATGTTCTGATGAATGGAGAGAGATCTGAAGTGCTGAGAGTTCATGCTCTTCATATAAAGGGGAGGTAATATGCACAGGAAATGGAAGCAGTGTTATAGCTGTAGGTGTAGCCGGGGGGGAAGGTGTAGCCGGGGGGGTACTTTCCGAGAATACCCACGGACCACGCTAAGAAGTTCTCTGTAAGCCTTCCCATCATCAGTCATTGTCATGCTTTTGCCATCTCGTGATTTTAAGTTCTAGCTACATCCTTGATTGGAAAAACAAGTAAAACATGCGGGGGAAAAGTGAATGAAGATAGGAAGGCACTGAATCGAAGAACTGTGAGTATGGCTGTTCTAAGAATGCTGACTGGAAGAGTTCTAGTGCCTATCTTATGATGCGGTTGTGTGATTTTGGTTTGGCATGAAGAGAAGATACATTGAGGAATGTGTGTGAAAGGTGAATTGTGGAGTGGATATGAAAATCTGTTTTTAGTGAAGATGTGACGAAAGGAGATCTGGACAGCTGTATTGAAGAGAGAGTGTTTAGATATTATGATCAAATGGAGGGAATGAGTGTAAATAGGGTGGTGTACAGGTATTATGAGATGAGTTTGAAGGTGGGTGATAAATAATAACGATAAAAACAGTAACAAAAACAAAACTAAAAAAAGACAAGAACAATGTAACACTACCACCACCACCACGGCCACTACTACTATTACTACTACTATTAAAAATAATAGTAATAATAATAATAATAACTAGTACACCTTAATAAATATTATCGAAAGACAAAAGCTACCCAGTCATTGCCAACTAGAAGCCGAGCTATAAAGGGACCTTGAGGTCAAGGTCACTGATCTTGTGCATGTCACCTTAGGCCATCACAGTCTCTAAATCCACAAAGTTTGATGGTTCTAACTTTATTCCTTCATGGAAAATTATGTGACGTCTGAAATATCCTGAAAAGTCCCAATTCTTGTGCCCAGGCGAGGTCAAGGTCATTGATCTCGTGCATGTTACCTTAAGTCATGAGAGTTTATACTTTCACCAAGATTGGTGGCTCTAGCTTCATTCCTTCATGGAAAGTTAGGTGACATCCGGAATATCCGGAAAAGTTCCAACCGCTACCGCAAAATCAGTCCAAGGTCACTGATCATAAAGGAAAGCTTCCCACAGTCACTGCCTACTGGAAGCCGAGCTATAAAGGGACCTTGAGGTCAAGGTCACTGATCTTGTGCATCTTATCTTAGTTCACCACAGTCTATAAATCCATCGAGTTCGGTGGCTCTAGGTTTAATCCTTCATGGAAAATTGGATTATATCTGGAATATCCAGGAAAAAAACATTTTTTGACCCCGGGAGATCTCAGAGAATAATCAACCAATTAGAACCATACCCTTCTCCAGCCTGTGCCTGCCTTAAAGCTACTTTGTAGTAAAATCTCAGCTCCCTAGCCTATTCGGTTCTTGAGATGGTTGAGATATTTTGCCGAAAGAAGTGGACGGCTGTCTGACTAAGATGACCAAGTTTGAGGGCTTTAGATCAAATACCCATTGAAGTATTGTAATTTTAAAACAACTGTCATAATCACTAATAATAATATTAATAATAATAATAATAATAATAATAGTAATTTAATAATAATAATAATAATAATAATAGTAATTTAATAATAATAATAATAATAATAATAGTAATTTAATAATAATAATAATAATAATAATAGTAATTTAATAATAATAATAATAATAATAATAATAACAATTATGGATGATTATGTCTGTGATACTGAAACAAGATTCTTGGGTATAAGATGGTAAAAGAAAGAGTTTGTGGAGCTTTTTGACTGGACTTGCCTCTGATTACTTCTCCCTCTTTCAGGTTTTTCTTTTTCTTGTTTATGGATCCTATCTCATTCGCTCTTTGGCTGGAAAGATAATTAATGTACTGTCAGTTTTCAGTCGTATCAATGATTAGTCTTTGGAGGATGAACAAATGAAATAAGAACTTAATTTTCTCCAATGTTTTATGTTCATCCTAGAAAAATGTTGCAATGGTAAAGCCATCATAGGTTATATGTTCTTAGCAGGAATACCAAAGAAAGGAGAGAGGAATCTTCTTGTCTTAATTCTTCTTTTAAAAAATTAAAGAAATTACGACAGGGAACCGATCACAACTTTCTCTTCCAATCAAAGCTCTGTCTCACAAACCTCTCTTCTCCTTGAATCTCACTTTCCATAATCTCGTATTTGCTTCATCCTTTCACACACATATTGGTACTTGACCCGCCTGTCTTTCTGCCTCCTCATTCCCTCCGCTCACCAATGATCCTTGTATGCTGTATTCCAAACCCTTGCATACGATGACTTTCCTTACTGATTATTTCTTGCTACATTCAAACGAATTCATCCAACAATGAAAGTGCCTTTTTAGAGGTTAATGAAAGCTATATCGAACTCCTCCACTTTGATCATTCTTTCTTATACAAAATGAAGCCATTTAAAAACACAAATAAGAATAAGAGAGAGAAAGTGAAGTTATTAAACATCCTGTGATATTTCCATTACATCACTATGATGATTTTCGAAGGCCCTTGAATACTCACATGTTGTTCTTATGCTGTCCTTAACAAGGAGGTGGCTTTTCGAAAGATACAGGTGCCAGTTAAAGCCTGAATTCACTTGTCATATTTTCACTCGGAAGCACTTTTACGCTGTTCTTCTTGCAAAAAATAATTTCATTTTGGAACTCCTCCTAGTGCCCTGCCAATAACCTCCTTGGTACTGTATTTTTACCTTTTCCTCGTACCCTGATCCTTTCTCTCGGATGGCTCTTTAGTGGTTTCCCCCAAAGATCTGGCAGAATTTTTGGCCAGACGTTCTCATCGACTTAAATTATGAACGATTCTCAAGTTACCCGTATACGAGTATCCCTTCTACCCCCATGGCTTTCTTCTGCCTGTCATATGTATTTCATCAGAAGATGCACATTTTGATGTCACTGGCCTCTATACTAATAAAGCGTTAAGTACTAATGGGGTCGATCCTATTGTTCTAAAGAACTGTGCTTCTTTGCCTACACCCTGCCTATGTAAGTTTTTTCGCCTTGTTGGAAGTTGGTTTTCATTCACCCAGTCCCTGTGAAGGGCAGCCCCTCCTAGTCCTCTGACTACTGGCCAGTGACTTAATGTTTCCGAATCTGGCATTAATAGGAAGATACTGAAGCACCTGTTTGCTCTTAACATACTTTCTGATATTCGGTATGGGTTTCGCCTAGGAGGCCTCACTAAGGATAATTTGCCTTTCCGTTCAGACTTTTGGTCCTTCTTCACGCTGAACATTTTCACCTGCTTCTCACATTGTCCGTCACAGCACTTGCTTCAACAATCAACTGATGAGCACTCGGCAAACCCGGTTTCTGGCTTAAGTAATATTTTTGCACGGAACAGAAGTAACCTTGTTCGTCTTCAGGTATCAAAAATTCAATTCCAAAGTCTTTAAACTTTTGAAAAATCTTACACAGGAATATACATTACTATTTTGCAGTGCGTAACTGAGTACCATCTCCCAGCACCCTTGGGGTTTATTTCTCTCCCATCTGTCATGGGTAGATCATATTATCTGGCTTGCAGAAGCTCTACCAGGAGATACTTGTAGAGTGCCTTATGGTGACTTCGTACTCTCTGAATCTCTTTGAAGCTAACCACTTTGTACATGAGTCTTATTCAATCCCTGTGTGAAGTACAATTGTACTTTAGAATAGCTGTAGCCAAATACAGCTATTCTAAAGAGGAGGATGTCAGAAGCTTTTCGTTTTATCAACTCCCCTCGTCTTACTTACTCATCTCTCTCTCTCTCTCTCTCTCTCTCTCTCTCTCTCTCTCTCTCTCTCTTATCGCCCCCGGGTATCATCTCTATCACTCTGAGATAGATACTTATAGTTTAATAGTTATTGCTCCTCTGAACTAGCTGTTCGCATTCCTTCTTCATGGCGGGCGCGTAGTATCCGTATGAAAACAGTTTCACATTTTTTTTTTAATCCTGCTTTCTCTTACAAAAGTAACGCAAGGGCTTATGAATACTCACAGCCCTCAATGGATGCAACACGTCTGTTCTAGAACGTGTCCCTTATTCTCTCTATACATGGTATATTCAGGGTTTTAAAAGCAAAGTGCTCAGATATCTTTTCTTCAATATTTCCTTGAAACAACGAATTTTGCGCCGGATTCTAGACATTCCTCCTGTTTTCTTTGCCTAAAAACATTACCCACTCTTAACTGAATAAAATAGTCTGGAGTTAACTTCACCATATTACCAGAATTGTCTATGTAAAACTTTACCATATTACCAGAATTGTTTATGTAATAAAAACAAAATGGTAACAGTATACCCATCTACATTAAAAATCACTATGGTTGCATCCTAACTGTGGGCCGCCTAAAGGAAAAGGCCCGCTCCAGTATCCCATGGATGGGATATTGGTAAATCATATAAAAAAAGGAGGATCTTATGCTCACTCTCAGCTAAATAAAAATACCTGGCATTACCTGCAATATTAAGGAATCCCGAACTGGAAAAGGTTAGTGATGACAGTAATAGCAGTCGTGTTATCATATTCTCAGTCACTTCTGAATAAATCCATCTGGCTCCAGATGGAAAGATTAATAATGTTGATTTATTCCGAGTACACTCTCCACTGTAAAAATCATCTGGCTTCAGCTGTACTATAATTCCGGTAATTAGAATTGCTCCGACCATGAGGTTATTGACAAAAACGTTAACACTCTGAGGTTCCTGTCACTAACTTTCAGGTGAATAAATTATCATGAATTAGCTAGAATAAAGTACTAGAGTTGTAAGATAGACACGTTCCAAGATAAGAGGGTTTATGGTATCACTTTAAACAACAGACTCATGCGATTCGCTTAGATGAATAAAAATGCGACTCATTAGCTAGAATAAAGTATTATTTCCGATCGTAAGATAATAATGTCCGTATAAAAACTGAAGCTACTATGACTCAGTTTCACCTGAGTTATATCTGGCTTCAGTTTGGAATAGAACAATACACTTTGCCCGCGTCATGAGAAAGCTAACATTCACTGATATTCCCACTTTTACCCATCACCGCCATTAACCAACCTACCATTTCTACACACATTACACATCTAGGCTATTAAATCTACTGTGCTTAGATTTGCAAGAGTGTCATGTAACCCCGTAGAAGGACGAATAATTAGAAAGCACTGAAACCGCCAAATAATATATGATTTGTTGGTATAAATCCTCTTTCCAATCAGACGAATATTATTACAGGATCATTAGTCAATTAATTTATTTCAGTCTGCCCTGTTACGTAATATCGGAGTGTGTATACCTTCGCCAACGCCAATTAAGGTAGTTATTTTCTGAGTCCTGATCCAGATCCATCTTAATATCTAATCAAGTCATCTTTGACCCACAGCTCACCTATCAACCAAATTTCAGTGAAACCAGGGATAAAAAAAAAAAAATCCTGTCTTTTATTCACACAGATCTACAAGGATGCATGCATAACCTACTTCACTGACGCATGCAAAAAGATCTACAGGATGAAGAGATTAACATCCTCTATTCTTGTTTCACTTAATTTAACTGTCATTCATCAAGCCTCAGCAACTGTTATAGTGACGTTCTATCATTCACTCCTTCTCTGTACCTTCTCTGTTTTAAGTGTCACCCTACTGATATTTTACTTTAAACATTCACCAGTACTTGAAATAATGGGCTTACCCACCATGCAGTGATCTGACAGTCTAGTCTTCATTCCCAAAGCTCTTCTTCTTTTTTTTTTTTTCCCTCAGACTGCGATCAGGGGCTTGATTATCTGTTCTCTGATGCCCCCCACACATCTTCACGTATCACTCCTTGGCTATGATATCCATGGCTCGTACTGAATACCTGCCGGGCTGTCTGATTCTGGAGAGGTGTAATGGTATCAGCAGGGGATGGTTTTAGGATATGATGGTGAGTTTCTCGTGGCTCATTAAAGTCTCCTCCAACGATATTGAGTAAAACAGTTTCCTGACCCAGCGTGAGGTCGAACTCTTTTATAAACAGAAAATTCTTTTTACCTGTTGGGTACCGCTTACATCCTTGTTTTCTCTTTATATTTATATGTTCAACATACTGTGATGAAAAAAGCACATAATAGTATTTTGTTAAAACACAGGAAATTTTGTAACACAGCTGCCAACAATAACAGTGACATTTTCATTGGCGTCGACCTACGAAAACCTCCTACTGCCTCATTCACTTTGTTATGACTTTCACTTGCACTAAAGCTCAAAATTCTCCAAATGAAGGAAAAGCATTCGGGAGCCGAATGCTAATCGCCCACCAGAATATGTTGTTGGCCAAGTCCAAGATTTTGGCCATACCTTGATACCGGGAATATTTCAAGTTATTAGCTGAAGCTGTTCATGTGATATAATGGTACTAAATTCGGGTGATAATCGAAAACTTAACTTCGACAGCCATTTTAGTGACCTCGACCTTGACCCTGAGTGCCCATTTTCGACCTCGTCCAAGATTTTGGCCATATCTTGATACCCTGAAGGTTTCATGTTCATAGTTCAAGCTGTTAATGAGATATAATGGTGCTAAATGTAGTCGATAGAAACTAATTTACTTTTGGCAGCCATGCTGGCAACCTTGACCTTGACCATTACAGCCCATTTTCGAACTCGTTCAAGATTTTGGCCATATCTTGAAACCCTGCAGGTATCATGTTGAGAGCCCAAGCCGTTCGTGAGATATACCGGTGCTAAAGGCGGGTTATAAAAACTAGTTGACCTTTGGCAGCCATTTTTGGTTACCATGACATTGGTGCCCATTTTCGAACTCGGGCAAGATTTTGGCAACGTCTTGATATCCTGAAGGTTTTATGTTGCTAACTCACGCCGTTCTTGTGATATAATGGGAACACACACACACACACACACACACACACACACACACACACACACACACACACACACACACACACACACACAGGTGGGCAAAACATTCTCGGCTCGCCTTGTAAAGGCGGGCGATAGTAAAACCAAACATGCATTCAGCAACACTATTCAGCGCTCGTTTAGTCTACGTGCTATCTCTTGCAGCCTATACAGTACGACAAATCATCGTCATCATTATCACCATCATCATCATCATCATAATCATCACCTACCAACAATATTAACGACGACAAGAAGAAGAAGAAGAAGAGGAAGAAGAAGAAGAAGAAGGAAAGAGAGGAGGAGGAGGAGGAGAAAAGAAGAAGAAGACGAACTAGAAGAAGAAGAAGAAAACAAAAACAAGACCAATATTAACCACTAACAATATACTGCAGAAACGAAGAATACTTTTCTTCCATGAATCCCTTGACGGTGCCAATCTCGGCAATTTTCATATAAATTGAACATTGTATAATTCACAGTCATATTTCCAATGTTATCACAATCCAGGCGCTTCTCCATCCCATCCTGAAGTAATCTCTCACGCTTCTCGTCCAATTACTACAAAACACTCTCCTTCCCTTGTTCCTCCACTTCTATCCATTCCAGAGCACCCAGCAGTCTCATAAATAATAGAGTTGTTTCCTGCTCAGTCCAGATTAGAGAGAGAGAGAGAGAGAGAGAGAGAGAGAGAGAGAGAGAGAGAGAGAGAGGCCCAGGAATAGTAAGCCACTGTAATTTTTTTTCCTGAGAAGTGTGTTCTAGCTAAGACACCCTCATCAGCTAATGGATGTCTTTCTCATTCGATCAGTAATACTCCAAGGCGATTATACAAAATTTTACAGGGACCTTCGTAACTTTAGCAGGTTGGGTATAATCTTCTTTATCCCATTGACTACTAGGGTGTTTTCCTAAGCTGACTAATTGCACTGGTGAGAGCAGGAATAATAAAAAATATATATCCACCAGAGGATTCAAAGGGTTGAAGAAAGGTAAGGTTTTGATTTACAGAACGTTTTCTCTTAAAATACCGGAAACGCAACAAAAAAGTGTAATTAATATTTTAAGCAATGCCCCACCCTTCTCTCTCTGCCTGTGTGTGTGTGTGTGTGTGTGTGTGTGTGTGTGTGTGTGTGTGTGTGTGTGTGTGTAGTTACCTAGTTGTGATATACAAGAAATGAGCTACGCTCGTGGGGTCCCGTCTCCGTTTCAGTAAGTCAAATTTGTCTCTGAACTCGTTTTTTTTGGACAGGACGATCTCTTTGTCCAGGCTATTCCACAGGTCTATGCATCTGTATGGAAAACTATATTTCTTGATATCCTTCAAGCAGCTTGGCTTTTTACGTTTCATTCCGTGTCCTCTTGTTACTCTCCTATCCCATACAAACAGATCGTCTCTATCAATTTTTTCTACTCCCATCATGGCCCTGAACACTGCAATCATGTCGCACCTCTCTCTCCTTTCCTATAAGGAAGGCAGATGCAGCTTTTCCAGCCTTTCTCTGTACGACAGGTCTGCCAGGCTAGGGACCATCTTGGCTGCTGTTCTTTGTATTCTCTCGATCTTGTTTATGTCTTTCTTTTTGTATGGGGACCACACTACTGCTGCATATTCTAATCTAGGGCGGATAATGGCCACTGTCAATTTTTTCAACATCTCCTCATCCATGAAATGAAATACTACTCTTATGTTAGTCAAGAATTTATACGTCTCTGTCTTGTT
The DNA here is from genome assembly GCF_032717465.1 of Coenobita brevimanus. Classification (NCBI taxonomy): domain Eukaryota; kingdom Metazoa; phylum Arthropoda; class Malacostraca; order Decapoda; family Coenobitidae; genus Coenobita; species Coenobita brevimanus. The sequence continues at coordinate 14,241,658 of NC_137032.1, forward strand.
AAAGTTTTTTTCAGGTGACAAACTATCCTGGACCAGCACTCCCAAATCTTTCTCATCTCTCATTTTGTGGTTAGTTCATTACCCATCAGATAATTCAGTGATGGCCTCTTAGTACTTTTACCCATTTCCAATCTTTTACATTTTTTTGCGATGAATTTCATTTCCCACATCCGGCTCCATCATTTATCCTATCCAGGTCCTTCTGCAGCATTTTACAGTCTTCCACAACTTCTACTTTCCTCAAGATCTTTGTATCATCAGCAAACAGACTTGCATAACTGTTTATTCCATCTACCATATCGTTTACGTAAATCAACATTAACACCGAGCCCTGTGGGACTCCACTTGTTACTTCCCTCCATCCAGACATCCTGTCCTTTATTACTGTCCTCATTTGTCTGTCTCTCAAAAAGTCTTTCATCCTCTCCAGGAGGTTTCCCTTCAGTCCTCCTATGTGCTCCAATTTCCACATTAGTCGATTATGGGGTACCTTGTCGAAGGCTTTCTCTAAATCTAAATACACACAATCCACCCAACCGTCTCTCTTCTGTGTGTGTGTGTGTGTGTGTGTGTGTGTGTGTGTGTGTCATAGAAAATGTGTGTGTTATCTAGACATACAAGGTAAGTAAGTGGTAATTATGAAAACAGTAGCAGCCAATCCTTTATTACTCCTTTGGGATATCTAAGGAGCTAGGAGTGTACGAAGGCCTGAGACTTGTGGCAGTTATACTAATTAAATTCGTTCCTTGTGGAGTAATAAAAAAAAAAAAAAACTATCATGCTGAATGAAAAAAAAAAAAAAAGATTTTTAAAGAATATAGACGAATCGATTTTGAAACACTTACAAAATACACTCTGCTATATCGACTAGACTGTAATGTCCACTCCTTGTATATGTGGGCACCAGGTACGATAGTGAAGAAATTAACGGTTCGAGCAAGAATGATCCTGCTTGTCAAGATATTTAGATGCAACTAAAACGTACCGTAGTGAGACTAGAAAAGGGCTTTACTCCATTTGACAGTACACTCAACTCCAGGAATACATTCGGAAATTAATTTGGGGGAATTTTAGTTACGTCATTCGATCACCGAATTCTGCTAAATCTCAATGATCATAATAGGAGACGCGCACGCGCGTGCACGCGCGTGCGCGTGCGTCCGTGTGCATGCGTCCGTGTGTGTGTGTGTGTATGTGTGTGTGTGTGTGTGTGTGTGTGTGTGTGTGTGTGTGTGTGTGTGTGTGTGAATTATATACAAAACACAGGATAATTTTAACATATGCAGTTGTTATCCCATTTACACCAAACATTACGGGATGGCTGAGGACAGGTAGGGGAAAAAATAAAAAGATTGTGAGCATCAGTTTAAGGTCAAGTTTTCGCGAAACTATAAAAAACCAAGGTCACGGGGCAAGATCAATGTAAATAGTTTTAATCTGATTTGAGCCAATTATAATGGAAGGGTTAGAGCCAATGCAAAAACAAAAGGATTTAATAATGAAAATAATCTGTTAAAGGTCATGATTGCTAGGCACGGTCAAATATGATTCGTGTTTCTGTGCATTAATAAAGTAACAAAAACAGTTTAGATTTTACTTGTTACAAAATAGTGGGCGAGCTGATGACCTCCCTAGGGACTGTCCTATTTATTTTGAAAACAGTAAGACAAAGGTTAAGGCAACATGGGACGATCAGCTTGAACAGTTTTCATCCAGTGTGAACTTTGTGGAAGGGTTCATGTCAGCACAAAGGTAAAGACATTCTGTTTTGAAAGCATTTAAAGTTCTAGCACATAGCAAAACGTCCGAAGTCAGGTTAAGTGGCTAATTCATTGCAAACCATCTTGTTCTTATTTGAACCAAATTTGATAGGAGAGTGAAAGATCAGGCAAACACAAGGGATTCAGTTTTGAGAAGAAGAAGGCAATAGTCAAGTTAACATGAAAAGTTCGACTCGTATGTCGTGTGTGAAGAATATAAGAAAAACATTCAGTAGTTTTTATCTGGTTTAGATTAATTTTTGTGGATGAGTAGAGAATCACCCCAAAAGTTGGCTATTCTTCATGAGGACAATATGTTCATGGGCAGGGGCACTTGGCTAGATCATCTTGAACAGCGTGTAGCTGATGTAGACTAACCTATGTGGAATAGTCCAGGTTAATGCAAGGATATAGAGATTCAATTCAAGAACAATTAGTTGAAAGTCAAGATCTCAGGGAAAAGTTGAAGGTCAAGATCAACCCAATGTCAACTGAAACAGTTTTAATCTGATCTGAACCAACGTTGGTGGAAGGATTATAAGTACGGCAAAAATTAACTAATTTGGTTGTGATAGTACTCTGTCGAAGGTCAAGGTCACAGGGAATGTGAAATACAGTATACGGTCCTAAGACTAGCTGGTGGGTGAGGGTATTACACTCGTTATTTCTTTATTCTGTAGACAGATTTCGTGTCAACTCAGATACTGAGATCCATAAAAGGTTAGAAATGGCCTACAATATCCCTTTCAGCACTATAAATCCTTCCCAAAATGTTCAAAATTTGTTCATCGGTTGCAAGAATTAAATATAAAAACCGATACCACAGTGAAAGCATTATCATTATCTTGCAGTCCTTTCGAAGAAGCAAGGACTAGTGACTGGATAAGTTAGAAAATACCTTTCCTAAATCCCTGAGAATCATCTGGTGTTATGTAAAATGAAAAACTGAAATCTCTGTCACAATGAAAGGGATAAAATTTTTCTGGATCCCTAGCAAAACCGTGCTTGTGACTGACAGAGGCTTTATGTTAGACAGATGGAAGGGAGTGGATGAGAGGGGAACAGGAGTCAGAGCAAACAAAATGTGCAGTTTCATTCACTGTACACAGAATCTTTTTACTATGGTGTGGAGAAAGGATTGAAGGGAACAGCTTGGAAAAGCAAAGGTAGGAATAACGTTTCTCCGCTGGGATAGTGGAAATAAAATTTTCTATACTGTATAGTATTTCCCAGGAAAAATATTCAGTAATTATCTTTGCATTTCCCTTTTCTATAGAACATGAAACCGAAAAAAATACAAAAATTATGAAAGTATAATTTTTCTAATCAAATATATATTGTATACACACACACACACACACACACACACACACACACACACACACACACACACACACACATATATATATATATATATATATATATATATATATATATATATATTGTTACGGAACAGAGAAAGATAATGTACACTTTAAGTGAGAATACTAAAAATCACTACTGTCCCGTAAAGTTCCAGGTTCAAAACAAAAGAGTTAGGTAAAATTACAAGTTAAAGTTTGATGCTCAAACTAACAACAAAACATTCAGGACTCATAAGGATAATGTAATGGCAAAAAACAGGTTAAATATATGGTTAACTGCAATAGCCTCTATTAACACGAAATTAGCAAGTGTAAATTTATTTAAGTCAGCCCTGTTAAAATGAAAATACCAGATAATACTCAGTGAATGCAAGATATATTATTACAGATACAAAATATTATTAATAATGACTGACAAAAACTTTACATTAATTACAAAACCTCACTAGGCCTACAAATCAACACCCCATGCTATACAGTACGAGAACAAAATGCAATAACACTCATACTCAAATTACACAGCTGCTAGATGGTTGGAGACTTCCTGAGCACTCACAAATATAACAACTGTACAGGGGAGGACAGAGATGTGAACAAAATGAGGAGTAGATCTAAGTGGCAATAATGCAGAGACTGAGCTCATTATATAGGGGCCGGCAGAGCTTGATACAACTTGTAAGAAGGACGCGCAAATGAAGTCATGGGGACAAAGAGTTGACAATCCTGCTCTGAACAACAGAAAGAACGACTTACTCTACTATAAGGGAGGACGGGGGGAGTGAGGCAGAACACGCTCGTGATCAAACATGCAGCATACTGTATGTTAGAATTACACAAAGGATGATGAAATCATAGGCTATGCAACACCTCCCAACAAAGAAAAAGAAATTTACAAAGGAAATTTCTTATTACTCTAAAACAATCTGTCTAAAGTCTAGATAAGCAATCTGCAATAACATTTTCTTTCCCCTTGACATGTTGTATGTCTAATGAATACTCCTGAAGAAGTAGACTCCATCTTGTCAATCTCTGATTTTTATCTTTAAACTTACTAAGGAATTTCAGTGGGTTATGATCGGTATAAATGACTATGGGGTCAAAACCAGAACACAAATAAAATGAAAAATGCTGTAAACCCAAAATCAAGGCCAAAAGCTCTTTCTCAATAGTTGAGTAGTTCTTTTGAGGTGGAGTGATCTTCTTACTGTAATAAGATAAAGGGTGTTCAATACCCTGATCATCCTCTTGCAGCAAAACAGCCCCAGCTCCTGTTTCACTTGCGTCAACAGCCATCTTAAAAGGCTTAGCAAAATTTGGAGTAGCAAGCACTGGCTGACTTAATAGGACAGCTTTAAGTTTGTTGAAAGAGGATTCACAGTTATCGGTCCAGACAAATTTAACTCCCTTTTTCAGTAGGTCTGTAAGCGGTGATACAAGAATTGAAAAGTTAAGAACAAATCTCCTGTAATAACCTACCATTCCCAAAAATCTTTGTAGCTCTTCCCTGCTTTTAGGTCTGGGAAGATCACTTATAACCTGAACCTTAGCTCCTGGTGGTGCAACATGTCCATCACCAATTACGTACCCAAGGTACTGAACTTTAGCTTGACCAAACTCACACTTTGATAAATTAGCTACAAGATTAGCCTGAACCAAACGCTCAAGAGATTTACTGACATGGCATAGGTGATCTTTCCAGTTGTCACTGAAGATTAGTACATCATCAATATAAACAACACACCCTGCGAAACCCTCTGTTACAACATTCATGAGCTTCTGAAATGTGGCTGGCGCATTCTTCATACCATATGGCATTACAGAACATGCAAAAGTCTTTCCTAGTGTTACAAAACATGAGATCTCCCTAGCACATTCAGTCATAGGTACTTGCCAGTATCCCTTTAACAAATCAAACTTACTTATGTACCTAGCCTTTCCGATCTTGTCTATGCAATCTTCCACACGAGGGAGAGGGTAAGTGTCTGTTTTGGTTATCTGATTAACACGTCTGTAGTCGATGCAAAGCCGCTGTGACCCACCTGGCTTAGGGACTAGAGTGACAGGAGAACTCCACTCGATCTGACAGGGCTCAAGCATCTTGTGGTCCAACAGGTAGCCAAGCTCCTTCTCGATGAGAGGAACTTTCACTGGGTTCACACGGTAAGGAGGCAGTTTAATTGGCTTTGCATCTCCAACATCGACATCATGCATCAACACAGTGGTTCTTCCTGGAGTGGCACGGAACACTTGCGGGTACTCCTGCAGCAATGCCGAAAACTCCTGCCTTTCCTCGGGAGCTAGATGAGAAAGCTTAGTCTGGAGATCATTCATGATATCAGGATTCTTCCCCAAACTATCACTCAGGCTCATGCTGCATGGGAGAGCTTCACTTGCAGACTCGGGTGGAACAGCTACAGTGCAGACTGGGTTATTTTCGTCCCGCCTGTGATATAACTTTAGCATGTTGATGTGACATAGTTGCTTGTTCTTTCTACGATCTGGTGTGGCGATGACATAGTTGACATCACTGAGTTTCTTCTCCACGAAATAAGGACCACTAAACTTGGCTTGAAGAGGTTGCCCATGCACCGGTAGCAGAATCAAAACCTGATCTCCTGGCTGAAAGTGGAGTAACCTGGACTTCTTATCATACCAAGTTTTCATCTTCTCCTGAGCAGCTCCTAAATTCTCTCTCGCCAGCTGTAAAGCAGTGGACAGCCGTTCTTTGAACTTCATCACATACTCCAGCAGGTTGACGTCATCTTCCTCCGACAGCCAGCATTCCTTGAGTAGCTTAAGGGGTCCTCTTACTTCATGGCCAAACAGTAGTTCAAAAGGTGAGAAGCCCAGTAATTCATTTGGAGATTCTCTTGCGGCAAACACAACGAATGGAAGACCTTTATCCCAGTCTTTCTGATGTTCCAAACAGTATTTCTTGAGCATCGATTTGAGTGTTTGATGATATCTCTCCAACGCTCCTTGGGTCTGGGGATGGTAAGCTGAAGACGTGAACTGGGTGATGCCCAACTCTTTCAGAGACTGCTTGAAAACATTTGACATGAAATTACTTCCCCGGTCTGACTGTACCTCCTTAGGCAGACCAAACTTTGTGAAGAACCCTAGCATTTCCCTAACCACGTTCTTTGCTGAGATATTTCTAAGTGGAATGGCTTCAGGATAACGAGTAGCCATATCAATCAGGGTCAACACATAAGAAAATCCTGAAGAAGTCTTAGGAAGAGGGCCCACAATATCCACCAACACACGGGTGAATGGCGCCTCAAAAGGAGGAATGGGAACTAGAGGTGCAACCTTTTCGGTCTGATTACACTTCCCCACAACTTGACAGGTGTGACAAGACTTACAATACCAGGAAACATCCCTGAAGATACCTGGCCAGTAGAAGTGTTTCAAAATGCGTGCCACAGTCTTCCTCACTCCAAGGTGTCCTGCCAAACTGGAATCATGAGCCACTCTAATGATATCCTGCCTACAAACACGAGGGATGACAACTTGATGTACAACCTCCCATTCACAGTCGGCTGATGCTGTTGGGGGTCTCCACTTCCTCATAAGTACTCCTGACTTTATATAATAACATGTAGAAGCACCAGCTGACTATTCCTCACTGCAAGCAGAGTTAGCTAGACCTTTCAACTCAGGGTCAGCAACCTGCAACTCAACCAACTCTTGACGAGACAAATTATCAACACTACGGGGTACTGCCTCATCTGGTGAGTGGTCCAAATTAGCAAGAAAAGTGTCAGCTAGGATAACATCATCATCATCATCATTATCCTCTAAGTCACCAGTAACTTTAGACTTAGCCCTAATGACAGCACATGCAGGGAACACATCAGGGACATCACAATCCTGGCCCGCAGACACTGGCTCACTAGACAACTGAGGAGCTGGACACACTTGACTTCCACCAATATCATTTCCAAGTAAGAAAGTTACACCTGACATTGGGAGTGTCTCAACCAACCCAACCATAACGGAACCATTAACAAAACCAGACTCTAAATTCACTCTGCACAGAGGGACAGAGAAGTAATTATTCCCTACACCTTGTAGGATTACAGTTTCATCAGAGGAATTAACATTAGAGCCTAGAACACTGGTCAGCATAAGGGATTGGCAAGCACCTGTATCACGATATATTTTAACTGATTTCCTGTTATTACTGTCCAGAGGACTGGCAAAACCATCAGACAGGAAATTTGCACATGAACTCTTGAGAGTGTCACCCACGTTACTGCTCAAAAGAGGAGCTTCATCATGAGAATTTAATTTACCCCTCAAAGCAGGTTCAGTTAACTCAGTTAAGGAATTCTGGGAACTCTCAAGGGTGAACACTAGACCAATTGACTGAATATTTAAAGACTCCTTTTTGTTCACATCACGCTGTTTCCTGAAACATTTCTCCGTAGTATGACCAAGCTTACTACAATTACTTTTCTAAAATCTAGAGGTGAAGCTGGTATTTACTTCCTGAGAAACATCATCCTTATTCTCTTTCTTGTTACCTGTACTCTGAGTAGAGGCAACGTACTTACTCTCAGCTTTCCTTTTTTCTTTAGAATATCTCTTGTGAGTGAGAACATATTCATCAGCTAAAACTGCAGCATCAGACAAATTATCTACTCTTTTCTCATCAAGATATAGGCTTACATCTTTACCAATACACCTTTTGAAATCCTCCAGCAAAATCATCTGCCTAAATTTACCAAAATCAGAATCCACATTCTTAGAAGTTAACCACTGCTCTAACAGATCTTCTTTGATTTTTGCATACTCAACGTGGGATTGCTTATCTTGCTTATAAGTTGTCCTAAATTTTACTCTATAGGCTTCAGGAACAAGCTCATAGGCCTTAAGAATCAAGCTCTTAACTACATCATAATTATCAGATTGATCCTGAGGCAAAGATGCATAAGTTACTTGAGCTTTACCGGTGAGAACAGTTTGAAGGAGTACTGGCCAATACTCCTTGGGCCAATTAAAACCTGTAGCTACCCTCTCAAACAACTGAAAATACTTTGTTAAATCAGATTCATTAAAAGGAGGGAGAAGTTTAACATTTTTAGCCACATCAAAATCATCAGAGCTAGATGATCCAGTTGCACCTTGTTTCATGCGATACTCATGGTCTGCCTGAATCCTAGCAATTTCAACTTGTGCCTCAGCCTCCTTAGCTTTTGCCTGAAATTCAGCCTCCTTAGCACGAGCCTCCTGCAGGGCTAGCTGTAACTTAGCTAATTCAATCTGCGTTTGCTCATTTCGAGGAGTTACATTGAACAAGCTTTCATTAATCATGTCAACAGTTTGATCTTTAGAATGATGAGAGCGAACAGCAATTCCCAATTGTTGAGCAACAAGCTTAAGTTCATTCTTTGTTCTGTTTTCTACATCACACACTGTTTGCACATTTGACAAAAAATCTTTGGCTTCATCAAGCGTAGTAATAGTAGACATCATGAATAAATCACAGTCACAAAATATCAAGCAATATCCTTATGATAATATCCTGAATATCCTGATAAGAGGTCGCCAAATTTATGTTACGGAACAGAGAAAGATAATGTACACTTTAAGTGAGAATACTAAAAATCACTACTGTCCCGTAAAGTTCCAGGTTCAAAACAAAAGAGTTAGGTAAAATTACAAGTTAAAGTTTAATGCTCAAACTAACAACAAAACATTCAGGACTCATAAGGATAATGTAATGGCAAAAAACAGGTTAAATATATGGTTAACTGCAATAGCCTCTATTAACACGAAATTAGCAAGTGTAAATTTATTTAAGTCAGCCCTGTTAAAATGAAAATACCAGATAATACTCAGTGAATGCAAGATATATTATTACAGATACAAAATATTATTAATAATGACTGACAAAAACTTTACATTAATTACAAAACCTCACTAGGCCTACAAATCAACACCCCATGCTATACAGTACAAGAACAAAATGCAATAACACTCATACTCAAATTACACAGCTGCTAGATGGTTGAAGACTTCCTGAGCACTCACAAATATAACAACTGTACAGGGGAGGACAGAGCTGTGAACAAAATGAGGAGTAGATCTAAGTGGCAATAATGCAGAGACTGAGCTCATTATATAGGGGCCGGCAGAGCTTGATACAACTTGTAAGAAGGACGCGCAAATGAAGCCATGGGGACAAAGAGTTGACAATCCTGCTCTGAACAACAGAAAGAACGACTTACTCTACTATAAGGGAGGACGGGGGGAGTGAGGTAGAACACACTCGTGATCAAACATGCAGCATACTGTACGTTAGAATTACACAAAGGATGATGAAATCATAGGCTATGTAACAATATATATATATATATATATATATATATATATATATATATATATATATATATATATAAATATAATAAAGTTTTGGTACAGGACAGTGCTTTTGTAGTGAAGGATAAGGAAGGTGACACAAAGCTCCTCTGTCTCGATAAGTCTCCTGAGAACTAAATACAATCTCCTGGTGATAACACTAACGGTAAAATACCTCTGAATTAAGCTGTTTACTCCTATAAGCCTATCATCAATTGGGGCATCAACGTTACACACGTTGTTACCCACACCTGTCTTTCCATTTCAGCTTGAACGGAGCTGTTCAGGATCCACCCAAATTAGTACCTCATGAATTAGCACCACACGTTCTTCATCCGATGCTTTGCAGCTACAATGCACTCGCCCTGCCTCACTCGTCCACTTTCATCGACTCAAGAGCATCCAGCAGTATCGTACATATATGTTATAATTGCCTGTGCCTCACTACAGATTAGGTTTCTCTGTCGCTTCCAGATTTCAGTTATGCAGACTATGTAGAGACACAGAAAAAATGGACTTGTGATGTTTTCCTTGTTACCTGATAAACTTACTTTCCTAGTTAAGATTAGTGAACGGCATCCCTTAGAATTCTCTCAGATTCCTATTATAATTCACGAACATGCATCCAGTCTATATTAAACAACTGTAAACCAATCTCTCTCTCTCTCTCTCTCTCTCAGAGAAAGACAATGCTAATATGTCCCAAATCAGCTGCTCCAATCACTTCACAAGCTACAATGAATACAATTCAGTATCAGTGGAATGAAGTAAGAAGGTCTTTTTTCGTCACAGTACTGGGCATGGCTTCCCTGTGGTGTGTCGTTGCACGAATGAAGCCATCCCTGGCCTGTTGGCCACAAATCGCAACTGCCACCTCAGTGACCAGTTTCGCTGCTCCCTGTTTGGACTGCGAGTGGATTGGCTCATCCACTTGATCTGGATGCCAGTGTATCAACCACTGAGCTCTATAATATGGAGAGGCTTTCTCATGGGTAACACATCATAACTTATGTAGCCACTGCCAGGGCGGCGCTGGTGTTGTGGCAGCCATGTTACACCACGCCTGATGCCCATGGGTTTTTAACCGAGGTGTTCATTGGGTTTTCGAAAGCAGCCTATGATTCCGTAATATATAGTGCCATGGTCAGCTGCGCAGCTTCTGGATGCAAAAATGGGTACAGGATATCATCAGTGAGAGATGGCATTACATTTCACAAGTAAGAAATAATTTTTCTTGCTGCTAATTCTATAAGATTACTGCCCCCTGGGGAGGGGCGGGAAGATTCATCCCCGGTATTCCTGCATGACTGAGGCCCATTTATCTCCAGTCTTTCTCTCCGTGTCCTCTTCTCTACTGTTCACACCCTCTTGTAGATATTTCCATGTTTCTTGCGGCCTTTATCAATCTGGACATTCGGTTTAATGACATGGATAGTCTAAGGATTTCCCACATCATTTCAGCACCATTACTTCGACGTTACACAGCTTCAACAACTATCATTTCAACGTTCATACCACACTATCTTTTCACTTTGTTATTACCTCTCTGGCTTAATGCTATTAAGGGTAAGTTCTGCACTGCAGCAACCTATGGCGATGTTTTATACTCATTGGCTAAATGTAACCCATATGAATCGTTGAAATAGGCAGAAAAAAAAAAAAAAATCACAATCCACATATGTTTTTGTATTATAAGCGACGAATGTAGTTTTATTAATAACCACTGCTAGTAGAAGTAAAGTATTTGAATTTGAATTTCAGTGCTGGTGTTTCAATATGGCTGCCAAAATCACACGCTCACGGCGGAGATAGCCTCTCCATCCCATAGAGCTCAGTGGTATCAACTCAAGGACAGTTGTTACATCCAGGTGCAACTTGGGTGCGACTTGCTGCCTGACACTGGTGTCGCCAAAATCATTCTTCCCTCCTAGTTTGAGTAACTGATCAATACCAAATACCCTGTCTTCACGACTTTTGCTGGCCAGAAGAGAGACAAGGAGGCTCTCAGAATGGGCGAAACAGGCCTTAGTCTTTATGCAAAAAGTCACAGCGTCTTGCACAATCTGAGGTTGTTTCCTCAGACTCACCAGTTGACTGAGAATATGATAGGATCCGTCCTGCAACTTGTGTATCATTTTGATGTCAAAGAAATACATCTCAAGACAGAATCTGACAACGATATCAAGTGTCCTCAGGTTCCCTGCAGTCAGCCCATCCTTCCTGGTCCACATGTATACCAGAGACTGACCTGCCGTGACCCACCTGGCATGAGACATTCTTCCACACTGAATGTTTTGCAATTTTGTGGGAAGATTGCCAGATTCAACTGCCATGACCAGCCTGTATGACAGTTTCTGGTCGCCAGACATGGTTTCCACTATCTTGTTTGGTATCTTAATCAACGGCTTGCCGTTAGGGAGGGCCTTAAATTCCCGGCTAAATTCCATCTGACTTACTTTGTCTAGCAGACTGCACACTGGACAACTGAAACCTGTGTCGGAGAGGGTAGGGCAGTCTGTCTTGGCGATAAGGTGGCGGAGAGGAAGCTCGTTTGTATGGAGAATGCAAATGCTCCAGAACAGCTTGTGCCCAAGCATTCTTTCCATGTGGGCGTGAGCACCGCCTCGCCATACAGTGTTCATGTTTGTTGAATCCCCTTGCAACACCAGCAGGCTGTGTGTGGACTGATGAGCATTTCAAATAAGGCATCAGCAACCTTGGTAGCCCCCGATGGCTCTTCTGTTACAGTCACATGCTCTTCCATTATGAACCGCGGATGCGATTTTCCATCAATGTCTACAATTTATAAGCCTTCTCCTAACTTTTCTGCCATCGTATCCCAGACCGATAATTTAGGCACCTCTGTGTCGTGACTGATCTAATGTCCATGTTGCTTTCATGACTTCCTTCCTTGTCCTCTCCATTTTACTGTGGCTTTGCTGGGAGGTATGTTGCCTGCTGCAATGAAGTCCTGCAGAAATCCAGACCAGATTGCAGAGGTAGCGGTAACAGACACATCGTGCTTCATGCTAGCAGTGACTGCATGTGTTACCTTCATTGTGTTTCTTCAGGTTTTATCGAGGTAGCGTTGGACCAAGTAGGCGAACTCTCCTAGCCTGTCTTGCAACAGCCATCCCACCAGTTGTGCCGCCTCTTGCAACATCTTTCACGCCGAGCCCTGATCCAGCGGTGACTCGTCCTCCTGTTCTGTTTCTACATTTTCTGTCACATGTACTTTCCTCTCCTGTTCCAGCCTCTGTAGCAATACCGCCTCTTGTTCTTCATTTTTCTTTTGCTTACTCTCTCTGGCATCTAATTCAGCTTGCTTTCTTAATTGCCTTTGCTTCCTTTCTGTGCTCTTTTCCATCTACCCCTCTCATCATCATACCCCACTTTTCACCTGCTTTAATTCTCTGGTAATAGAGCCATTCAAGGTCTAAGACTGGAACTTTGCTAGCCATGGGGGAGTTGCACTGGACAATGCACATGGGTTCTGACCATGCAATGTTTTGCATCGTTACAATGGGAATCTTCCAGGGTGCACGGAAAAATGGTGTGGTTACAAAAGGTAATATCGAAAAGACCGTCCAGAACTTTATCCACAAACTCTTTCATTGATTTAGTTGTGCGACCTCCAACTACTTCACTTTGTGCCAAAACTGTTTGAATTTTTCTCTCCACAGACCTCAGACTGATAATTATTGACTGAGTGAATTTTGCATTCAATTTATGCCACTGTGCCAGCACCAGCTCAGCTAAATCGCTGGTCAAAACCTTCACTGGGTAATGCTGTATGTCGATGCCTTCATTGCTCTTTTCTTCCTGTATAAACAAACCTCTCCTCTGCGCAATAAGTGGGAACCTCGCTACAGAGGAACTCGTTCTATCCACCCACATTCTGTAAAATAGCCGTCCCTAAACCTTTTTTTGTCTTAGACATTGAGCTACTAGCCAACTGACACAAAAGCAAAGGAGCAACAGTGATTTACTACTACAAATATGGCAAGTGTAGCTCGCTACACTAAGTATATTGTAATCTGCATTTAGAGAACGTACTGTGCAAAATTCAGTATTTGCAAATCAATAACGCTGTATCGTTCCAAATATCCACAAATGCCAACCAAAACACAACAGTAACGTCGCCAACCGGTCACACTCAACATGACGGACAACCCTCCGCTAAACGCAACAAGCACGTCCTTACACATACAGTGAGCAAAAAAGGCCAAAAATGCATGACCAAAAGTAATTTCATAAAAAAAATAGACAAAATATTTTTAGAATACAATTTTACATAGGAAGATCCAATACCCAAACCATAATTACTATAAACTGTCAAAATATCCGTAAGACATTACACCCTAATATTACAGACCTGCAGTCGATGGTGTTCTCTTGGTCAAAGTATTCTTCCCATTAGTTTAGCTATTTGAATCTTTAGGCTTTAGGTGAGTGATTTGCCTGTTAGTTTTATTAGTTTTAGGATTTTAAGATTTTTTTTTTTTTTTAGTTGTCATTAAAAAAATAAATAAAAATAAGAATAAACTTATACCTACTGAATATATATATATATATATACCACGTTGAGTACACCGCTTCCCGTCCGATCAGCGAAGTTAAGCAACGTTGGGTCTGGTTAGTACTTGGATGGGTGACCGCCTGGGAACACCAGATGCTGTTGGCATCCCTACGTGTCATGTGGGGTTGGTGGAGGATTAGTGCCCCTCCCTGTAAAACAATTAACTCTAAGCCCTTGGCCACCCTGTCTGGGATACATGGCGTCTGGCAATGAATGAATGAATATATTGTACATCATCCTTTGTATAATTCTAACGTACAGTATGCTGCATGTGCCTATTATTTCATCATCCTTTGTATAATTCAAAAGTACAGTATGCTGCATGTTTGATCACGATTCTCCTCATGGCTTCCATAGTGACCAGGCTTGCGTGTTCTACCTCACTCCCCCCTTGTCCCCCTTATGGTAGAGTAAGTCGTTCTTTCTGTTGTCCAGAGCAGGACTGTCAACTCTTCCTCCCCTGTGCCTTCATTTCCGCGTCCTTCTTGCAAGTTGAATCAAGCTCTGCCGGCCCCCTATATAATAAGCTCAGTCTCTGCATTAGTTGCCACTTAGATCTACTCCTCATTTTGTTCACATCTCTGTCCTCCCCTGTATAGTGTATTATTATTTTTGTGAGTCCTCAGGAAGTCTCCAGCCATCTAGCTGCTGTATAATTTGAGTATAAGTGTTGTTACCATTTTTCTTGTACTGTGTGGCCTGGGGCATTGATTCGTGGGCCTGGTAAGGTTTTTGTGATTCAGGGAAAGTTTTTAAAGTCAGCCAGTGTGAATAGTGTTTTGTATCTGTGATACTATTATATCTTACTTTAACCGAGCATTATCCAGTTTTCTCATTTAATCAGGGCTGACTTAGATAAATTTGTTCTTGCTAAATTCTTGTTAATAGAGGCTATTGCAGTTAACCATATATTTAACCTGTTTTTGCCATTACATTATCCTTATGAGTCCTGAATGTTTAGTTGTTAGTTTGTGCATTAAACTTTAACTTGTAATTTTACCTAACTCTTTTGTTTTGAACCTGGAACGTTGCGGGACAGTAGTGATTTTAGTATTCTCACTTGAAGTGTTCACTATCTCTCTCTGTTCCGTAACATAAATTTAGCGACCTCTTATCAGGATATTCAGGATATTATCATAAGGATATTGGTTGATA
Organism: Coenobita brevimanus; assembly: GCF_032717465.1. NCBI lineage: Eukaryota > Metazoa > Arthropoda > Malacostraca > Decapoda > Coenobitidae > Coenobita > Coenobita brevimanus. The sequence continues at coordinate 14,256,882 of NC_137032.1, forward strand.
TTTTGTGACTGTGATTTATTCATGATGTCTACTATTAATACTCTTGATGAAGCCAAAGATTTTTTGTCAAATGTGCAAACAGTGTGTGATGTAGAAAACAGAACAAAGAATGAACTTAAGCTTGTTGCTCAACAATTGGGAATTGCTGTTTGCTCTCATCATTCTAAAGATCAAATTGTTGACATGATTAATAAAAGCTTGTTTAATGTAACTCCTTCAGATGAGCAAACGCAGATTGAAATAGCTAAGTTACAGCTAGCCCTGCAGGAGGCCCGTGCTAAGGAGGCTGAGTTTCAGGCTCGTGCTAAGGAGGCTGAGTTTCAGGCTTGTGCTAAGGAGGCTTAGTTTCAGGCTCGTGCTAAGGAGGCTGAGGCTAAGGAGGCTGAGTCTCAGGCTCGTATTCAGGAGGCACAGGCACAGGCTCAGGCAGAAATTGAACTTGCTAGGATTCAGGCAGACCATGAGTATCGCATGAAACAAGGTGGAACTGGATCATCTAGCTCTGATGATTTTGATGTGGCTAAAAATGTTAAACTTGTCCCTCCTTTTAATGAATCTGATTTAACAAAGTATTTTCAGTTGTTTGAGAGGGTAGCTACAGGTTTTAATTGGCCCAAAAAGTATTGGCCAGTACTCCTTCAGACTGTTCTCACCGGTAAAGCTCAAGTAACTTATGCATCTTTGCCTCAGGATCAATCTGATAATTATGATGTAGTTAAGAGCTTGATTCTTAAGGCCTATGAGCTTGTTCCTGAAGCTTATAGAGTAAAATTTAGGACAACTTATAATTAAGATAAGCAATCCCATGTTGAGTATGCAAAAATCAAAGAAGATCTGTTAGAGCAGTGGTTAAATTCTAAGAATGTATATTCCGATTTCGATAAATTTAAGCAGATGATTTTGCTGGAGGACTTCAAAAGGTGTATTAATAAAGATGTAAGCCTATATCTTGATGAGAAAAGAATAGATAATTTGTCTGATGCTGCAGTTTAAGCTGATAAATATGTTCTCAGTCACAAGAGATATTCTAAAGAAAAAAGGAAAGCTGAGAGTAAGTACGTTGCCTCTACTCAGAGTACAGGTAACAGGAAAGAGAATAAAGAAGATGTTTCTCAGGAAGTAAATACCAGCTCCACCTTTAGATTTCAGAAAAGTAAATGTACTTATTGTAGTAAGCTTGGTCATACTACGGAGAAATGTTTCAGGAGACAGCGTGATGTGAACAAAAAGGAGTCTTTAAATATTCAGTCAATTGGTCTAGTGTCCACCCTTGAGAGTTCCCAGAATTCTTTAACCGAGTTAACTGAACCTGCTTTGAGGGATAAATTAAATTCTCATGATGAAGCTCCTCTTTTGAGCAGTAACGTGGGTGACACTCTCAAGAGTTCATGTGCTAATTTCCTCTCTGATGGTTTTGTCAGTCCTCTGGACAGTAATGACAGGAAATCAGTTAAAATATATCGTGATACAGGTGCTTGCCAATCCTTTATGCTGATCAGTGTTCTAGGTTCTAATGTTAATTCCTCTGATGAAACTGTAATCTTACAAGGTGTAGGGAATAATTACTTCTCTGTCCCTCTGTGCAGTGAATTTAGAGTCTGGTTTTGTTAATGGTTCCGTTATGGTTGGGTTGGTTGAGACACTCCCAATGTCAGGTGTAACTTTTTTACTCGGAAATGATATTGGTGGAAGTCAAGTGTGTCCAGCTCCTCAGTTGTCTTGTGAACCAGTGACTGCAACCCAGGATTGTGATGTTCCTGAGGTGTTCTCTGCATGTGCTGTCACTAGGGCTAAGTCTAAAGTTACTGGTGACTTAGAGGATAATGATGATGATGATGTTCTTCTAGCTGACACTTTTCTTGCTAATTTGGACCACTCACCAGATGAGGCAGCACCCCGTAGTGTTGATAATTTGTCTCGTCAAGAGTTGGTTGAGTTGCAGGTTGCTGACCCTGAGTTGAAAGGTCTAGCTAACTCTGCTTGCAGTGAGGAAGAGTTAGCTAGTGCTTCTACTTGTTATTATATAAAATAAGGAGTACTTATGAGAAAGTGGAGACCCCCAGCAGCATCAGCCGACTGTGAATGGGAGGTTGCATATCAAGTTGTCATCCCTTGTGTTTGTAGGCAGGATATCATTAGAGTGGCTCATGATTCCAGTTTGGCAAGACACCTTGGAGTGAGGAAGACTGTGGCACGCATTTTGAAACACTTCTACTGGCCAGGTATCTTCAGAGATGTTTCCTGGTATTGTAAGTCTTGTCACACCTGTCAAGTTGTGGGGAAGTGTAATCAGACCGAAAAGGTTGCACCTCTAGTTCCTATTCCTCCTTTTGAGGCGCCATTCACCCGTGTGTTGGTGGATATTGTGGGCCCTCTTCCTAAGACTTCTTCAGGATTTTCTTATGTGTTGACCCTGATTGATATGGCTACTCGTTATCCTGAAGCCATTCCACTTAGAAATATCTCAGCAAAGAACGTGGTTAAGGAAATGCTAGGGTTCTTCACCAAGTTTGGTCTGCCCAAGGAGGTACAGTCAGAACGGGGAAGTAATTTCATGTCAAATGTTTTCAAGCAGTCCCTGAAAGAGTTGGGCATCACCCAGTTCACGTCTTCAGCTTACCATCCCCAGACCCAAGGAGCGTTGGAGAGATATCATCAAACACTCAAATCGATGCTCAAGAAATACTGTTTGGAACATCAGAAAGACTGGGATAAAGGTCTTCCATTTGTTGTATTTGCTGTAAGAGAATCTCCAAATGAATTACTGGGCTTCTCACCATTTGAACTACTGTTTGGCCATGAAGTAAGAGGACCCCTTAAGCTACTCAAGGAATGCTGGCTGTCGGAGGAAGATGACATCAACCTGCTGGAGTATGTGATGAAGTTCAAAGAACGGCTGTCCACTGCTTTACAGCTGGCGAGAGAGAATTTAGGTGCTGCTCAGGAGAAGATGAAAACTTGGTATGATAAGAAGTCCAGGTTACGCCACTTTAAGCCAGGAGATCAGGTTTTGATTCTGCTACCAGTTCGTGGGCAACCTCTTCAAGCCAAGTTTAGTGGTCCTTATTTCGTGGAGAAGAAACTCAGTGATGTCAACTATGTCATCGCCACATCAGATCGTAGAAAGAACCAGCAACTTTGTCACATCAACATGCTAAAGTTATATCACAGGCGGAACGAAAATAACCCAGTCTGCACTGTAGCTCTTCCACCCGAGTCTGCAAGTGAAGTTCTCCCATGCAGTATGAGCCTGAGTGATAATTTGGGGAAGAATCCTGATATCATGAGTGATCTCCAGACTAAGCTTTCTCATCTAGCTCCCGAGGAAAGGCAGGAGTTTTCGGCATTACTGCAGGAGTACCCGCAAGTGTTCCATGCCACTCCAGGAAGAACCACTGTGTTGATGCATGATGTCGATGCTGGAGATGCAAAGCCAATTAAACTGCCTCCTTACCGTGTGAACTCAGTGAAAGTTCGTCTCATCCAGAAGGAGCTTGGCTACCTGTTGGACCACAAGATGCTTGAGCCCTGTCAGAGCGAGTGGAGTTCTCCTGTCACTCTAGTCCCTAAGCCAGGTGGGTCACAGCGGCTTTGCATCGACTACAGACGTGTTAATCAGATAACCAAAACAGACACTTACCCTCTCCCTTGCATGGAAGATTGCATAGACAAGATCGGAAAGGCTAGGTACATAAGTAAGTTTGATTTGTTAAAGGGATACTGGCAAGTACCAATGACTGAATGTGCTAGGGAGATCTCATGTTTTGTAACACTAGGAAAGACTTTTGCATGTTCTGTAATGCCATATGGTATGAAGAATGCACCAGTCACTTTTCAGAAGCTCATGAATGTTGTAACAGAGGGTTTGGCAGGGTGTGTTGTTTATATTGATGATGTATTAATCTTCAGTGACAACTGGAAAGATCACCTATCCCATGTCATTAAATTTCTTGAGTGTTTGGTTCAGGCTAATCTTGTAGCTAATTTATCAAAGTGTGAGTTTGGTCAAGCTAAAGTTCAGTACCTTGGGTACGTTGGTGATGGACACGTTGCACCACCAGGAGCTAAGGTTCAGGTTATAAGTGATATTCCCAGACCTAAAAGTAGGAAAGAGCTACAAAGATTTTGGGAATGGTAGGTTATTACAGGAGATTTGTTCTTTACTTTTCAATTCTTGTATCCCCACTTACAGACCTACTGAAAAAGGGAGTTAAATTTGTCTGGACCGATAACTGTGAATCCTCTTTCAGTAAACTTAAAGCTATCCTATTAAGTCAGCCAGTGTTCGCTACTCCAAATATTGCTAAGCCTTTTAAGATGGCTGTTGACGCAAGTGATGCAGGAGCTGGGGCTGTTTTGCTGCAAGAGGATGATCAGGGTATTGAACACCCTGTATCTTATTACAGTAAGAAGTTCACTCCACCTCAAAAGAACTACTCAACTATTGAGAAAGAGCTTTTGGCCTTGATTTTGGGTTTACAGCATTTATCATTTTATTTGTGTTCTGGTTTTGACCCCATAGTCATTTATACCGATCATAACCCACTGAAATTCCTTAGTAAGTTTAAAGATAAAAATCAGAGATTGACAAGATGGAGTCTACTTCTTCAGGAGTATTCATTAGACATACAACATGTCAAGGGGAAAGAAAATGTTATTGCAGATTGCTTATCTAGACTTTAGACAGATTGTTTTAGAGTAATAAGAAATTTCCTTTGTAAATTTCTTTTTCTTTGTGGGGAGGTGTTACATAGCCTATGATTTCATCATCCTTTGTATAATTCTAACGTACAGTATGTTGCATGTTTGATCACGATTCGCCTCGTGGCTTCTATAGTGACCAGGTTTGCGTGTTTTACCTCACTCCCCCCTTCTCCCCCTTATAGTAGAGTAAGTCGTTCTTTCTGTTGTCCAGAGCAGGACTGTCAACTCTTCCTCCCCTGTGCCTTCATTTCCGCGTCCTTCTTGCAAGTTGAATCAAGCTCTGCCGGACCCCTATATAATGAGCTCAGTCTCTACATTAGTTGCCACTTAGATCTACTCCTCATTTTGTTCACATCTCTGTCCTCCCCTGTATAGTGTATTATTATTTTTGTGAGTGCTCAGGAAGTCTCCAGCCATTTAGCTGCTGTATAATTTGAGTATAAGTGTTGTTACCATTTTTCTTGTACTGTGTGGCCTGGGGCGTTGATTCGTGGGCCTGGTAAGGTTTTTGTGATTCAGGTAAAGTTTTTAAAGTCAGCCAGTGTGAGTAGTGTTTTGTATCTGTGATACTATTATATCTTACTTTAACTGAGCATTATCCGGTTTTCTCATTTTATCAGGGCTGACTTAGATAAATTTGTTCTTGCTAAATTCATGTTAATAGAGGCTATTGCAGTTAACCATATATTTAACCTGTTTTTGCCATTACATTATCCTTATGAGTCCTGAATGTTTAGTTGTTAGTTTGTGCATTAAACTTTAACTTGTAATGTTACCTAACTCTTTTGTTTTGAACCTGGAACTTTGCGGGACAGTAATGATTTTAGTATTCTCACTTGAAGTGTTCATTATCTCTCTCTGTTCCGTAACAATATACACACACACTAGTGTACATCGGCTGATCATTATTTTCCTAGATTTCTCACAAAATTTTAGTTTTTACCACAAATTTTCCCTGTAACAATATTATGCCTTATAACATATATTGTACTAGTAATTATCATGAAGTAAAAGTGATTATTACAATAAATTAGCAGTGTACTTACATTTTGTGCATGCTCGCCTAGCCTGCATTGTAGATATCATCTGTCACACGCTGCAGATGAGTAGGCCTGATTTTGAAGCTGTGGCAAGATGCTGGTCCAAATGTTCCTTTAGCATGAAGCATATCAGTCAGTGTGGATGTGTTGAGTTGATTTCTCATTTTTGTCTTGATTAGGTTGACTTGGCAAAATACCCGCTCAACAGCTGCACTGGAATGTGGCAGGCATAACAAATTCCTCATGAAATTTCCCAGTTTGGGAAACTTTGGTGTATCATCACATTTCTTCAAGTTTGCTACTGTAAAACAATACTCACTCATGTCTATGTCAGCTTCTACATTCAATTCAGTGTTGCCAAGTAGGCGCCATTCACGGTCGCTTTCATTGATTTCAGTAATCGGGACTATTCTTGGAAAAGGAAGTTAATGGAGCATTTGATGGGACAGACTTTTTAAGAATACTTTGAGGGTCCATTCCTTTTATGTTAATCATTACTGGGTCTGACAAATTGAATCTTCTCTTAATCTAAGCTACACCTTCAATGTAAAAATCAAGGCATTGGAGCCTGAAAGTGTGCACTCCTTTCTCATCAACACAATGGTTGCTCATCAATGAGGCTGTTACGCAACCACCAAGGTAAATAGTTTCTAGAGGCAGAAAGTGAGTTGGATTCCTAATATTAATGTTGGATAATGGAGTGGAGCTCAAGTAACTCTGTTTCGTGTAACGTTCAAGCAACGTATGCAATACTGCGGATATACGCTTGTACAGTATGTAGAGTTTAGGTTTCTCAGCCTGCATCTCAGTATTTAATTTACTGAACAGAGGTAGCACATAATCTAAAAATTCAAGATACAAAGCGCTAAGAGGATTGTTCAGCTTTTGACGAATTGACTCGGTTGCAAGAAGTCGATCCTCTAGAACAGCATGGGTGAAAAAAAGTTTCAGGGCTGACAGTTGCTCAAGAAGGCGCTTTACAACACTGTAATGCTAACCATCATGTCTGTGCCGGATGTAATATTTTTTGAGGTTTGACTGAAGTAAACTCCTGGAACTCTTTAAATGCACTTGTTTCCTTGGGGGAGAGGAAGTAGTTATAAACATCTCTAACTAGATCCTCTATCCACCATGGCAAACTCTTGCATGCATAAGATGCACACAAGTGGAATGAATGACGTGTACACTTCATCACTAATAAATCTGGAATGTCATCCTTAAGTAGCTTTGCGAAGGAATGGTGTTCTCCCATCATAACACTCGCCCCGTCTGCAGCAAAGCCAATCATATTATTCTTGTATGGTATGTTTGCATCAGAAAACACACTTTTAACATGATTGTACAAACTGGTAGCTGTGCTGCACTCTCAACTGGAACCAATGTTAAAAAGGCATCCTTAACGCCGGTATCAGTCACAACACTTGCCACCATAGCTGCTAAATGTTTCACACATCCTCGGTCTGTAGACTCATCAACAAAAAGTGGAAAAAGTGATGTTCTTAAGAGTTAAAAAATGTCATCTCTTACCTCGGCTCCCTGAACATTTCTTACGATCGCAGTACACTTCGTCCTACCACACTTGAAACTTTTTGCAATAGCTGAATCCGGACAACCTGCTTTTGCAACTGGAATTAGATGATCAGTTGCTGAATGTGGAATGTTGTGTTCATTTAAAAATGCTACTCTCTCCTTGCTTTACTTGTGTCTCTAATCTGCGACCACTTACACTCGGCATGTCCAGAACACTCGTACTTTTCTTCACAGTCTCAACACACTGCTTGTGTTTTTTTTCCCATCAGCATGTTACTCAGTTTCTGACTTCCCAGCTTTCCCATCAGAGTTGCACGCTCTACAGTGAGAGTAATTGGGGCCCTTTTTAATTTTGCATGACCATCCATTGAACTTAGGATCACTCTCCCATTTTTCAATATGATTCTGGGAGTAAGCTTGTTTTTTACGCTTTGGAGGAGAGTATCACTGCTTGAAGATGCCATTTTCAGAGTATGTATTTCCGAGATCTGTGTGTGTCCACCTTGCTGGACTGACAAAGACTGAGGGAAACAGACGAAATTCGGACCGTCTAGCTGGTACAGACTGGACGCGACCGTCTCTCTCTCTCTCTCTCTCTCTCTCTCTCTCTCTCTCTCTCTCTCTCTCTCTCTCTCTCTCTCATTTTACAGAGTTTTATTTTTATCAATGCAAAAATATCCCTACATTTTAACTTATTTTCCAGATTATTCCCTTTTTCCCTTTAGGGGTCATAATTTCCCTAAAAACAGGGAATTTCTTTCTACCTGACAACACTGATATCTATCTATTTATCTATCTATATATATAATCATCATCATCATCATCATCATCAGCCGTTTGAGTATCCACTGCAGGACCGGCCTATCCCGACCGAAGTCAGACGGTACAGCCAATGTATCTCTACCAAGTGGCTTAGGCTGTCTAGTAGAGATTGTATGTAGGGTGAGAAGTGCTTGTAAGTAAAACTGTAGTGTTGAAGTGGCTTTGAATGTGTGTGTGTAGTCAGTGAACCAAGTGTAATCGGCCCTCGCAAGATGACTGGGTGCAAGCTTACTTTATAGTAAGCGACAATGGTTCAACCACAGCACCCTTTGTGTCCGCCAATGCAGTACGTGGCCGGGTGAACATTCCCAAAGTTTATTATCCTGGCGGGGTGCGAACCCTGGCTCACCCTGGTACAAAACGCACACTCTACCACCGTACCACAGAGGCTCCATATATATATATATATATATATATATATATATATATATATATATATATATATATATATATATATATATATTGGCAGACGCTTTATTCCCGTAAGGGGTGGCCACAAACAAATCGCCTCCATGTCACCTTGTCCCACGCCATTTCATTGCCCTGCTCCCAGTTCACACCCCTCTCTTTCATATACAGTAGCTCTCTACTCCATCCCTACATCTCATCCTTGGCCTCCCCCTCCCTCTCCTCCCTCCACTTCATTCACATACACTCTCCTCGTCAGAATCTCACTCTCATCCTCTTCACATAGCCAAACCACCTCAGTATGTTTCTCTTAATGCTTCCCATCCCATTCACACCACAACGCTCCTTCACTTCCTCATTTTCAGTCTGTCTCTCCATGTGACTCCATATATAGATAGATAGATATATCATCATCATCATCATCATCATCAGCCATTTGAGTATCCACTGCAGGACCGGCCTATCCCGACCGAAGTCGGGACGATACAGCCAATGTATCTCTACCAAGTGGCTTAGGCTGTCTGGTAGAGATTGTATGTAGGGTGAGAAGTGCCTGTAAGTGTAATTGTAGTGTTGGAGTGTCTTTGGATGTGTGTGTAGTCTGTGAACCAAGTGTAATCGGCCCCCGCAAACCAACTGGGTGCAAGCATACTTTACAGTATGCGACACTGGTTCACCCACAGTACCCCTTGTGTCCGCCAAGCAGTAAGTGGCCAGGAGAACGCTCCCAAAGTTTATTATCCTGGCGGGGCGTGAACCCTCGCTCGCCAGTGTATGAAAACGCACAGTTTACCACTGTACCACAGAGGCTCCATATATATATATATATATATATATATATATATATATATATATATATATATATATACTGAGAGAGAGAGAGAGAGAGATAGGAGGAGTAGACTGTAGTAGCACCAGTCGAGCAGGGCAGTACTCCCAAGGTGGGTGAAAAGCTGATGACAGGGAGAGCTGGAGCTCCCGTTTCATCAGCCCTTGGGACTAGTTCCCGACCATCCCCCTTTCCTGAACTTTTTCAGTGTTTCAGTAACACAGAGAGTAGGCTAGCATGCACTCTGATACAAGTTGTTCTAACTGTCAGCACCAAACTACATGCACAGTACAAACTACACTTCCTTCTCAAAACTAAACAAGAAAAATTGCTAACTTAGACCTTGCCTCGGAGTCCTCGGGGGGGGAGGGGGGGCACAAATGCCCCCACCATCCGCCCATCTCCAGGTGCCGACTCTATGAGTTGCCTGGAACCACTATCTGATTCCCTTCTTATTCGTGGCCTTTCCTCTAACTCTCTCTCTGTATAACATCACCTTTCCTCTTCTAAACCTGACCTTCTCGTTTTAACTAAGACTCAGCTGTCTGAGGCAACTGACAGCAAACCCATTTCTGTATCCTCCTACTTTGTCTATACTCATTTTAAAGCCAAAGGTGGCTGTTGTGTATATGTACGCAATGACTTATCTTCGAACTTGATTCTTCTGAATTCTCTACTCTCTGGCTTCGGCTTTCCTGTCATTCTCCGACTATACATATTCTGCGCTGTTTACTTATCCCCTAGTTCTACTATCAAAAATTCTTCGACTATCTTACTTCAATGATAAAACACATTCTATCCAATTCTCCTTTCTCTGAAATCTCCATTCTAGGAGATTTCAATATTCACCACCACCTTTGGTTCCCCTCTCCTTTCACTGATCCACCTGGTGAACAAGCCTACATCTTTTCTATCCTTAATGACCTAGAGCAGCTTGTACAGCACCCTACCGTATCCCTGTCTGCCTTGGAGAGAGCTCCAACGTACTTGACCTCTTCCTTACAACTAATCCTTCTGCTTACACTGTTAATCTTTTCCCTCCATTGGGTTCCTCCGATCACAACCTTATTACCTAAATCTGTCCTATCGCTCCAATACGGCCTGTGGACCCTCCAAAGTAATGTCGTCTGTGGCAGTTTGGAGCTGTGGATTGGGAGGCTTTCAGGCAGTACTTCTTTGATTTTCCCTGGAATGATTATTGCTTCCATGGCCGGAAGCCATCTGAGTGTCCCTTGCGCATTGCAGAGGTTATTCTCTCGGATATGGAAGCATACATTCCTTTCTCATATCTTTTGTCTAATTCAAGAAAGTCTTGGTTTAATTGTGCTTGTTCTAATGCTGTCCGCATCAAGGAGAGGGCCTATAAAAGTTACTGGAGCCAACCCACCCCTGGATCACATCTTTTTTATGCTTCTGCCAACAATTGTGCCAAGTCTGTTCTACGTTCTGCTAAAAATAATGTCATCAGTACTAAATGCTCTCAACTATCCAACTCGAATTGTTCCCGCTCCTTCTGGCACCGTGCCAAAAACCTTTCTAACAACTTTACCTCATCATCCTTCCCTCATCTTTTCTACTCTGATGGCTCTGTAGCTATTTCTTCTACTGATAAAGCGGATCTCTCTATTCAGACTTTCTCCTCCAATTCCACTGTAGACGATTCTGGTGCTGTTCCTCCATCACTTCCCCCTTCTTACTTCCTCGTGGCTGACATAAAAATTTCTTCAGCTGCTGTATTTTCTGCCTTCACTGGCCTCAATACTCCTGATGGAGTCCAGCCTGTTGTCCTCAAGAACTGTGCTTCTGTGCTTACACCCTGCCTGGGTAAACTGTTTCGCCTTTGAGTTTCAACATGTACCTTTCCTTCTTGCTGGAAGTTTGCTCTCATTCAGCCAGTCCCAAAGAAGGGTCAACATTCCCAACCCTTTAACTATCGCCCAATTGCTTTAACATCCTGTGTCTCAAAAGTTTCCGAGTTTATTCTTAACAAAAAAATTTTAAAGCATATTTCCTATCACAACCTTCTTTCTGATCGTCAGTATGGGTTCCGTCAGGGATGCTCCACTGGCGATCTTCTCACCTACCTTTCAGACTCATGGTCATCCTCCTTTCGGGACTTTGGCGAAAGCTTTGACATTGCACTTGACATCTCAAAGGCTTTCGATCGAGTCTGGCATGAATCTTTAATTTCCAAACTGCCCTCTACGGTTTCTGTCCTTCTGTCTGTGCCTTCATCTCTAGCTTCCTTTCTGGTTGTTCTACAGCCGCTGTTGTAGATAGCCATCATTCTTCTCCTAGATGTATCAACAGTGGTGTTCCTCAGGGCTCTGTCCTATCACCAACTCTTTTCATTTAATTCGTCAATGATCTTCTAAGCTGTACATCTAACCCTATCCACTCATATGTTGATGATTCCACCCTTCACCTTTCCATTCGGTTCCTGCAACGTCCTTCCCTGCAGTTATTTCAACAAACAAGGGATGAGGCTATGGCACACCTAATGTCTGACCTGGCTCGTATCTCTGACTGGGGTAGTAATAATCTTGTTGTTTATAATTCATCAAAGACTCAGTTTTTTCACCTATCAACACGACAAAATCTTCCGCAGGAGTACCCACGATAGTTTAATAATATCCAGCTCAATCTAACGTCATCCTTGAACATGCTTGGGGTTTCATTCACTTGAGATTTATCCTGGAAAGATCATATTACATCTCTGGTAAAATCTGCTTCCAAGAGATTAGGTGTGCTAAGACTCTGTACCTGCTTTACCTCTGCACAGTTGTTGACTTTATACACGGGATTTATTCGCCCCTGTATGGAGTACAACTCTCATGTGTGGGGAGACTCCCCAGAGACAGCTCTTCGTAATAGGGTGAAGTCAAAGACATTTCGTCTCATTAACTCTGCTTCTCTTACTGGCTCCCTTCAACCTCTGTCTCTTTGCCTCACTGTTGCCTTTTTATCTCTTTTCTATCGCTACGTCCATGGTCATTGCTCCTCCGAACTGTCTGCGTGCATCCGTCCACCTCTACGACGTCTAGCAATAAACTCTCATCCCTTTTCTGTCCAACTCTCTAATGCAAAAGTTTACCGTTACTCCAAGTCCTTCATTTATACAACGAGTCAACTCTGGAAGTGTCTCCCTCTGTATGTATTTCCTACTTCCTATGATCTCCAGTCTTTCAAACGCAGTGTGTCCTGGCATCTCAAAATGAAAGGATCTTGAATTTGGCTCTCTTTTGCATTGTTCTTGTTTTTCTTGGAGGGAACTGTTTTGCGGGCTCCTAGCCTTTGGTTCCTTCTTCCTCGCATAATATATATATATATATATATATATATATATATATAAAATGTGTGTGTGTGTGTGTGTGTGTGTGTGTGTGTGCAAGGAACAGCGTGGTGGACTAAAGAGGTGAGAAGGCTGTGGCACAAAAGAAGAAAGCATACAATGAATGGATGAGAAATAGGGGCGTGGAAGAAGTTGAGAGGCGGAAGAGAGAGTTATATGTAGAAAGAAAGAGAGAGGTGAAAAGATTAGTAAGAGAGAGCAAGAAGAGAGAGGATGAGGAATTTGGAAGGAATCTGAGTGTAAAGTGGAGGGACTGCAAGGAAATTTCTGGAAAGAGGTGAAGAGAGTAAGACATGGTGGAAGTGAGGTTAGCAGGGGAGTGAAAGATAAAAATGGTAGATTACTAGTGAAGAAGGGAGAAAAAGTGAGCAGACGGAGAGAACACTTTAAGGAATGGTTGAACATACAGAGTGGATGGAATTTGACTATAAGTGGCTGGGGAATGGCTGGGAGAAGGAGGGAGGTGAGAAGACAGGAAGAAATCAGTAAGATGGAAGTTCTGGAAGCAATGAAGAAAGTTAAATTGGGGAAAGCCCCAGGAATTGACGAAGTGTGGGTTGAAATGCTGAAGCATGGGGGAGAGATAGTGGTAGAATGGATGTGGAAGATGTGCAGATTGGACTGGGAGGAAGGTAGAGTCCCGGAGGATTGGAAGTCAGGTATAATTATTCCCTTATACAAAGGAAAAGGGGAAAAAGAAGTGTGTGGTAATAATAGGGGCATTTGTCTTCTTAGTATAAGAGGGAAAGTGTATGGTAGGATACTTATTGACAGAGTTAGAGAAAGAACAGAGGAATTAGTTGGAGAAGAACAAGGAGGCTTTAGGAAGGGAAGAGGTTGTGTAGATCAGATATTCATTCTTAGATCTTTAGTGGAAAAGTTTCTAGAGAAGGGAAAGAAGTTGTATGCGGCTTTCATGGATTTGGAGAAAGCATATGACAGGGTGGATAGACAAGGATTGTGGAAAGTATTAAGAATATATGGAGTAGATGGGAAGTTGTTTAATGCTGTGAAGAGTATGTATGATGGTGCTAAGGTTGCAGTGCGTGTGGATGGTGAACTAAGTGAATTTTTCTCTTTGAAGGTTGGGTTGAAACAGGGATGTGTCATTTCTCCATTATTGTTCAATCTGTACATGGATGGGGTAATAAAAGAAGTACAAGGTAGGGTAGTGGATGTTGGAGTGGCCCTGGTGAGAGAGGATAGTGTTTGGAAACTCCATGTACTGTTGTTTGCAGATGATACTGTGTTGTTGAGTGAAGATGAAGGGGAGCTGGAAGGCTTGGTGGATGAGTTTGGGAGAGTGTGTAAGAAACGGAATCTAAAGATGAATGTAGGGAAGGGTAAAGTGATGGTCTTTGAGAGAGGTGAAGTCAGTGAATGTACAGCGAGGTTGGATGGTGAGGATTTGGAAACTGTGAGTACTTTTAAGTACTTGTGTAGTGTGATGAGTAAGGATGGAGGTTTGGAGGCAGAAGTGCTTGAAAGGATACAGCAGGGAAGAAAGGTTGCTGGTTCTTTGAAAGCAGTGATAAGAAACAGGGAAGTGAGCATGGAAGTGAAAAAGTTACTACATGACAGTATTGTGATACCAACTCTAACGTATTGAAGTGAAGCTTGGACGTTGTTGGAAGGACACAAGGCAAGAGTGAGAGCAGTGGAAATGAGTTAAGAGGAGCCTGTGGAGTCACATGGAGAGACAGGCTGACAAATGAGGATATAAAGGAGCGTTGTGGTGTGGATTTGGATGTGATAGGAAGCGTTATGAGGAACACACTGAGGTGGTTTGGCCATGTGGAGAGGATGGAGGGGTGAGAGACTGACGAAGAGAGTGTATGTGAGTGAGGTGGAGGGGGGAAGAGGGAGGGGGAGACTGAGGATGAGATGGAGGGATGGGGTGGAGAGGTATATGAGAGAGGGGGGTGTGATTTGGGAGCAGGGCAGTGAAATGGCGAGGGACAGTACGACGTGGAGGCGATTTGTTTGTGGCCACCCCAAACGGGATTGAGGCGTCTGGCAGTAGACAGATAGATAGACATTATATATATATATATACAGCCCAAATTTGCCCAATGCAATGGGGGACGCTTCCATTCACTCATCATTCAAGCCCTCGTAATCCTGGCTGTATTGGATACGCCAAAAACATTCACCACGTTCTTTAGCTTCACATTAACGTATCCTATAGACTCAATCAGGTCGCTGTCATGTTAACCCGCCCCGTCCCGACGACGTATGGGTACGTCACCACGATTTGCATTTGCCAGTCCCGGCGACGTACCAGTACGTCGTGCAATTGCAAGGTACCTAATTTGCACAATTTTCAATTTTCGCATGTGATTTTTCGTATGTATACACGGGACACCTTCCTCTATTCCTGTACAAGATACCAAGCAGGGACAATGCCTTACACTGCATAACCTCCCCCCTCCCCCCCTCATGCCATTGTCTTGGCAAAGGACCTGTTACCAGTGACCTGGCTAGTAAAGTTATTCAGGGCCAGAGTGATTCCCCAATCGATGTCAATGTGGAGGACAATGTTTACATAGCATTAGAAGAAGAAACAGCCAGAAATAATGATCAGGTAGTGTGGCAAAAATAGGTCAGGTATGGTGATTAGTTAGTGAGTGAAACAATGCTTATAATGCCTTTATTACTGCTTGAAAACCAATATACTGTCATACTACATATACATTCGTACCAAGTAAATAAATAAATACCATTTATGAGTGGATAAAATAGTTACCCTCCCATAGAACTCGTTTTCTTTGGTGCCAGCATGTTAGAAAACCCACTCAGGTAAGGAGGAACTCCTACCTGGATTGGGCACTTTAAACCTCAGGTGAGCGATTTCTCTATGAATTTTCGATGTTTCTCACCAAAAGCGAAGGTTTTAGCCAAAAAAAAAAAATCGAAAATACCTCGGGACTGGGGGATGTCGGAGGTGCGGAAAACCTCGGGACGTGACGGGTTAAAAAGGGGTGCCAAATCCCTGGTCATGCACTTCTCCTCACAACATTCATTGGGCCAGCTCGATCTCTTGTCAGTTTCCTAGCCTCACCGACTTCCAAACCTCTCTTCCTCACACACTCATCCACCATACCTCTCCACCTTCTCCTAGGCCTACCTCGCCTCCTCCCTCCTTCAAAACAGATATGCCTTTTTTACCATTCCATTCTTATCCATTCTCTCCACATGACCATACCACCTCAGTACACTCTCTTCGAGTCTGGTGTCCACAAACTTCCTCAATCCGCATCTTTCACGAATCACATTATTTCGTATCGTATCCACCCTCTGTACTCCACACATATTCCTCAGCAATTTCATCTCCACTGCTCTTACTCCTGACTTTTCATTTTCATGCTGCACCACAGTCTCACATCCTTATGTTAAAGTTGCTGCTAACACTGCTACATCTAAGCCTCGTGCAGCTGCAACACTCAAGCCTCTGTTTCTTATCAAGGCCTTCATTGCACCAGATACTTGTCTTCCTTGTGTCACTCTACTTTCCATTTCTTTGCACATTTTCTTCACTTTTCTGTCACTGAACCCAGGTATTGGAACTGTCTCACCATTTCCAGTCTCTTCTCCATTCACTGTAACATCGCACTGGGAGTCACCTTCTCTCTCAATAACCATCACTTTGCTCTTTTCCACGTTTACTCTCAAGGCATGACTCTCACGGACATCAGCAAAACTCTGCACTAGCCTACCAAGTTCTTGTCCAGAATTTGCTATCAGTACTGCAACATCGGCATACAACAAATTCGAGATATTCCATCCTCCACCATTCACTACCAGTGCCATCCCCCTTTAATTACTCGTGTTTTTACTTCTCTCATCACCCCATCCGCATATATACATACATACATACATACAGTCGTGGTCATAAATAATCGCCTATCCTCCAGCACCCCGTGCCTCAGGCTGCCTCCTTTATTATCATTCCCGGTCCAGCAGCGGTTGCGGCAAGATCTCCTGTCCAACCATGCCTACCTCTGTTACCTCAGCCTACGACCCATCGAGGGGGGGCCTCAGTGGGCAGTGAGGAGCTCAGTAGTACGCAGACCATCGTGGGCGTTGTGAAATGGTACAGCGTGAAGGCGGGGTACAGATTCATCAGGCGCCAGGACACCGGCGCCGATGTTTTCGTGCACCGTCTGGCGATCGTTGCTCCTACTTCACGACGTCTACGGCGCTCACTAGGCGAGGGTGAGATGGTCGAGTTCCACCTCCACCAGACGCCGAAGGGTCCTGTTGCCAGGGACGTCACCGGGCCCGGGGGTGCGGCTGTGCAAGGCTCTGCCTATGCACAGCGGCGCCCCACGTCCCGGAGGCGCCGGAAACTGGATCCTTGTCATTCTGGTGAAGTGGAAACTATTGTAAATACGTGCATCGCGACGGCGAAGGCTTTCTGTGGCGGTGACAAGGAAGCGCTGCTTGTTCTTCTCCCCCTTATCTTCGAGAAGAATGGGCTGCCGCACCTTGTCATCCCACAAAGTTTCGTTCGTGGTGCACATTCTGCCCTTCGTCAGGAGCGTCGCGCCCCTACGCTGCAGCCTCTTCATCCCCGCCGAACACCGTGGAAAAGGCTGCAGCTTAGTGCTCCTCTTAATAGGAGAACTGCCTCCTCTGCCACCGCGCCTAACCCAGTCTCGGATCCGGTAAACGAGCCGACCACCGCCACTTCTCAACACTCACCGACAGCAGCTGAGGAGGAGAGGGCCCCTTCACCCGTCCCTTCCATTCAGGACGTGGATGTCCCTTCCCCTCAGCCACCTACACCTCCTGCCGATGCCGTGACCGCCACGCCTGTTCCTAAAAAGAAGGCTAAGAAGAAGGGGAAGAAATCGAGACAACCATCACCACCTTTCTCGATGGAGACTGAACAGCTTGTTTCTCCACCCCCTGCTTCTCCCTCCTTAGATTCTCAGAGCGTCCTCGCCCAGCTTCCTCCGTTGTCAGCTCGTATTCGGGCCCACCTCGAATCGCTGACTCATGATGAGCTGCTCGTTCAACAAGAGCACTACGTGGAGCAGAATTTCGCTGACGTTATTGACGCCGTTTTCCGCCATCTTACAGGTATTTTCCGCCCTGAACACCGCGCCTGTCTTCTCACCACCAGCCAGTCCCTCCCTGACGATGTAGCTGCCATTGTTTTTATTGAAACTGCGCTAATGCACAAGGCCACCTCGCGCTAGTTTTTCAGCAGTCTACTTTATGATCGTCTACTCCAGCCCTTGTCGTTTTTCTTCGTCTGTCTTGCCTGCATTGTCTGCCGCGCTTGCTCTCATTGGGAGAGCTGTTTCTGCCTTTATTCCCATGACGGGCTCTTATGTTTGCCCGTGTCCCCACCCTAGTTGTGGGACAAATATAAACAAACAAACAAAGCCTCCTTTATGTTCGGCAAGTCACAGTGGAGCAAGAGGGGATGAGAGGGAGGGGTCAGAGAGAGAAGGGAAGGTAGGTGGGGGGACGAGCGATGGTGTGGGGGTGGAGTGAGGGAGGGGAGGGAGGGAAGGTAAGGGAGGGAGAATGAATGCGAAGTGGTGGTCACATTATTTGTCTATTTTCTTTCATTCACGACATGACATAGAGGATAAAACTGCATTACATCTTGTATACCAGCATCAGATAACAAGCTTTAGACTGGTGGTTATATCAATGGCTGACTCGTGAGAGAAATATATTGACGTGTCAGATCAAATATTACGATAGTGCGGAGCCAGATATTTATGTTTATCCGTATATTTTGACTTCAGACGCAGAATGTAATGTGGATGGCTTTGACTTTCGTAATGCTTAATTAAGAAACTTCCTCTACCCTTACATGTAATTAATTTTGGAACTTATTAGCATATGCAACCTTTGACATGGCTGTGTCCTCAGTAAATATGATCATCCTCTTGGTATACACTCCTTCTATACAGTCACCATCATTTCATCTATTTTATTTCATCTCTTTATGAAAAGGCTATTTAAGATAACTGTGCATAAAAGACAAATTAATTTGATGTCTGTGCTCATGGGTGGATATAATTACGATATCTCTCATAAAATGTTAGCAAGAAAATAATACAAAATCCTACCCAAACTCCCAAAATATATCAGTGTCAATTGTTTACCGACATTGGTAAAGCCAAAGCAACAAGGAAAGCCTTAGTAAGTAGTCCAGTGGTCTCCTGCCTCTTAATAACCTCTTGCAGTCTTCACGGCACCGGGGAAACAATGTTGTTGATGATTTGCTGGTTTCGTCGGAACAGCTCCCACTCGTCCTTGGTGTGCTGGAGGAGGCGGGCCTGTGTGCTCTCGTTCTCTGGCTCCCATGCGTTGACAATCTGGACCCACACGGTCTTGATGGCTTTGCACTAATGTTTGGTCTGTCATGTCAATATATTTTTCTCACAAGGCAGATACTGTACTGATATCATCACCTATCTAAAGCTTGTTATCTGACGCTGCTGTACACAATGTAATGCAGCATTATGTAACGAATATTAACTCCATTATATCATGCCCTGAATGAAAGAAAATAGACAAATAATGTGACCACCAACCACTTCGCATTTCATTCTCCCTCCCCTATCTACCCTTTCACCCCTCCCTCACTCCACCCTCGCACCATCACTCGTCCCCCCACCCACCTTCCCTTCTCCCTCTGGCTCCTCCCTGTCAGCCCCTCTTACTCCACTGTGATTTGCCGCGCAAAAAGGAGCCAGCCTGAGGCACGGGGTGCCGGATGATAGGTGATTATTTATGACCACGACTGTCCATACATATATAGATAGATAGATAGATAGAAGATAGATTTATTTATTTATTGAACAACCATGGGGACATCACACAACCTTGTCGCACGCCCAAATCGATGTTGAACCATTCACATAGATGCCAATTAACCCTTACACATGCATCACTGCCACCATAAACACTCTTGACAGCACCTAGCAGCTTACCATATACACCGTACATGCGCAAAACTTTCCACAATCCATCTCTGTCAAGTTTGTCGTATGCTTTTTCCATAACCATGAATGCCAGAAGCACCTTATGGTCCTTCTCACAAGCCTTCTTTGCTATCTGTCTCACTGCAAATATTTGATCCACACATCCTCTGCCACTCCTAAAGCCATCCTGTTCATCACTTACAAGGACTGATATCTCTCTTACTTTGTCCATAATAATTCTTCCATACCCTTCCCTACCACACTCAATAAACTTATGCCACGATAATTCTTGCATTCACTTCACTCATCTTTTTATTTTTGTACAGTGGCACAATCACAGCCTTTTTCCACACTTCTGGCACAGTTCCACTCATCCATGCATTTTAACATATCTCCAACAAGCACTTCATTCCACTCTCTCCACTACACTTAAGCATCTCTGCATACACCTCACCAGCCCCAGCTACTTTCCCATTTTTCAGCAGCTTCACAGCACTCCTCACCTGTGCGAGTGTTTTGTCTCCTGGCACTGGATTCCTTCTTTGCACACCCTCAAAACCAATCATTTTTAAGCCGCTCTGCTCTCTCTATTTCCATTCATCAGGCTTTCAAAATAATCTTTCCATCTGGACCTTATTTCATTCCCATGGGTCAATAATCTACCACCTACATCTTTCACACCATCACGTTTCTTTCCGCATTCACTTCTACATTTCCGCACCTCTTTCCGGAATAACTTCCTATTTTCAGAGTATTTTTCATTCATTTTTCATTCTAGATAACCATTTACCTCCTTCTTTTTCCTCTTCACTACTTTCTTTACTTGCTTCTTGTTCTAAATGTATTCAGTTATTTCAACTGAACCCCTGTCCTGTAGCCACTTTAGCCACCTCTTCCTCTTTTCCTTCACTGCCTCTTTAACCTCAGCATCCCACCATGCCGTACCTTTCTTCTTTGTTGTTACTCTTGCCACACCACACACCGCTTTAGCACTCCTAACTAAGCAATCCCTAAATGCATTCCACAGGCTGTCTAGATCCATTTCATTCATTTCACTGATTCTAACTCCTCTTCTACTTTGATCCTGTAATCACCTGCCATTTCCTTGATCCTCAGCTTCTCAACTTTCAGTCTTTCTCCCTGACTGCTTCTCTCTCTCCTGATCCACCTCACTCCTCTCAGCTTGATATTGGATACCACAATCAGATGATCTGACAGACCTCCATACCGTCCTCTCATGACCCTCGTATCAGCAACTATCTTCAGCATCGACCTCTCTACGAGCATGTAATCAAACAAGCTTCTTTCAACATGATCCCCATTCCCTCTATACCATGTATATTTCTGTGCATCTTTGTGTTTGAAACACGAGTTACAAACGCAAAACCTCTTCTCCTGACACATATCCTTTAGTTGCTTCCCATTATCATTTTCTTCTCTTACTCCATTTCAACCCATTATGGTATCCGTTGGACCAGTGCCTACTCTTCCATTCATATCACCCATTACAATGACTTTATAGCTCCTAGGTATTTCTCCCACTACTTCATCCAGTTCATCCCAGAACCTGTCTTTCTCTCTCTCACTCCTGTCCTCACACAGTGCATATGCTACAATAACCACCACTTTCACCTTCTCAAACTTGAATTTGACATACGTACACATCAAGCTGACACATTTGTAGTCTTTCATTCCACTCTGCCACACCTCATTCATCAACAAAGCAACTCCTTCCTTGCATTTTACTCGCCCATCCATGCCCGATCTTAAACATTTCACACCCTCCCACTCCACTTCACACCCTTTCATCTTCGTTTCACACAATGCCATCACACCATATCTTGCACTCTTTAACCTGCCCCGTCCCGACCACTTTTTCACCACTGGTACCCCCCAGTCCCGACCATTTTTGGACCCAAATTTTTTTTGCTAAAACTTTCGCTTTTGGTCAGAAACAATGGTCAATCACCAAGAAATTGTTCCCCGGGGTCCATAAGTGGCCTAAACAGGTATACCTTCGTCACACCTGGTACCGTGTTCTCTGTAGGTGGTCTGAGCCTCTAACGTTTTCTATGGTATTATAAGTCTGGGAAACCAATGAAAGTAAGTAGATATGTATTTATTACAAACATAAAAACATGTGATAAAAGAGTAAATTGGATTTTATACAAAAATAGAGCTGAAATAAGCATTGTACCATCGTGCGAAATGAGCAAAATCGGGCAGACTGGTCACGATGAATCGCTAACATTCCTAAATCATGATACATATCATTTTTTCTACTTAAATAATACATCTACAATAACATTATACCATTTTACATTTTATTGAACTGTTTTTACGTATTCATAGGCCTTTCGATAACATTTAGCGTAATGTTAGCACATATTTATATAGTGAGTGAACTCGCTGTGACTGTTGTTTCAACTCGTATTGTGTTTTTTCTACTTACATAATACTTTCCTAATAACATTATACACTTTTCCACTTTTGAGAACTGTTTTGAGATAGTTTCAGGCCTTACGTAAATATTTAGCGTAATAATAGCGCATAATAACACAGACGGTGAAGTCGCTATGACTACTATTTCAACTTACAACCTATTTTTGTACTTATATAATAATTCTCCACTAACATTGCACATGTTTACACTTGATATAATTGATATCACATAATTTCAGACCTTACGATTCTACTGAGCGTCATATTATCGCGTACTTACACAGTGAGTGTTATCGCGATATCATTTGTTTCATCTTACACTAGTATTCAACTTATAAATTACCTTACTACTAACATTACAACCTTTTCCACTTTATATAATTCCTATCACATACTTACTGACGAGAATGTTCTACTGAGCGTAATATTTTCGCAGATTTACACAGTAGGTGTACTCGTGACATCAATTATAACAACTTACACTATTTTTCAACTTATACGTTACATTCATGCTAACATTACACCCGTTTCCACTTTATATTCTTGCTATCACATATTTACTGACCAGAGTGTTATACTGAGCGTCATATTTTCGCAGATTTACACAGTGGGTGTAGTTTTGATATCACTTCTTTCAACTTACACTATTTCTCAACTTATACATTTCTTTCCTGAAAACATTACACCCGTTTCAACTTTATATATGACTTAGCACCTACTGACTGGCCTTACCATTATAATGAGCGTCATATCGCCATCCCACACAGTATCAGTAGTGTAGGAAATTATGGTACTCTTTGAAACATGGCTGAAGGCACAACACAACATTGCACTCGACACACTCGTACCTTGTGTCTTTTCTCTGAGTGGATGGTCTGACTGTCGAGTGCTTGCATACATGGCAGCGGCGCTGGGGTTTACGACGGTTTGGGTCGGAAGGGATTGTGCTAGGATAGTGGCGTCCTGCGAGGCATAGGGGAGTCTGGGCAGCCATGGGGGTGCGGGTGCGGTGTGTGGGTCTGTCCTGGGCATGCTTGGCGATTACTTCACGTACCAGCTCCCTCACAAACCCCTCAAAGGTCTCGGATACTCCGGTGGTCATGGCATGCAGGTAGTGTGCGTTCAGGACCGTGATGTCGAGCAAGTGGAAAAAGAGCTTTTTGAACCACTTCATCGTGGTCCTGGCACAGTCAACACTGGAAATCATCAAGTCTGACTGATCCACTTGCCTTATGTTCAGATTATAGTCCAGTACAGACTCGGGTTTCCAGACGTTGCGCCTCCTCTCGCTACGGTGATCCACGGAGTCTGTGCGGTGCATCAGGGGGCTGTGAATCGTTGATAGGAGGCAAACTTCCCTGTTGTGGTTCCACAGGGTGGCAAGGATGTTATTGGCCTGGAAGAAAACCACCTCGTTCTTGTCAAGTTTCCTCCCTATCTTGACCATATGGCGACGGTTTCTCTTGACTGTACCACAGACTCCGGTGTCGTGTTGGTGGAGGAACCTAGCGAGAAGAGGGCTAGTGTACCAGTTGTCCAGGTACAACACATGACCACGATGAAGGTACTCCTCTATCATTGTCTTCACCACGGCCCCAGAGAGTCCTATACTACGATCTTCTGTTATATCTGTCTGTGTGCCCGTGTACAAGACTATGTCTTGCACATAACCAGTCTTACAGTCACACATAACAAAGATCTTGAACCCGAAACGGTGTCTCTTGCTGGGTATGTACTGCCGAAAGGAAATATTGCCTCTCCACAACACAAGACTCTCGTCTATGACGAGGTCTCTGTAAGGATAAAATGAGGAGCGGAACATTTCCCCTAAATGATCAAATACCAGCCTAATTCTCCTCATTTTATCTGTGTTATTTGCATTGGCTGGATCTTCTGCATCAAAAAAGTGGAGGTGGCCGAGAATATGCTGAAATCTATTACGACTCATCACCTTTCCAAAGAAGGGTGTGAGGATCATTGGGTCAGTTGTCCAGTAGGCAGGAATTTGGTTTTTTCCTACCACACCCATCAAGAGAACCAGGGCAAAAAATAAGAACATCTCTGAAATTGTCACGGGATAGTCATATTGTTGGGAATGCCTGCTCGTGGTTCCCAAATGTTCACTTTCACTGCGCTGTGTTCGTGAAAATATATTGGTCTGTTCCACTATGCGCCCCACAAACGCCTCCCCAAAGAACAAGTGGAAAAAATCCACCCTAGAGGAACCCGCATGCACACCTGGAGCCATGCAACCAGACCGCCACTCCTCAGTGAAAGGGTGAATGATGGGAGTAAAATTACTCCCATCTTCCCAGTTCCACGAGACACCACCGTCTCCAGCCACATCCTCATCGTCCCCTTCGTCAGGGTGGGGAGGTGAGGGTGGTGGGGGAGGTTGGGGAGGTGGAGAGCGGCGCCTTTCATCACTCGCACTTCTCTTCCCTCTCCCTTTTCCTTTACCCTTTCCCTTCCCTTTCCTTCCTTTCCCCACATCCTGGGGCTGTGGGGAGGAAGTTTGGAAATATTGTGGGGTGAAAGACGTGCTGGGGAGTGGCTCCACCTCCTCTCCCCTAGGCCTACGTGCACCACGTGCTCGTGCTGCCTCCCTCATACCACTTTCCCTTTCACCCCGCACTCCCGCCACACCACTTTCCCTTTCACCCCGCGCTCCCGCCACACCACTTTCCCTTTCACCCAGCACTCCCACCACACCACTTTCCACTTCCCCAGACAAAAGACTTGCACCATACCTGATATGTCTTCTCGCCCCACCTTCTGATCCTCAGGGTGATATTTTTTCTTTACCCAACCACAAGGCGATATCACGTCCTAAGCTGCCGTCATCCTCATTGTCCTCATCCTCGTCCTCATCAGATTCGGGATGGAGAGATAGCCGTGCACGTGGTTGGGGTGCAGGCTGGCCTTCCCTTGCCTTACGGTATGTCACATACTGCTTTTTCCGGGGCGAAGGGACCTCTTCATCGCTGCTTGTTATTTCTTCCTCTGGTTGGATGTAATTGCGATCCACCACATCATCGTCAAGT
>NC_137032.1:14287002-14337002 GCF_032717465.1 Coenobita brevimanus
CATCACACAACCCTGTTTCAGTCCCACACTGAGATCAAAGAACTCACTCAGCTCACCATCCACTCGCACCGTAGCCCTAGCTCCTTCGTATATACTCTTCACAGCACTCAACAATTTCCCTTCCACTCCATATATTCTTAATACCTTCCACATACTTTGCCTATTCTGTCATAAGCTTTCTCTATGTCCATGAAGGCAGCATACACTTTCTTTCCCTTCTCTAGATACTTCTCCACTAAACATCTTAGAACAAATATCTGATCTACACACCCTTTTCCCTTCCTAAATCCCCATTGTTCTTCTCCAGCTAGCTCTTCTGTCATATACTTAACCCTATCATTGAGTATTCTACCATATATTTTTCCAGTCACACTAAGAAGGGAACTAACCCTACGGTTACCACATACTTCTCTCTCCCTTTTTCCTTTGTATAAAGGAACAATTATACCTGATTTCCGGTCCTCTGGAACCCTTCCCTCTTCCCAAGCCAATCTACACAACTTCCATATCCACTCCACTACAATCTCACCCCCATACCTCAGCGTTTCACCACACACACCATCAATTCCTGGGGCCTTTTCCATCTTGATCTTCTTCATTGCTTCCACTACTTCCGCCATACTGATCTCTTCCTCCTTCCACTCATCTCTTCTTCTCCAAGCCATTCCCCAACCACTTATACTCTCACTGCTCTCACTCTCTACAGTCAACAAATCCTCAAAGTGCTCCTTCCATCTCCTCAGTTTCTCTCTCTTTTCCACCAACAGTCTATTATTCCTATCTTTCACTCCCCTACTATTTCCCCTTTCACACTGCCTTACTTTCTTTACCTCCTTCCAAAAGAATTTCTTACTCTCCCTCCATTTTACACTCAGATTCCTCCCAAATTCTTCATCCACTTTCTTCTTACTCTTCTTCACCAGTCCCTTCACCTCCCTTCTCCTGCTCACATATACCTCTCTCTTCTCTCTCTCATCTTCTCCCCTACCTCTACTCGCTAGCCATTCACTATATGCCTTCTTTTTTTGTTCCACAGCTCGTTTTACCTCATCATTCCACCGTGCTGTCCCTTGCACACCCTTGCATCTCCTCATCACTCCACAAACCACCTCACACGCTGCGCCTATCTCTTCCGTGAATATCTTACATACGTCTTCCACCCCTTCCATCTGCTCTAACTCATACCTTCCCAATCTTTCTTCCACTATGCTCTTATTCTTTACATTTTCTCACTATCTTGCAACTTCTCCACTCTTCTCACAGGAGCTGCTTCCTCCTGTCTTCCCCTTCGTCTCTTCAACCATTTTCTTTGGAGCTTTACCTTGGCCATCATTAAGTGATGGTCCGAGACTCCGTTCCCCCACCCTCTCCACACTCTTGCATCCAACACTTGTCTTCTCATTAGCTCATCCACACACACGTAGTCTATCATTGCCTTTCGTTCAACAAGTTCACCATCCATCCTCCTCATTACTCTCCATGTATACCGGTGGATCATCTTATGCCAAAAGTAGTTGTTAGCTATTGCCAACCCCTTACCAGCACAGATATCCGCCAAAGCAATACCATTCCCATATACTTCAGCTGGCACGCCCCACTGACCAACCACTCCATCCACTCGTACATTCCCAACTTTGCCATTCATGTCTCCAGTCAAAAGCACTCTCTCACTCCTTTCAAAATTTTCCATACATGCTTCTACACTCGCCCAAAACTCATCTTTCACTCTTGCCACTCGGTCCTCTGTCGGCGCATACGCACATTCAATCGCCCACGCTTGTATACCAATTGCACTGCTTGGGGCAAATACTAAAGTTAACGAAAGACCTGATAGAGAAATAAAAGGATGCATTACAATTGCATGTAAAGGTTTTGGTAAACATGAAGATATTATGAAAAGTAGCTTGGCAATATGGATGAAACGAATGGCATATAATGAATGTAAAATTCCAGCTATGGAGTACGGTTGTGAGACCTGGAAAATAACAAAATCGATGGAAAATAAACAAATCCGTTCTCAGAAAACAATGAAAAGGTAAGTGTCGGTAATATCTTTAAGATACAGGAAAAGATCGTTTAGGGTGAGAGAACAGACTAAGCTCAAAGACATGATAGAAGTTATAAAATAACAGAAATGGAGGTGGGCGGGCCATGTAGCAAGAATAAGGGATAATCAATGGACCAAGAGGCTGACTGACTGGACACCAAGAGATTGTAGACATAGCAGAAAAAGGCCAGACAGAAGGTGGAGAGATAAGATAAAGAAACTCGTAGGGATCTAGCTATCTATCTATCTGTCTAACTATCTATCTGTCTGTCTATCGATCTATCTATCCATATCTATATCTATCTATCTATCTATCTATTTTTTTCATTCATCATCCAATCCTACGTTGCCAAATGAGGCGCGTAGGAGCCAGGGGCTAGGCAAGTTGGTCCTGACATTTAAGATGAGAGTGACCAGCTTCATTCATCCCTGAGTGGCATTACGTGAGCAATAAACCCCAACAACTCCTTGGATATAAACCTTCACCGGCTCAGTCAGACTGGAGATTCGTAATAACCCACAAAACCACCAGGTGCCAAAAATAGGTTATATGGTTATGTATATGACGCGGCCAGCAGACCTAATGGACCCAGGTTCAAATCCCGGCTGAGGCAGGGAACAGTTTAAGGATTTAAATTTCATTAAGAGCAGACTTATCTGATCTACCAGATGGCCCGCCGACATGTCATAAAAGTACCCCCGCTAATACCAGTACACCAGTCCTGTATAAGACAGCCCTAGCATGTACTCAATATGGATGGTGGGTGATAGCGCCGAAGTGGTGACAAGTGGAGATGTAGGAGGACTACTGGGACTTGGGAATAGGCCCTGAAGCCTTTGCCCAGAGTCGGACACGTAAATATATATATATATATATATATATATATATATATATATATATATATATATATATAGATAGATAGACAGACAGATAGACAGATAGATAGATATACATATATATACATATATATATCTATATACCAAGGCTGCTTCCTCCAAGGAAAGGGAGGTAGCCGAGACAGGACGACACACTCCCCATTTACTCATCCATTCAAACACATTCATTCACATCTTAGCCCCAAAAGGGAGAAGGGACAGATCCTCACCGCGGCACACCGCACAAGGGTCAGCTGTGCAGTGTAATCAGTGACATCCGCAGCAGGGCCCGACAGCAGAGCTGGGTAACCCCTGCCACATCATAATAGACCCATCCCCTTACCTGCACCTGACCTGCCTAGCTGATCAGACCAAATGCGGGAGAATATCCCCTCAGGGCTGCATCATCATTTATTCATTCACAAATTCTCTCCATTTATTTCTGTCACGCACAGCCACTCTTCCTTGCTCAACAGACATCCCTCTCACATCCAGCACTCTCTTCACACTGTCCATCCATCCTATTCGTGGTCTCCCTCTCAGCCTTACACCTCTCACATTAGATCTAGTTATCTTTTTCACCAATCGCTCATTATCCATTTTCTCCATATGCCAAAATCAACTCTATCAGCCATCTCCCGAACAACTCCAGTTCTCCTTCGCACTTCATCATTTCACACTCAATCCATACTCTTCACTCCACACATACTCTGCTACACCCATATTTCATGTTTCAGCCCCATATAAGGCAGTCGGTACCACAACACCCTCATACAGCCTTCTCTTTACATCCATTCTAAGCGAACGACATCTAAACATCTTTTTCATTCCTCCCAGCACTTTTCCTACTTCATCCATTGTAAACTTCACTTCTGCATCTATTCTTCCATCCACTGCAACGTGTGACCCTAAATATTTAAAACACTTTACCTCCTCAAGCAACTCACCATTCAAAACTATATTCATCCCCCAACCATCTACCAACCTCGTACACTTCATCACTTTACTCTAATTCTCATTTACTTTCAATTTCCTCCTTTCACACACCCTTCCAAACTCTTCTACCAACTGTCTCAATCTCTCCTCTGAATCAGCCACCAGTGTAGTATCATCTGCAAACAGCAGCTGCTTCAGATTCCACTCTCCACCATCAACATTCACCAGACTCAGACCTCCACCTAAAACTCTTGCATTCACCTCCCTTACAACACCATCCATATAAATATTAACCAACCAAGGAGACATCACACATCGCTGTCGCAGCCCAACTCTCGCAGGAAACCAATCACTCACAGCATTTCCCACTCTTACACACGTTCTACTATTTACATAAAAACTCTTTACTCCTATTAGTAACCTACTATCAAGTCCATACAATCTTAAAACAGTCCACAAAGCCTCCTTATCAATTCTATCATGTGCTTTCTCTAAATCCATGAATGCCCAAAACACATCCTTGCCTTTCGCTACAAACTTTTCACACATTTGTCTCACAGCAAACACGTGATCCACGCATCCTCTCCCTCTCCTAAAGCCACACTGCTCATCACCAATCACTCCCTCTGTACCCTCTCTAATTCTCATAATTAACACTCTATCATGCACCTTACCTACAACACTCCAAGAGACTTATACCACTAAAGCTAGTACATTCATACTTATCACCCATGGATTTATACAATGAGACCACACAAGCACTTGCCAAGTCAGTTGGCACCATACCTTTCAAAAAGCACACATTCAACAATCTTACTAACCAGTCAACAATAGGCACTCCAGCACCCTTCAGGTATTCCACAGCACACCCATTCATACCTGCAGATTTCCCTGTTTTTATCTCCATTACTGCCTTCTCCACTTCCTCCTTCATGATCAAAGAATCATTGAACTCTCCCAACACATTTATTCCTTGCATCCTTCCATCCGCCACAATCTCAGCCACCCTTTCCTCCTCTACATTTAACAATCATTCAAAATACTATGCCCATCTCTTCCTTACTGCATCCATCTCAGTTAACATCCTTCCATCCTCTGCTTTTACTCGCTCTTCCTTCCCAGACTCTCCCTTTCGCACCGTTTTCACCTTCCAGAACATTTTCTTATTCTTTTGAAAATTCTCAGTCAGCCACCTACCCCACCTCTCATCTGCTGCCACTTTAGCATCACGCACAACCATTCTCGCCCTATTCCTCTTTTCCTTATACATCTCATGTGACACCTCATCATTCCTCTGCGACCACACGTCATATGCACGTCTGTTCTCAGCCACAGCCATATTTACTTCCTCGCATCACCAATCACTTCCTTTTCTTACACCACCGCCCACACGTCTCACACCACACACCTCTTCTGCATGTCCCACCACAGCACTCTTAAACAACTGCCATTCCTCCTCCACACTGCCATTTTCCTGATCTTTCACTGCATTCCACTCATCTTTCAATTACATATATATATATATATATATATATATATATATATATATATATATTGTTACGGAACAGACAAAACTGTCCCGCAAAGTTCCAAGTTCAAAACAAAAGAGTTAGGTAAAATTACAAGTTAAAGTTTAATGCTCAAACTAACAAAAAAACATTCAGGACTCATAAGGATAATGTAATGGCAAAAACAGATTAAATATATGGTTAACTGCAATAGCCGCTATTAACACGAAATTAGCAAGAGTAAATTT
Organism: Coenobita brevimanus; assembly: GCF_032717465.1. NCBI lineage: Eukaryota > Metazoa > Arthropoda > Malacostraca > Decapoda > Coenobitidae > Coenobita > Coenobita brevimanus. Next base: position 14,292,618 of record NC_137032.1, read on the forward strand.
ATCTATGCCAGCCCCGATAAAATGAGAAAACCGGATAATGCTCAGTTAATGCAAGATATATTATTACAGATACAAAATATTATTAATAATGGCTGACAATATGAACTTTACATGAATCACAAAAACCTTACCAAGCCTACGAATTAACACCTTATGCTATACAGTACAAGAAAAAATGTAATAACACTTATACTCAAATTACACAGCAGCTAGATGGTTGGAGACTTCCTGAGCACCCACAAAAATAAAAACAACTGTACAGGGGAGGACAGAGATGTGAACAAAATGAGGAGTAGATCTAAGTGGCAATTAATGCAGCGCCAGAGCTTGATACAACTTGTAAGAAGGACGCGCAAATAAAGCCATAAGGGACAAAGAGTTGACACTCCTGCTCTGAACAACAGAAAGAACGACTTACTCTACTATAAGGGAGGAGGGGAGGAGTGAGGTAGAACACACACTATGGAAGCCACGAGGCGAATCGTGATCAAACATGCAGCATACTGTACGTTAGAATTATACAAAGGATGATGAAATCTTAGGCTATGTAACACCTCCCCACAAAGAAAAAGAAATTTACAAAGGAAATTTCTTATTACTCTAAAACAATCTGTCTAAAATCTAGATAAGCAATCTGCAATGACATGTTCTTTCCCCTTGACATGTTGTATGTCTAATGAATACTCCTGAAGAAGTAGACTCCATCTTGTCAAACTCTGATTTTTATCTTTAAACTTACTAAGAAATTTCAGTGGGTTATGATAGGTATAAATGACTATGGGGTCAAAACCAGAACACAAATAAAATGAAAAATGCTGTTAACCCAAAATCAAGGTCAAAAGCTCTTTTTCAATAGTTGAGTAGTTCTTTTGAGGTGGAGTGAACTTCTTACTGTAATAAGATACAGGGTGTTCAATACCCTGATCATCCTCTTGCAGCAAAACAGCCCCAGCTCCTGTATCACTTGCATCAACAGCCATCTTAAAAGGCTTAGCAATATTTGGAGTAGCGAGCACTGGCTAACTTAATAGGATAGCTTTAAGTTTACTAAAAGAGGATTCACAGTTATCGGTCCAGACAAATTTGACTCCCTTTTTCAGTAGGTCTGTAAGTGGTGATACAAGAATTGAAAAGTTAAGAACAAATCTCCTGTAATAACCTACCATTCCCAAAAATCATTGTAGCTCTTTCCTACTTTTAGGTCTGGGAAGATCACTTATAACCTGAACCTTAGCTGCTGGTGGTGCAACATGTCCATCACCAATTACGTACCCAAGGTACTGAACTTTAGCTTCACCAAACTCACACTTTGATAAATTAGCTACAAGATTAGCCTGAACCAAACGCTCAAGAAATTTACTGACATGGCATAGATGATCTTTCCAGTTGTCACTGAAGATTAATACATCATCAATATAATCAACACACCCTGCCAAACCCTCTGTTGCAACATTCATGAGCTTCTGAAAAGTGGCTGGTGCATTCTTCATACCATATGGCATTACAGAACATGCAAAAGTCTTTCCTAGTGTTACAAAACATGAGATCTCCCTAGCACGTTCAGTCATAGGTACTTGCCAGTATCCCTTTAACAAATCAAACTTACTTATGTACCTAGCCTTTCCGATCTTGTCTATGCAATCTTCCACACGAGGGAGAGGGTAAGTGTCTGTTTTGGTTATCTGATTAACACGTCTGTAGTCGATGCAAAGCCGCTGTGACCCCCCTGGCTTAGAGACTAGAGTGACAGGAGAACTCCACTCGCTCTGACAGGGCTCAATCATCTTGTGGTCCAACAGTTACCCAAGCTCCTTTTCGATGAGAGGAGCTTTCACTGGGTTCACACGGTATGGAGGCAGTTTAATTGGCTTTGCGTCTCCAACATCGACATCATCCATCAACACAGTGGTTCTTCCTGGAGTGGCACGGAACACTTGCGGGTACTCCTGCAGTAATGCCGAAAACTCCTGCCTTTCCTCGGGAGCTAGATGAGAAAGCTTAGTCTGGAGATCATTCATGATATCAGGATTCTTCCCCAAATTATCACTCAGGCTCATGCTGCATGGGAGAGCTTCACTTGCAGACTCTGGTGGAACAGCTACAGTGCAGACCGGGTTATTTTCGTCCCGCCTGTGATATAACTTTAGCATGTTGATGTGACAAAGTTGCTTGTTCTTTCTACGATCTGGTGTGGCGATGACATAGTTGACATCACTGAGTTTCTTCTCCACGAAATAAGGACCATTAAACTTGGCTTGAAGAGGTTGCCCATGCACCGGTAGCAGAACCAAAACCTGATCTCCTGGCTGAAAGTGGCGTAACCTGGACTTCTTATCATACCAAGTCTTCATCTTCTCCTGAGCAGCTCCTAAATTTTCTCTCGCCAGCTGTAAAGCAGTGGACAGCCGTTCTTTGAACTTCATCACATACTCCAGTAGGTTGACGTCATCTTCCTCCGACAGTCAGCATTCCTTGAGTAGCTTAAGGGGTCCTCTTACTTCATGGCCAAACAGTAGTTCAAAGGGTGAGAAGCCCAGTGATTCATTTGGAGATTCTCTTGCGGCAAATACAACGAATGGAAGACCTTTAACCCAGTCATTCTGATGTTCCAAACAGTATTTCCTGAGCATCGATTTGAGTGTTTGATGATATCTCTCCAACGCTCCTTGGGTCTGGGGATGGTAAGCTGAAGACGTGATCTGGGTGATGCCCAACTCTTTCAGAGACTGCTTGAAAACATTTGACATGAAATTACTTCCCCGGTCTGACTGTACCTCCTTGGGTAGACCAAACTTTGTGAAGAACCCTAACATTTCCTTAACCACGTTCTTTGCTGAGATATTTCTAAGTGGAATGGCTTCAGGATAACGAGTAGCCATATCAATCAGGGTCAACACATAAGAAAATCCTGAAGAAGTCTTAGGAAGAGGGCCCACAATATCCACCAACACACGGGTGAATGGCGCCTCAAAAGGAGGAATGGGAACTAGAGGTGCAACCTTTTCGGTCTGATTACACTTCCCCACAACTTGACAGGTATGACAAGACTTACAATACCAGGAAACATCCCTGAAGATACCTGGCCAGTAGAAGTGTTTCAAAATGCGTGCCACAGTCTTCCTCACTCCAAGGTGTCCTGCCAAACTGGAATCATGAGCCACTCTAATGATATCCTGCCTACAAACACAAGGGATGACAACTTGATGTACAACCTCCCATTCACAGTCGGCTGATGCTGTTGGGGGTCTCCACTTCCTCATAAGTACTCCTGACTATATATAATAACAAGTAGAAGCACCAGCTGACTCTTCCTCACTGCAAGCAGAGTTAGCTAGACCTTTCAACTCAGGGTCAGCAACCTGCAACTCAACCAACTCTTGACGAGACAAATTATCAACACTATGGGGTACTGCCTCATCTGGTGAGTGGTCCAAATTAGCAAAAAAAGTGTCAGCTAGGATAACATCATCATCATCATTATCCTCTAAGTCACCAGTAACTTTAGACTTAGCCCTAGTGACAGCACATGCAGAGAACACATCAGGGACATCACAATCCCGGGCTGCAGCCACCGGTTCACCAGACAACCGAGGAGCTGGACACACTTGACTTCCACCAATATCATTTCCAAGTAAGAAAGCTACACCTGACATTGGGAGTGTCTCAACCAACCCAACCATAACGGAACCATTAACAAAACCAGACTCTAAATTCACTCTGCACAGAGGGACAGAGAAGTAATTATTCCCTACACCTTGTAAGATTTCAGTTTCATCAGAGGAATTAATATTAGAGCCTAGAACACTGGTCAGCATAAGGGATTGGCAAGCACCTGTATCACGATAAATTTTAACTGATTTCCTATCATTACTGTCCAGAGGACTGACAAACCATCATACAGGAAATTAGCACATGAACTCTTGAGAGTGTCACCCACGTTACTGCTCAAAAGAGGAGCTTCATCATGAGAATTTAATTTACCCCTCAAAGCAAGTTCAGTTAACTCAGTTAAAGAATTCTTGGAACTCTCAAGGGTGGACACTAGACCAATTGACTGAATATTTAAAGACTCCTTTTTGTTCACATCACGCTGTCTCCTGAAACATTTCTCCGTAGTATGACCAAGCTTACTACAATAAGTACATTTACTTTTCTGAAATCTAGAGGTGAAGCTTGTATTTACCTCCTGAGAAACATCATCTTTATTCTCTTTCCTGTTACCTGTACTCTGAGTAGAGGCAAGGTACTTACTCTCAGCTTTCCTTTTTTCTTTAGAATATCTCTTGTGAGTGAGAACATATTCATCAGCTAAAACTGCAGCATCAGACAAATTATCTATTCTTTTCTCATCAAGATATAGGCTTACATCTTTATTAATACACCTTTTCAAGTCCTCCAGCAAAATCATCTGCTTAAATTTATCAAAATCAGAATCCACATTCTTAGAATTTAACCACTGCTCTAACAGATCTTCTTTGATTTTTGCATACTCAACATGGGATTGCTTATCTTGCTTATAAGTTGTCCTAAATTTTACTCTATAGGCCTCAGTAACAAGCTCATAGGCCTTAAGAATCAAGCTCTTAACTACATCATAATTATCAGATTGATCCTTAGGCAAAGATGCATAAGTTACTTGAGCTTTAACGGTGAGAACAGTTTGAAGGAGTACTGGCCAATACTTTTTGGGCCAATTAAAACCTGTAGCTACCCTCTCAAACAACTGAAAATACTTTATTAAATCAGATTCATTAAAAGGAGGGACAAGTTTAACATTTTTAGCCACATCAAAATCATCAGAGCTAGATGATCCAGTTCCACATTGTTTCATGCGATACTCATGGTCTGCCTGAATCCTAGGAAGTTCAATTTGTGCCTCCTGAATACGAGCCTGAGACTCAGCCTCCTTAGCACGTGCCTGAAACTCAGCCTCCTTAGCATTTGCCTGAAATTCAGCCTCCTTAACACGAGCTTCCTGCAGGGCTAGCTGTAACTTAGCTATTTCAATCTGCGTTTGCTCATTTGGAGGAATTACATTAAACAAGCTTTTATTAATCAAGCCAACAATTTGATCTTTAGAATGATGAGAGCGAACAGCAATTCCCAATTGTTGAGCAACAAGCTAAAGTTCATTCTTTATTCTGTTTTCTTCATCACACACTGTTTGCACATTTGATAAAAAATCTTTGGCTTCATCAGGCGTAGAAATAGTAGACATCATGAATAAATCACAGTCACAAAATATCAAGCAATATCCTTATGATAATATCCTGAATATCCTGATAAGAGGTCGTCAAATTTAGGTTACGGAACAGAGAAAACTGTCCCGCAAAGTTCCAGGTTCAAAACAAAAGAGTTAGGTAAAATTACAAGTTAAAGTTTAATGCTCAAACTAACAACAAACATTCAGGAATCATAAGGATAATGTAATGGCAAAAACAGGTTAAATATATGGTTAACTGCAATAGCCGCTATTAACACGAAATTAGCAAGAGTAAATTTATCTAAGCCAGCCCTGATAAAATGAGAAAACGGGATAATGCTCAGTTAATGCAAGATATATTATTACAGATACAATATATTATTAATAATGGCTGACAATATGAACTTTACATGAATCACAAAAACCTTACCAGGCCTACGACTTAACACCTAATGCTATACAGTACAAGAAAAAATGTAATAACACTTATACTCAAATTACACAGCAGCTAGATGGTTGGAGACTTCCTGAGCACTCAAAAAAATAATAACAACTGTACAGGGGAGGACAGAGATGTGAACAAAATCAGGAGTAGATCTAAGTGGCAATTAATGCAGAGACAGCTCATCATACAGGGGCCGGCAGAGCTTGATTCAACTTGTAAGAAGGACGCGCAAATGAAGCCATAGGGGACAAAGAGTTGACACTCCTGCTCTGAACAACAGAAAGAACGACTTACTCTACTATAAGGGAGGAGGGAGGGAGTGAGGTAGAACACGCACTATGGAAGCCACGAGAAGAATTGTGATCAAACATGCAGCATACTGTACGTTAGAATTATACAAAGGATGATGAAATCATAGGCTATGTAACAATTTATATATACATATATATATATATATATATATATATATATATATATATATATATATATATATATATATATATATATATATATATATATATATATATATATATATATATATATATATATATATATATATATATATATATATATATATATATATATATATATATATATATATATATATATATATATATATATATATATATATATATATATATATATATATATATATATATATATATATATATATATATATATATATATATATATATATATATATATATATATATATATATATATATATATATATATATATATATATATATATATATATATATATATATATATATATATATGTATATACACACATATATATATATATATATATATATATATATATATATATATATATATATATATGTATATACACACACACATATATATATATATATATATATATATATATATATATATATATATATATATATATATATATATATATATATATATATATATATATATATATATATATATATATATATATATATATATATATATATATATATATATATATATATATATATGTATATACACACACACACATATATATATATATATATATATATATATATATATATATATATATATATACACATGCACTACACGTCCTATTCAAAATTCACCATAATGGCGTCAACTCACCAAGCCTCGGAGTCCCCAGGGGAGGGGACCATAAATGCCCCCGCCATCTGCCCCTCTCCCGGTGATGACTCGAGGTGCCTGGAACCACTGTCTGACTCTCTTCTTCTTCATTTCTGCAACATTCACGGCCTTTCATCTAACTTTCGCTCTGTTGAGCACCACCTCTCCTCCTCTAAACCTCACCTTCTTTTTCTAACGGAGTCTCAGCTGTCTGAGGCAACTGACAGCAAACCCTTTTCTGTATCCTCCTACTTTTTCTATACTCATTTCAAAGTCAAAGGTGGCTGTTGTGTATACATACGCAACGACTTATCTTGCTCTCGTGTTCCTGAACTTGATTCTTCTGAATTCTCCACACTCTGGCTTCGGCCTTCCTGTCATTCTCTGACGAAATATATCTGTGGTGTTTACTTATCCCCTAATTCTACTATCAAAAATTCTTCGACTATCTTACTTCTACGATGGAACACATTCTGTCCATTTCTCCTTTCTCAGAAATCTCCATTCTTGGAGATTTCAATGTTCACCACCACCTTTGGCTCTCCTCTCCTTTCATGGATCCACCTGGTGAACAAGCCTACATCTTTTCTATCCTTAATGACCTAGAGCAGCATGTACAGCACCCTACCCATATCCCTGACCGCCTTGGAGAGAGCTCCAACATACTTGACCTCTTCCTCACAACTAATCCTTCTGCTTACTCTGTTAATATTTTCTCTCCGTTGGGCTCCTCCGATCACAATCTTATTACCTTAACCTGTCCTATCACTCCGGTACGGCCTGTGGATCCTCCAGGGAAGCGTCGTCTGTGGCATTTTGGAGCCGCAGACTGGGAGGCCCTCAGGCAGTACTTCTTTGATTTTCCCTGGAATGATTATTGCTTCCATGGCCGGGAGCCATCTGAGTGTGCCTTGCGCATTACAGAGGTTATTCTCTCGGGCATGGAAGCATACATTCCTTTCTCATATCCTTTGACTAACGCAAGAAAGCCTTGGTTTAATCACGCTTGTTCTAATGCTGTCCGCAACAAGGAGAAGGCCTACAAAAGGTACCGGAGCCAACCCACCCCTGAATCACATCGCCTTTATGTTTCTGCCCGGAATCGTGCTAAGTCTGTTCTTCGCTCTACTAAAAATAATTTCATCCATACTAAATGCTCTAAACTCTCCAACTCGAATTCTTCCCGCTCCTTCTGGCACCTTGCCAAAAATCTTTCCAACAACTTTACCTCATCATCCTTCCCTCCTCTTTTCCACTCTGATGGTTCTGTAGCTATTTCTTCTACTGATAAAGCGGATCTCTTCGCACAGACTTTCTCCTTCAATTCCACCTTAGACGATTCTGGTGCTGTTCCTCCATCACTTCCCCCCTCTGACTTCCTCATGGCTGACATTAAAATTTCTTCAGTTGATGTATTTTCTGCCATCACTGGCCTCAGTACTAACAAGGGATATGGGCCTGATGGGGTCCCTCCTGTTGTTCTCAAGAACTGTGCTTCTGTGCTTACACCCTGCCTAGGCAAACTCTTTCGTCTTTGTGTGTCAACTTGTACCTTTCCTTCTTGCTGGAAGTTTGCTCTCATTCAGCCAGTCCCAAAGAAGGGTGACCACTCCCAACCCTCCAACTATCGTCCAATTGCTTTAACGTCCTGTATTTCAAAAGTTTTCGAGTCAATTCTTAATAGAAAAATTTTAAGGCATCTTTCCTATCACAACCTTCTTTCCGATCGTCAGTATGGGTTCCGTCAGGGACGCTCCAATGGCGATCTTCTCACCTACCTTTCAGACTCCTGGTCATCCTCCTTTCGGGACTTTGGCGAAAGCTTTGCCATTGCACTTGACATCTCAAAGGCTTTCGATCGAGTCTGGCATAAATCTTTAATTTCCAAACTGCCCTCCTACGGTTTCTATCCTTCTATCTGTGCCTTCATCTCTAGCTTCCTTTCTGGTCGTTCTATAGCCGCTGTTGTAGACGGCCGTCGTTCTTCTCCTAGATCTATCAACAGTGGTGTTCCTCAGGGCTCTGTCCTATCACCAACTCTCTTCCTTTTATTCATCAATGATCTAAGCTGTACATCTAACCCTATCCACTCATACGCTGATGACTCCACCCTTCACCTTTCCATTCGGTTCCCGCAACGCCCATCTCAACAGTTACTTCAACAAACAAGGGATGAGGCTATGGCACACCTAATGTCTGACTTGGCTCGTATCTCTGACTGGGGTAAAAATAATATGGTTGTCTTTAATGCATCTAAGACTCAGTTCTTACACCTATCAACCCGACAAAATATTCCACAGGTATACCCACTAATGTTTAATAATATTCAGCTTAATCCTGCATCATCCTTGAACATGCTTGGGGTTTCATTTACTCGGGACTTATCTTGGAAAGATCATATTACATCTCTTGTAAAATCTGCTTCCAAGAGATTGGGTGTGCTAAGCCGACTCCGCTCTTTCTTTACCCCTGCACAATTGTTAACTCTATACAGGGGTTTTATCCGCCACTGTGTGGAGTACATCTCTCATGTGTGGGGAGGCTCTCCACATACAGCTCATCTCAATAGGGTGGAGTCAAAGGCTTTTCGTCTCATTAACTCTCCTCCTCTTACTGACTCCCTTCAACCTCTGTCTCTTCGCCGCTCTGTTGCATCTTTATCTCTTTTCTATCGCTACTTTAATGGTCACTGCTCCTCTGAACTGTCTGCTTGCATTCCTCCACCTCTACGACGGGCGCGTATCACCCGTCTGGCAGCAAACTCTCATCCCTTTTCTGTCCAACTCTCTAATGCAAGAGTCAACCGTTACACCCAGTCTTTCATTTATGCAACAGGTCAGCTCTGGAACTGTCTCCCTCTGTCTGTATTTCCTGCTGCCTATCATCTCCAGTCTTTCAAACGCAGTGTGTCCAGGCATCTCAAAATGATTGGATCTTGAATTTGGCTCTCTATTGTATTTTGTTTTTCTCTTGGAGGGAACTGTTACTGCGGGCTCATGGCCTTTGGTTCCTTCTTCCTCGCATAATATATATATATATATATATATATATATATATATATATATATATATATATATGTATGTATATATATGTATATATATATATATATATATATATATATATATATATATATATATATATATATATATTCTTGAAAAAAAACCCTACCCTGGGGGTAGGGGGGTTTTTCAAGAATACTCCCCCAGTATCCCTGCTTGTCGTTAAAAGGCGACTAAAAGGGTTGGCGAAGGGATACTGCCCCTCCCCGGAAAACAACTAACTAAAAAAACAAACAATAAGCCTCGGACAAGGACTGACCAAACGTTGCCGACCAAGGACCGGACAAAGGACATTGCAATTGGAACTTGGAATGTAAGGGGAGCAAATGATGAGGTGAAAGAGAGAGAGATTGTCCAGGTGCTTGAGGGTGCGAAAGTGGATGTATGTGGAATAACTGAAACAAAATGGAGAGGAGAAAGTGTGAGAGAATGGGAGTATGGATGGGGTATATGTGCAGGAGTAGGTGAGAATGAGAGGGCAAAGGAAGGAGTATGTATAGTTGTGAGTAAAAGATGGAAGAGGAGCATAAGACAGTATGGATCAGTTGGATCAAGGATTGTGTGGGTAAAGTTGAAAGTTGAAATACAAATGTGGGCGATTGTGTGTGTGTATGCGCCAACGCAAGATCGTGCTAGAAGAGTGAGAGAAGAGTTCTGGACAAATGTAGAAGTGTGCATGGAAAAGTTTGGAAGGAATGAGAGAGTGTTTTTGATTGGTGATATGAATGGTAAACTTGGGAATGTGAAGGTGGATGGAATAGTTGGTGAGTGGGGTGTGCCTGCTGAGATAGATGAGAATGGGAGTGCGTTAGTGGACATTTGTGCTGGGAGGGGGTTGGTGATAGCCAATACCCTCCTCAGGCATAAAATGATCCACAGGTATACATGGCGAGTGATGAGAAGGGTCGGTGGTGAACTGAGTGAAAGGAAGGCAATGATTGATTATGTGTGTGTGGATGAAAGGATGCGAAGATGTATATTGGATGCAAGAGTTTATAGAGGTTGGGGGAGTGGACTTTCTGACCACTACTTGGTGGTGGCCAGAATAAAAGTTCAAGTAAGATGGAGGAATAGAAGAAGGGAAAGACGAGAGGAAGGAGTAGTTGCAAGGAGAGTGGAAAGGTTACAAGAGGATGAGAAAAAGGCAGAGTATAAGAGAGAAGTGGAGGAACGATTGGGCAAATATGAGTTGGAGCAGATGGGGGACGTGGAAGGTTTGTGTAGAATATTTACAGAAGAAATATGTGCAGCATGTGATGTGGTGTGTGGAAGGAAGAGAAGACGGAGGGGGGTGCAAGGAACAGCGTGGTGGACTGAAGAGGTGAAACGGGCTGTGGCACAAAAGAAGAAAGCATACAATGAATGGATGAGAAATAGGGGCGTGGAAGAAGTTGAGAGGCGGAAGAGAGAGTTATATGTAGAAAGAAAGAGAGAGGTGAAAAGATTAGTAAGAGAGAGTAAGAAGAGAGTGGATGAGGAATTTGGAAGGAATTTGAGTGTAAAGTGGAAGGACTGTAAGAGAATGTTCTGGAAAGAGGTGAAAAGAGTAAGACAGGGTGGAAGTGAAGTTAGCAGGGGAGTGATAGATAATAACGGTAGATTACTAGTGGAGAAGGGAGAAAAAGTAAGCAGATGGAGAGAACACTTTAAGGAATTGTTGAACGTGGAGGATGGAAGTAATGCGAGTATAAGTGGCTGGGGAATGGCTGGGAGAAGGAGGGAGGTGAGAAGACAGGAAGAAATCAGTAGAAGTTGTGGAAGCAATGAAGAAAGTTAAATCAAGGAAAGCCCCAGGAATTGATGGAGTGTGTGGTGAAATGCTGAAGCATGGGGGAGAGATAGTAGTAGAATGGATGTGGAAGATGTGCAGATTGGACTGGGAGGAAGGTAGAGTCCCAGAGGATTGGAAGTCAGGTATAATTATTCCCTTGTACAAAGGAAAAGGGGAAAAAGAAGTGTGTGGTAATCATAGGGGCATTTGTCTTCTTAGTATAATAGGAAAAGTGTATGGTAGGATACGTATTGACAGAGTTAGAGAAAGAACAGAGAAATTAGTTGGAGAAGAACAGGGAGGTTTTAGGAAGGGAAGAGGTTGTGAAGATCAGATATTCATTCTCAGATCTTTAGTGGAAAAGTTTCTAGAGAAGGGAAAGAAGTTGTATGCGGCTTTCATGGATTTGGAAAAAGCATATGACAGGGTGGATAGATTAGGATTGTGGAAAGTGTTAAGAATATATGGAGTAGATGGGAAGTTGTTGAATGCTGTGAAGAGTATGTACGATGGTGCGAAGGCTGCAGTGCGTGTGGATGGTGAACTAAGTGAATTTTTCTCTTTGAAAGTTGGGTTGAAACAGGGATGTGTCATGTCTCCATGGTTGTTCAATCTGTGCATGGATGGGGTAATAAAAGAGGTAAAAGGTAGGGTAGTGGATGTTGGAGTGGCCCTGGTGAGAGAGGATAGTGTTTGGAAAGTCCCTGTACTGTTGTTTGCAGATGATACTGTGTTGTTGAGTGAAGACGAAGGGGAGCTGCAAGGCTTGGTGGATGAGTTTGAGAGAGTGTGTAAGAAACGGAATCTAAAGGTGAATGTAGGGAAGAGTAAAGTGATGGTCTTTGAGAGAGGTGAAGTCAGTGAATGTACAGCGAGGTTGGATGGTGAGGAATTGGAAAATGTAAGTATGTTTAAGTACTTGGGTAGTGTGATGAGTAAGGATGGGGGTTTGGAGGGTGAAGTGCTTGAAAGGGTACAGCAGGGAAGAAAGGTTGCTGGTTCTTTGAAAGCAGTGATAAGAAACAGGGAAGTGAGCATGGAAGTGAAAAAGTTACTACATGACAGTATTGTGATACCAACTCTAACGTACGGAAGTGAAGCTTGGACGTTGTTGGAAGGACACAAGTCAAGAGTGAGAGCCGTGGAAATGAGTTATTTAAGAGGAGCCTGTGGAGTCACATGGAGAGACAGGCTGACGAATGAGGATATAAAGGAGCGTTGTGGTGTTGATGTGGATGTGATAGGAAGCGTTATGAGGAACACACTGAGGTTGGTTTGGCCATGTGGAGAGGATGGAGGGTGAAAGACTGACGAAGAGAGTGTATGTGAGTGAGGTGGAGGGGGAAAGAGGGAGGGGGAGGCCGAGGATGAGATGGAGAGATGGGGTGGAGAGGTATATGAGAGAGGGGTGTGTGAGTTGGGAGCAGGGCAGTGAAATGGCGGGGGACAGGGCGACTTGGAGGCGATTTGTTTGTGGCCACCCCAAACGGGATTGAGGCGTCTGGCAATAGATAGATAGATAGAGATAGATATTAAAATGGATAGAATCCTGCCTGAAAGGACGAAAGCAGAGAGTATTGATAAATGGAACTAAGTCGGATTGGGGATTAGTAACTAGCGGTTTACCACAGGGTTCAGTACTCGGTCCCTTATTATTTATTACATATAAAACTGATCTAGACTTAGGAATGCAAATTTGCTGATGACACAAAAATTGGGTGTATCATCAACTGGACTGATGATTGCCATAACTTACAAAAGGACCACAATATATTGTCTAAATGGTCTAAAAATTGGGAAATGGATTCTAAAGTTGAAAAATGCAAAGTACTTAACGCAGGCAAGAACACTGGAGATACTAAATACAGGATAGATAACAAAGAAATAACTAAATCGGAATACGAGGGAGATCTAGGAGTTATGGTTAATAAAGACCTGAAACCAAGGAAACAGTGTATTATTGCGAGAAATAAGGCAAATAGGGTCCTAGGATTTATTTCGAGGAGCGTGAGCAATAGGTGATCAAATGTAATATTGCAACTTTATCTAGCATTAGTAAAGCCATATTTAGACTACGCCTTACAATTTTGAGGTCCTTACTATTGAATGGATATAAACTCGTTTGAGAATGTACAGAGAAGAATGACAAAAATGATACCCTATGTTCGGAACTTGTCATATGAAGACAGACGAAAAAGACTAAGTCTGCACTCACAAGAGAGGAGTGGAGTAAGGGGAGACTTAACTGAGGTGTTAAAGTGGATGAAGGGAATAAATCATGGAGATATTAGCAAGGTACTTAAAGTGAGCATACTGGATAATATTAGGAGTAATGGTTTCACACTAGAAAAATTGGTATTTCAGTAAAGAAATAGTGTAGTGCCCAGAAGTGATAATGAGTTGTATCTGGTTCATTTTACGACCACAAATTTGGTTTAGTAAGAGAGTGTGCCCAGAGTATACCTGTTTCCATGTGAACGTGCTCAGAATTTAGATTAACCCTCCTCGGGTAGACCTTTGTCCACCCTTTCGCCTCAGGTAGACCTGGGTCCAGACCCAGGTCAGAAACAAGGTCAGAAAACACACTTTTGTTTTATTTATGACGGATCCAAACATGGTATGACATTCTGCAATGTATATGCAATACAGCCATGTAAATAAACATAATTTTTTAATTCATTATATATTTTAACCAATTAAAAAACAAAAAAACTTCTTTTAAATATTCAGGGAAAAAATGAAAACAAAATCTGATTGTAACTTTGTGGTGCAACTGGCAGTAGCATCATGGAGCTTCATGGTGTGATGTTGGGGTGCCTGAAGCTGCGACCTCATTTGCAATCAGGGAACAAAATAAAGCACACAAAAAAGGTAGAGGCGAGTCTCACGGACCCCCCCCTCCCCCTACACCGGAAATGGAGAAGAGCTCGAAATTGCCCTTTCACCCCTTACATAGGTATAAAAAGGCAGGCAGCTATTGGGGGGTACAGGGTTCCCGGGTGTTTAGAAGGTAGTTTACCTAACAAACTGGGGGGGGGGGTCTCAGAGACCCGGCTCTACCTGAGCAGGGTGTTACCTAATGATTAAGTAATTTTTTTACTGTAATTTATTAATATTAAGTCTCTTTATAATATTAGAATCTCGAGCGGGTTGGAATATGTGCCTATGGTCACGTAATCCAGCATAATGTAAGCTTGCGCCACATGGTGTGAGGCACGACGATTTTCAGAGTTTTTTCGATGCAAGGGTATAGAAAGTGGTTGTTGGAGAGTAATTATTGTAACTAGGGAATGTCATTTTTTATGGTAATGAATTGTAAGGGGAAAGGCATCACATTGAGTCTATCACGAGTCTATAGTAAATAATATTTCAAATTGTGTAAATCAGCATCCTCCGTCCCCCTTTTCCACCAAGCAATATTGGCGTACCATGAGATCGTCACTAGCTCACCGACTGTTAAACGCGGGGGATGGTCGGTGCTGTGGTCATCCCCCCCCCCCTCCCTCCAAGGAATTCTGTAAGTAATTTGATAATACTGATGTTTGATATGTTGAAGCGCGAATAAGTGATACTCCATGAGTGATAATAGTGACGAAAATAGAGAAATAGACTCGGGTTAGTATCAAGTGTTGTCCCCCAAGAAGCGTTGTGTGTGATCACGTGAGGTGACGCCATTGGCCTCATTTGACAAGCGAGTCCTGAGTTCCCATTCACCTCCCTTGTATTTTGTGAGCTGGATAGTGAGGTATTTCCCATATATTTGTGTACTGGACTTTACATTATTATTTAGTGTGTAACTGGACTACTAGAATACTAGCTGCAGAGTTCTGTCTGGACCCCAGATAAATGTGATTTTTGTGGGCCAAATATCAGGTGCCCTGGAACTGTGAATTGTTTATTAATGTGTGTTGGAATGACTTCGCAGTTCAGTACTTATTAGGGCCGTGTTAGTTGTGAGTTAATGTTCACGTAATTCCTTTGTGAGGCACAATGATATCGACTCAGTGATGTTTTTCGTGGTTAGAGTAGGGTTAGTCATGCTTTTTATTTATAGTACTTTTCATCTATGCTATTCGTACCGTACGTATTATTTTGAGCAGACCTATGTGTCTGTAGTGCCATGTGTTATTCTGTTTCTAATTGAAGTGCTGAGTGTTGTAACTCATGTTTCTATATTATGAGACTTTCTCGATCACCTGAAGGGATTACTTGCATTAGGGAGAACAGTTATTCATTGTACATATTAATTTCATGCGAGTCCCAGTGAGTGAGTCAAGGTCCCGGTGCGGGAGTGAAGGTCCCAGTGTGGAGGTCAAAGTCCCAGTGTGGAAGTCAAGGTCATGAATACTGTAGAGGATCGGACCAGTGAACTATGAGTTCAAAGGGACGATTATGGAGAGCCACACTAGACTGAACCTGAGACAAAGGAGCTAAGTTTTGTGGAATTTGATATTAGGGCCACATGTTTGTCGAATAAAAAGCCAACTGATTCAGGATTATTCTGTAAGGCTAGTAGATGGGAAGATTTCTGCTATTTTTTTGTTTTGTTTTTTGTTAATATATTTCCTCCCACT
The DNA here is from genome assembly GCF_032717465.1 of Coenobita brevimanus. Lineage (NCBI taxonomy): Eukaryota > Metazoa > Arthropoda > Malacostraca > Decapoda > Coenobitidae > Coenobita > Coenobita brevimanus. The sequence continues at coordinate 14,308,795 of NC_137032.1, forward strand.
CGAACTTTATTATTTGTATAACCTTGAGAACTGGTGGTATAGAGTTGACCTAGTAGCTTGTTAATGTGTAACCCAGGAGCATTTTGGGAAAATGCTAAGGTCGGGCTTGGGTTGGCCGAGTTGGAGGCTGACCCCGTCATTTTGGCATGCTACCACTCTTAACTTGGCCACTCGAAAAGTGACAAATCCAACCGAAGAGGCCGGTACTGGGGGATAGTCTCCGTCAATCCGAGTTCCTGACCGTTCCAGCACTCAGTGGTCATCGCTAGTGACTTGATTTTTGCCCCTTTTGACCACGCAAAAGTCTGGATCGCGGAGAATACTCGTATAATAGGTAGAAATCGGTTTGGTGATGGAGTAGTAGACGAATGAAATAAGCTACCTAGTAAAGTAGTTGCTGCCTCTTCCACTGAGAGTTTCAAGCATAAGCTAGATAAGCATATTACAAATAAGGGGTCAGTATGGAAAAAATAAAATCTAATAACCAATACTAATTCATTCCTTTTCCTTTTCAGATTACACTATGATAGTCTCTTTTTCGCTTTTCACAATTTTCTATAAAATGTCCACGCCAGTTTTTCTATACTGCTTGGTGTTCTTTCTGACTTCTTCCTGCCGGCTATTGCTGAAGGGTTTGGAGGGCGGGAGAGAGCATTCTTTGCTATACTTATCTCATTCTAGTTGTTCAGTTACCCTTCTGGGAGCTGCCTAACATGGGCCAACCGGCCTACTGCAATTTTCTTCTCTTCTTATGTTCATATGTTCATTTTTTAGCCGTTCCAATTCGAAATAACTTACATAATCTAATACAAATTAAAATTTATAAAATCCCTGGAGGTGAAGTGTCTTTATATTTTCTTACTTCGTAACTTTAGGATTTTATGAAGTCGAGACCATACTTCACGTAATGATGAATCTGTCTCTTTTCTAGTATGTCAGTTTTGCCAGATTCAGGCGATTTCATTCAAAGTTATTAGACTTCGATCCAAAGGGAATAGGTACTGTATAGTCTTCATGAACCATCATTCTTGGATATTTTTCCAAAGCCAGATAAAATAGCCTGAAGGTGATCCCCCCAAAAAAATAATAATAATAATAATAATAATGAAAAGTAAATCATGAGTGTGAAGTAGCTAAACACTTTGGCATGACCTCTCTAGTATTTAATTGTTCTCTCACCTAGTGATACTGTCCACATTTCGAGATATATTTTCGATCACGAAGGGTGAGATACAGCATTCAGTGACTCCTTTACTCTAAGACGGCTACCCTAAACTGGAAATAAATTTTCTGTTGTTCTTGTTACATAACCCCGGTCTGTCTGGCTGTGCAAACTAATCAATGGCAGTCAAGCAACCGTCCCCACAGGGCGGTTCTGTGCAGTGAACCGATGTTCCCTTGTGACAGACATCGCTTCCCCACAGCGATGCTCGAGAAAGTGTGTGGATTTTGGTTATTGGACTTAGGGCTAAGCCACACGGAGTCCAAAACATAGCATAAAACATGTCTGGAACATGCTACAGTCATGCGTCTGAACAAGCCACATACATGATGGTAAACTTGCCGTCCAATTTAGCTTCAAAATGCTGCAAACACAGATTCGATCAAGTTCAAAACATCATGACGGTCCACACGAGGGCACAGCTGGCAGTTACCGTCGACATGGCAGAGGAGAAGGATCTACTATAGCCGCGACGCGCGACTCGGGTTGTTATTAACGTGCCCTGACAACCTACCATTCAAAACTGCGTCTGATTTCGTGTATATGAGACGCATGTGATTCGTGTATAATATGTTCGTGTATAATAATATTCTAATATAATATATTCGTGCATTTTAACATGATTAGTGTATAATATGATACGAAATCGGTCGCATTTTTTATTGATAGGTTGCCAGGGTAAGATAATGACAACCTCAGAGTCGTGTGCCGGGCTACAGCAGCGGCTTCAACTTTTTTTCACTTCGCTTCTAAATTGACCTGTCAGTGTCTCTATCTTCTTCATCATTTTAAGTCTGTCTACATTCAAATCGTCACCAATCTCCTTCAATGTATCACAATTCGTATTTCTATTTTTATAATCAGGGTGGTAGGAACCCATAGTATTGAATGAGCTCGGTACACTTCAGTTAAACACAGCACCAAGTCCCGTGTCCACTCCATGGCAACACAGTAGTCTAGTCCGCTGAGTAAGATAATGTCCAACAGAGTGTTTCCCCCACACTTGTTCCCGGCCACGAAACGTCCACACTGCAGTGTCTCGAAGCATGCTCGGGGGTTTGAACGTCCAAACGAGAGATGTCGAACATGAATGCGAGCATGGCCGTAGCAATGTTTCGAACATGACCCTAAACATATTTTTGTACTGTGTGGCCGAGCGCTTTACGCTGCATTTGGATCTCCACTCATTTAACAGGGGCGCCATAACAGGCTCCACATCGCCACGTTGCTTGGTTTTATGGTTACCACCCAGAATCGCAAATGGTTTTCTGGGTTACAGGAAACCATTTAGCTTGTCGCTCATTAAAGAGCCACGGGAAGTGAGATGAAAAGCAAATGAAAGTGAAAAGGATAGACAGAGAAAAAGAATGATAAAGGTGAACGAAGAAGCAGAAAGCATTACATCAAGTGAGTGGAAGATGGTCTCCACCACTAATGGGTTCACCCCCACGACTTATGGGGTTCAGAATCACAGATTCTCGTGTGCAATTTCAACAGCAGAATGAGGTCTTAACCATTCTTCTACTGAATGACGTTGTTATTTATTCTTGCTACTAAAAGACAATTTTATTTAGCTAAGGAGAGCACAAGAATTGTTTACCTCGGGGTATCTCACTGGAGAGACCCATCAACCGCAGGTAAGCATCCGCCCCTGCAAGGCCGTCTGGTGCAGTGAACCGATTCCTCTTGCAGTTGAAAGCGTCTCGCTACAGGAAGGTGTAGGGAAAAATGTGGAGGTTTGGTTTCTGAATGGACGTCACATTTTCGCCTCTCCACCCAGAGAGCAGAGACACCATAGCAGGTCCCGTTACATGGCTACCACCCAGCAATGTAAATAGTTTCCTGGGACACAGGAAACCATCAGGCTTGTCACTCAGTGCAAAGCCAACTGACGTGGAAAGAAGAGTAATAAAAAAGAAAAGATAGTCAAGAATAGGAGAAGTAGGAAGAGACGAGGTCAGAGACAGAGATAGAATGATAAAGGTGAGGAAGAAATACGCAACACTACATCAAATGAGTGGATGATGGTCGTCAGCACCTACCACCAGAAAACAAGAGTAGCCAAGGTTAATAAGGCTACATCGAACCCAGCTCCCATGTTGAAAACTCTCTCCTAAACTGCATAAAGTTGCCTGGAAGTAGCAAAAATAATGGTTGCGTACTATGGCTAACGCAAATTACCCCTTCAACTTGAAGAGATTTTGCCCCATTCAGTCATGTTAAGTTCAGGCGAATATATTCATCTTCGCAAGGAAACTTGCTGAAGTGTTAAATGAGTGCTTTATTGAACCCTTTTATTTCCAGACGGTCGAATGAATGGATGAGAGAGAGAGAGAGAGAGAGAGAGAGAGAGAGACATCATAGGTCAAGTGTGAGAGGACAACAAACGACGAAAGAGATTACGAGATTGGAAGGCAGAAAGAAAGTAGAGAAAGTAAAAGTGAGAAACAGAGAGCGAAAAGGTAAAAAATGAAGAACAGAAGAGAGAAAGCAATAACATGGTCACCAGAGAACAGGTGAGTGGAAACTAGGCGTGAGAAGAGGGAAGAAGCAAGCAGCGAGAGGAAAGTGAAAGCGAGAGAGCAGAGGAGAGGAGAATTAAAGTGAGAAGTTGGTGAAGAGTGATGAGAGAAACGAACGAGGAATAAAAGCGAGCGGTGAGAAAAGGGTGAAAGCGAAAAGAGAGGGAATAATTAATTGAGACACGAGAGAGAGAGAGAGAGAGAGAGAGAGAGAGAGAGAGAAGAGTCAAAGCTTAATACAAGAAAACAAGAGAATGAAAGCTACAGGCAGAAAAGCATGAGAAGGTTAGAGGCGAGAAAAAAAGTGAGAGAGAGAGGTTAAATGAAAAGAGAGTGGCGCTAGGAAGCAAGGAAAGAAGGGTGAAATCTAGAGTGGAGAAAAGAAGAGAATGAAAATGAAGGTGAGGAAAATGAGATTAGTGTGAATGAGAGAAACGAAAGAAAAGAGTGGAAGGGTGAGGTTATGGAAGAAGAGAATGAAAGTGAAAGAATGAAAGCACCAGGTGAGAGACTAGAGTGGAATAAAGGGAATTAAATAATGACTAATAAGAAACACTTACACCGGGCTACACACGCGCCTAACTCAAAGGGATGAACATCTGACTTTGCCCAGTGACCTTGAACTTCAATCGGTTTTTGTCAAAACCGAATTATTTCTTCGTTATCTGACCTTGCACAAGTCTACCAAACCTAATGGAAATCGAGCAAACTAGAGCATTCAGAGAATGCAACAATCAAGTCCATCATATGGTACAAGGGCTGAACATTTGATTTTCCTTTCTTAAAAAATGAGAAAAAAACAACAGACAGCCCGTTCGCTGATCCTAAAACCTTCCATCGTTTTTATCACATAAAACTGCTTCAGTTATTTTTATCACATACGGTCACACGGGATAAAAACTGGCCTATGCCCTTTGACTTTGACCTTTGATTATACTCAAAATCAAGTTCCATCTTTCTTTCCTTACTGTCCACATTTCCATTAACTTTGTGTGTAAATCTGATAAAAACAGTTTTAGTTAAGTTGCAAAGTCAAACGTTGACTTAGTCCCGTGGCCTTGACCTGCGACCTATTACTCTAAAATAAATAGGTCACCACTTGACTGACTCTCAAACCCTCCACCAAGTTGGGTTAAAATTGAATAAAAGATGGGTTGTCTTGTTCACCCCCCCCCACACACACGTCGAACAATGCATAACACCCACTTCCGCTCCGCGAGCGGGAGTGTAATAAAAGTAAAGTTGACGTTGCCCTGTCACATTTGCCTTTGATTCGTTGTTCTCAAAATAGGATGTCTTCCTGCGTGCCTGAACTTTAGTAGTTCAACTAAGTTAGTGCAAATCATTTCTTTTTTTATTAGGATAACCGTTTGACATTGTCCTGTGTCCTTGACCTTTGATGGACTGTTCTCAGAATCATTTCTCTTCACCATTGCCTTATCTTCATCCCGTCCACAGAGTATTGTCTAAACTAAATACAATCTGCTGGAGTTAATGTTGCCTTGTGATCCGGACATTAGATTTGTTACTCTAAAACAGCTAAACGCCAACCCCTTCGCTGATCCTCAACTTTTGTGCCAATCACTGAAGAAAAATAATATATTGTTCATACAGACACACACGGGTCAAACGTAGCCCTTGCCCTATGGCCTTGATCTTTGACTGCATGCCCAAAAAATAAAATACGTTCATACATGCCTTACACGAAGTTTAGTCTAAACAGGATCAGATGTGTTTAAGCTGACTTTGTTCGGTGACCCTTACATTTACTTGTTTTTCTGAAAGCTGTCAAGCCACTGGCAGATGTCTGATTTATAGTGCTTACACACACACACACACACACACACACACACACACACAGACGGAGAGAGAGAGAGAGAGAGAGAGACAGACAGACAGACAGACAGAAAGAGAGAGGGAATATAAAAGATGAAGAGGAAATGCGTGGAAGCGAAGAGCACTGTGTAAGTGTGGAGGACATTATGGTTCGTATTATGGGAAGCGAACAACGAAGAAACTGAAACCGAGTGAAAGAAGAAGGACAGAGTGGAAACAAGAGAAAGTAAGAGAAATGCAGTCATCTAGAGAGTGGAGGGCAGGAAGCTAAAGAATGGCATCGACAAAATAAAAGAAGGTAAGATAGAATGAGAGGAGTGAGAGAAAAAAAAATCTGAAGTGAAAGAATGGAATGGTGTAAGTGACAATAAGAGTGTGGAAGTTAGAAAAAAAAAAGAAATTTGAGAGAACAAAAACATTATATGATGAAAATAAAGAAGTGAAGGGAGAACGGAGTAGAGGAGAAATTATGAGAAATAATGTAACAGAATGAGAGTGAAATCGAGCCCTGAAGGGAGGCTGTGAATGAGAGAGAACAAAAGATTTATAAATATGAAAATGAAATTTAAAGAACAAAGTAACAGAATGAGAGTGAAATCAAGTCCTGAAGGGAGGCTGTGAATGAAAGAGAACAAAAGATTTTTAAAAATAAAAATGAAATAAAGAACAGATTAAAAGTGAAACTAAAAGACCGAAAGAGAATAGATGATTGAAAAAAGTGAAAGTGATAGACTAAAGAAAAATGAGAGCCGACCTCAGTCAGTCTCTCCGCTTCCCTTCTCCACCACCTACATCCCTGGGGGAAGAGAGGGGCAGGAAAAGCTACAGAACACAAGAGTGCAGATGAGAGAAGAGAAGACAGAACAGTAAAAATAACGAACTAAAAATGAATGAACAAAAGGCAGCCAAAGCGTAGGAGTGGGGAAGGAAATGACTAAGAAAGTTGACGCAGGAGGAGATATGAGTATAACCTAGAGAATAATGAAGTGAAAGTCAGTATGCAAGTATGAGCGACAGAAGAGCGGAGCTAAGTTTTTTTTTTTTATGCGAAGAAGAAGGAACCAAAGGCCATGAGCCCGCAGTAACAGTTCTCTCCAAGAGAAAAACAAAATACAATAGAGAGCCAAATTCAAGATCCGATCATTTTGAGATGCCTGGACACACACGTTTGAAAGACTGGAGATCATAGGCAGCAGGAAATACAGACAGAGGGAGACAGTTCCAGAGTTGACATGTTACATAAATGAAAGACTAGGAGTAACGGTTAACTCCTGCATTAGAGAGTTGGACAGAAAAGGGATGAGAGTTTGCTGCCAGACGGGTGCTACGCGCCCGCCGTAGAGGTGGAGGAATGCAAGCAGACAGTTCAGAGGAGCAATGACCATTAAAGTAGCGATAGAAAAGAGATAAAGATGCAACAGTGCGGCGACGAGACAGAGGTTGAAGGGGGTCAGTAAGAGGAGGAGAGTTAATGAGACGAAAAGCCTTTGACTCCACCCTATTGAGAAGAGCTGTATGTGGGGAGCCTCCCCACACATGAGAGTTGTACTCCACATAGGGGCGGATAAAACCCGTGTATAGAGTCAACAATTGTGCAGGGGTAAAGAAAGATCGGAGTCGGCTTAGCACATCCAATCTCTTGGAAGCAGATTTAACAAGAGATGTAATATGATCTTTCCAAGATAAGTCCCGAGTAAATGAAACCCCAAGCATATTCAAGGATGATGCAGGATTAAGCTGAATATTATTAAACATTAGTGGGTATACCTGTGGAAGATTTTGATGGGTTGATAGGTGTAAGAACTGAGTCTTAGATGCATTAAAAACAACCATATTATTTTTACTCCAGTTAGAGATACGAGCCAAGTCAGACATTAGGTGTGCCATAGCCTCATCCCTTGTTTGTTGAAGTAATTGGTGAGATGGGCGTTGCGGGAACCGAATGGAAAGGTGAAAGGTGGAGTCATCAGCGTATGAGTGGATAGGGTTAGATGTACAACTTAGAAGATCATTGATGAATAAAAGGAAGAGATCCCTGAGGAACACCACTGTTGATAGATCTAGGAGAAGAACGATGGCCGTCTACAACAGTGGCTATAGAACGACCAGAAAGGAAGCTAGCGATGAAGGCACAGATAGAAGGATAGAAACTGTAGGAGGGCAGTTTGGAAATTAAAGATTTATGCCAGACTCGATCGAAAGCCTTTGAGATGTCAAGTGCAATGGCAAAGCTTTTGCCAAAGTCCCGAAAGGAGGATGACCAGGAGTCTGAAAGGTAGGTGAGAAGATCGCCAGTGGAGCGTCCCTGACGGAACCCGTACTGACGATCGGAAAGAAGGTTGTGTTAGGAAAGATGCTTTAAAATTTTTCTATTGAAAATTGACTCGAAAACTTTTGAAATACAGGACGTTAAAGCAATTGGACGATAGTTGGAGGGTTGGGAGTGGTCACCCTTCTTTGGGACTGGCTGAATGAGAGCAAACTTCCAGCAAGAAGGAAGGTACAAGTTAACAGACAAATGCGAAAGAGTTTGCCTAGGCAGGGTGTAAGCACAGAAGCACAGTTCTTGAGAACAACAGGAGGGACCCCATCAGGCCCATATGCCTTGTTAGTACTGAGGCCAGTGATGGCAGAAAATATATCAGCTGAAGAAATTTTTATGTCAGCCATGAGGAAGTCAGAGGGGGGAAGTGATGGAGGAACAGCACCGGAATCGTCTAAGGTGGAATTGCAAGAGAAAGTCTGTGCGAAGAGATCTGCTTTATCAGTAGAAAAAATAGCTACAGAACTATCAGAGTAGAAAAGAGGAGGGAAGGATGATGAGGTAAAGTTATTAGAAAAGTTTTTGGCAAGGTGCCAGAAGGAGCAAGAAGAATTCGAGTTGGAGAGTTGAGAGCATTTAGTATGGATGAAATTATTTTTTGCAGAGCGAAGAACAGACTTAGCACGATTCCGGGCAGAAACGTAAAGATGATGTGATTCAGGGGTGGGTTGGCTCCGGTACCTTTTGTAGGCCCTCTCCTTGTTGCGGGCAGCATTAGAACAAACGTGATTAAACCAAGGCTTTCTTGCGTTAGTCAAAGGATATGAGAAAGGAATGTATGCTTCCATGCCCGAGAGGATAACCTCCGTAATGCGCAAGGCACACTCAGACGGCTCGCGGCCATGGAAGCAATAATCATTCCAGGGAAAATCAAAGAGGTACTGCCTGAGGGCCTCCCAGTCTGCGGCTCCAAAATGCCACAGACGACGTTTCCCTGGAGGGTCCACAGGCCGTACCGGAGTGATAGGACAGGTTAAGGTATAAGGTTGTGATCGGAGGAGCCCATCGGAGAGAAAAGATTAACAGAGTAAGCAGAAGGATTAGTTGTGAGGAAGAGGTCAAGTATGTTGGAGCTCTCTCCAAGGCGGTCAGGGATACAGGTAGGGTGCTGTACAAGCTGCTCAAGGTCATTAAGGATAGAAAAGATGTAGGCTTGTTCACCAGTTGGATCAGTGAAAGGAGAGGAGAGCCAAAGGTGGTGGTGAACATTGAAATCTCCTAGAATGGAGATTTCTGAGAAAGGAGAAATGGATAGAATGTGTTCCATCGTAGAAGTAAGATAGTCGAAGAATTTTTGATAGTCAGTAGAATTAGGGGATAAGTACACAATGAGGAGCTCCACCAGTCAGTATACTCTGGGAGGAGGTGGAACGAGAGTAACAGAGTGAACTTTAAGTCTTGAACGATTAAGAGTGCAAGTGACAGTTCACACACTGGAATCTATTACCAAAAGATGCAAGATACAAAACGGTGAAATTCAGAGGCAATAGAAGAGGAGGAGTAGACTGTAGCACCAGTCGAGCAGGGAGGTACTCGCAAGGTGGATGGTGGGCTGGAGCTCTCGTTTCATCAGCCCTCGGGACTAGGTCCTGACCATCCCCCTTTGCTGAACTTTTTCAGTGTCGCAGTAAGGCCGGTGTCACACTATACGGCGGCGACGTTGGGGCGTGGCTGCATGCGGCACCGCCGCATGGCTTGTACCACGTCACACTGTGCGGCCAAACCGCACAGTTTACCCCAAGCAGCCAGCGTGGATAGGTTAATCATGTTGTCTAAACTGACTGTTTGTGCACTAGAGGCAGAGGGGTTACTGAAAGAGTCAACACGTCATAGACATTGGGTTCATCCATTTAATGCTCAATGGGAAACTAGTGAAAGGTTTGAAAAGTTCTATCAGAATATTCGGAAGTATGATAAAAGGTTCTTTGAATATTACCGAATGCACAAAGCTTCTTTTGATGAACTGCTCGAAGTGCTGAGGCCCGATATATCGAAGCAAAATACACAGTTTAGAAGGGCGATATCTCCAGAAGAAAGATTAACAATTACATTAAGGTGAGTAAAAAAAAAATAATAAGACTACGATTTATTCTTACTGGAAAAAAAGTTCTATAGTAGTACAGTAACTACAGTATATCAAAGTATTGAGATCTAAACTAAGAGAATCAAATGTAAAAAAAAAAAAAAAAAAAAAAAAACTTCGTTTAAGCACCTAAGCATGAAGTATTCCTTGAATTCTGGAAACGAGAATAAAAAAACAATTCCATTATTGATGCAGCTATGTTTAGTAATCGCTGAAAGTTTGTGGATGCACTATGCCAAATGTTTGTAAGTCCTGTGAAGACATGGCTTGGGTTTCTGTGGTAACAGGATGGATAGGAGTTGGTGATTGCATAGAGGATGTTTGTATAGGAGAAGGTGTTTGTGCAGGAGAGGGTGCCTGTATAGGAGATAGTGCCTGCATATGACGAGATGGTGCCTGAGTATGATGAGATGATGCCTGAATATGAGATGGTGCCTCCATATGAGATGGTGCCTGCATATGATGAGATGGTGCCTGAATTTGAAGTGGTCCCTGTTCATACGATAGCGCTTGCTTATCAGTGTTTGGCATTGGAGGAGGATATCTTTGGAAATGAGCAGAGGGATTCATTACGGACTGCTGAGATAAAAGATAGGGTACTTGAGGTAATTGTCCTGGTTGTAGGTTCTGTAATTTTTTTGTTCGTCGGCTGCCTTGAAAGAACTTAAGAGTCAGCAGTCTGAAATCTATTTTCTCATCATCATTAAGTTGCTTGTAATAAGGAAGAAGAGAAATTAAATATGATTTATCTGGATCCTCTTCTTCCTGTTTGGAGCGCTCGCCCATTTTCTTCGGCAGCTCATTTTGGAAAGGTGTGAGGTTAGCCTTGGAACGGTGACGGTACAGTTCGTGGAACTTTACTGCGGACACTAGTAGCAAGACCTTCGTCATTATCATCTTCCTCACTTCTTTCCCTCTGCTGGTGTTCCTCTTCATCCGTATCTTCTTCAATGTTTCCAGAGGTTTTCCGTTTTTCCATAGTTTGCAGCAGGAAACTGAGGGCGTCTGCATCGATGTATTTCTTCCTTTTGGCTGCAGAATCACCGCTTTTGCCCTTGTTTACATTCTTCACAAATCTGTCCCTGATATTCCGCCACTTCTCCTTCATCTCCTTCACTGTGAAGCACAAAAATAAGAGTATAACAAATTTTACAACATTGCAAAAAATATAGCATGAAACATTGAAAATATTCATACCAAGGTATACATACCGAATTCTAACGAAATGAAGTAGTGACTGTCTTCCTGATTCAGTTACAGATACAAGTAGTACATAATGTAGACAGGCAAACACAGACTAACATTGTTTTTTAAGGCTCTTTTGGAGGGGAAAAATTTGCTCTGAATATTCGTTAATAGTTCATATTTTTATTATATTAACCCAAATTTTTGGATGTCCTAGAATAATGAAAATAATCTTATTTTTGAGGAAAAATATAGACCTAAAACAATGTTTTTAGGTTTATGATTATTTTTTCAGGTATCTGTCGACTGGAAATAGCTTCTCAAGTCTTCAGTATGAATTCTACATTGCAAGATCTACCATTGGAACAATAGTTAGGGAAACCTGTCAAGCTATTTGGATTCACTTGAAAGAGATGGAAATGCCAGAACCAACCGAGGGTATGTGGCTGGACATTGCCAATCAGTTTTATGTGAAAACAAATTTTCCAAACGGTTTAGGTTCGGTAGATGGCAAACATATCAGATGCATTAATCCCCGAGCAGCAGGATCAAAATTCTTTAATTACAAGAAATTTTTTTCTGTGGTACTTATGGCAGTTGCAGATGCAAACCTACGCATTTGTTGCCATTAACGTAGGTGCTTATGGAAAAGAAGGGGATTCTACAGTGTTTCGAGACAGCCCCCTTGGTAAGAAATTGTACTCAAACACTTTAAATTTACCACCTCCTCGTTGTTTGCCAGACACCAATGCAAATCCCCAGCCTTTTGTCATGGTTGGGGATGAGGCATTTAAGCTTTCTACGAATCTTTTGCAACCATATCCATCACGTGAACTAAATTATAGACTTTCGAGATCCAGACGCAGTGTGGAGTGTGCTTTTGGGATTCTGGCAAACAAGTGGAGGATTTTTCACACCTCTATTCTAGTGCAACCAGATCTCATTGATGAAATAGTGCAAGCTTGTTGCATTCTGCACAATTTTGTTCGAAAGAGAGATGGAATAAACTTTGAAGATGGTGAAACATATCCATGTGTGGATGTAGACGACTTTGGACCATTCCCACGTGGACAAGTGTTAGAGATAAGAGAATACTTTGCTAATTACTTCATTGGTCCTGGTGCAGTACCTTTCCAGACTAATCATATGTACTAGGCTATAATGTGTTTTGTGGATGGTGATTAATGTACCACAGTTATATAAATATACATATATACATACATCAAGTATTAGCATTTCAGTATTAAAGATTAGTAATTATGATACTTATTTAGCATGGAAATTTATTTGGAATATTAGGAAGCATATGTCTGCTAAATAATTTTAGTACTTTAAATAGCACAGTGTGCTTTAAACGTAAGTACATAATAAATAATGTTACTTTTTATAGGAAATACAAAGAAAAAAAAATATTTTACCTTTCTCATTCCTTTCTGCTGACTCTAAATCAAGCCAGTTCTCGTACATCAATTCCCCTACTTCAATCCATGATTTTTCTTTACAGTTTTTATTGGAGTATTCTGCTGCACTCTTCTCCCAAAAGCTGGCCTTTCCTGTATGCATTGAATAAATTTATCCACGTCAAACATCGCGTAAACACAACACAGGAGTAGTAGCAGCAGAGCAACGTGCGGCGTGCCTGATACTGTGACCACGTGCATTAAACTGTGTGTGTTTTGTCCTCACAACCGGCGTGATGAGGCGTCGCGGCGCCGCGGTGCCCGCCGCAGCATGATGCGGCTTTGTACGGCGGATGCGGCGCCACCGCAATAGTGTGACACCTCTCATTTGTTTGCGTGTGTTATCGCCATGCTGCGGAGCTGTTGCGGCCGAGCCGCATCGGCGCTGCTGCATAGTGTGACACCAGCCTAACACAGAGAGTTCAGTAGGCCAGCATGCTCTCCAATACAAGTTTCTCTATCAACACCAAACAACATGCACAGTACACACTACACTTCCTTTTCAAAAAACAAATGAAAAAATCATGGCAGCGCAACACATGGCCTTGGAGTTCCCGGGGGGGGGGGGAGCATAAATGCCCCCACCTTCTGCCCCTCTCCCGGTGATGACTCGAGTTGCCTGGAACCACTGTCTGATTCTCTTCTTCATTTCTGCAACACTTGCGGCCTTTCCTCTAACTTTTGCTTTGTTGAGCATCACCTCTCCTTCTCTAAATCTCACCATCTTTTTCTGAGACTCAGCTGTCTGAGGCAACTGTCAGCAGACCCTTTTCTGTATCCTCCTACTTTCTCTATACTCATTTCAAAGCCAAAGGTGGCTGTTGTGTATATATATATGCAACGACTTATCTTGCTCTCATGTTCCTGAACTCGATTCTTCTGAATTCTCTACACTCTGGCTTTGGCTTTCCTGTCATTCTGTGACTAAACATATCTGCACTGTTTACTTATCTCCTAATTCTACTATCAAAAATTCTTTGACTATCTTACTTCTGTGATGGAACACATTCTATCCATTTCTCCTTTCTCTGAAATCTCCACTCTAGGAGATTTTAATGTTCATCACCACCTTTGGCTCTCCGCTGATCCACCTGGTGAACAAGCCTACATCTTTTCCATCCTTAATGACCTAGAGCAGCTTGTACAGCATCATACCTGTATCCCTGACCGCCTATGAGAAAGCTCCAACATATTTGACCTCTTCCTTACAACTAATCATTTTCTTACACTGTTAATCTTTTCTCTCCATTGGGCTCCTCCACGCACAACCTCATCACCTTAACCTGTCCTATTGCTCCGGTACAGCCTGTGGACCCTTCAAGGAAACGTTGTCTGTGGCACTGTAGAGCTGTGGACTGGGAGGCCCTCAGGCAGTACTTCCTTGATTTTCCATGGAATGATTATTGCTTCTATGCCGGGAGGCATCTGAGTGTGCCTTGAGCATTACGGAGGTTATTCTCTCTGGTATGGAAGCATACATTCCTTTCTCAGTTCCTTTGACTAATGCAAGAAAGCCTTGGTTAAATCACGCTTGTTCTAATGCTGTCCGCAACAAGGAGAGGGCCTATAAAAGGTACCGGAGCCAACCCATCCCTGAATCACATCTTTTATATGTTTCTGCCCAGAATCATGCTAAGTCTGTTCTTTGCTCTGCTAAAAATAATTTCATCTATACTAAATGCTCTCAACTCTCCAACTCGAATTCTTCCCGCTCCTTCTAGCACCTTGCCAAAAACCTTTCTAGCAACTTTACCTCATCATGCTTCCCTCCTCTTTTCTACTCTGATGGCCCTGTAGCTATTTCTTCTACTGATAAAGCAGATCTCTTCGCTCAGACTTTCTCCTGCAATTCCACCTTAGATGATTCAGGTGCTGTTCCTCCATCACTTCCCCCCTCTGACGTCCTCATGGCTGACATTAAAATTTCTTCAGCTGATGTAATTTCTGCCATCACAGGCCTCAGTACTAATAAGGCATATGGGCCTGATGGAGTCCCTCCTGTTGTTCTCAAGAACTGTGCTTCTGTGCTTACACCCTGCCTAGGCAAACTCTTTCTCCTTTGTCTATCAACTTGTACCTTTTCTTCTTGCTGGAAGTTTGCTCTCATTCAGCCAGTCCCAAAGAAGGGTGACCATTCCAAACCCTCCAACTATCGTCCAATTGCTTTAACATCCTGTATCTCAAAAGTTTTTGAGTCAGTTCTTAATAAAAATTTTAAAGCATCTTTCCTATCACAACCTTCTTTCTGATCGTCAATACAGGTTCCATCAGGGAAGCTCCACTGGCGATCTTCTCACCTACTTTTCAGTCTCCTGGTCATCCTCCTTTCCGGACTTTGGCGAAAGCTTTGCCATTGCACTTGACATCTCTAAGGCTTTCGATCGAGTCTGGCATAAATCTTTAATTTCCAAACTGCCCTCTTACGGTTTCTATTCTTTTATCTGTGCCTTCATCTCTAGCTTCCTTTCTGATTGTTTTATAGCCGCTGTTGTAGACGACCATCGTTCTTCTCCTCAATCTATCAACAATGGTGTTCCTCAGGGCTCTGTCGTATCACTAACTCTCTTCCTTTTATTCATCAATGACATTCTAAGCTGTACATCTAACCCTATCCTCTCACACACTGATGACTCCATCCTTCACCTTTCCATTTGGTTCCCGCAACGTCCATCTCAGCATTTACTTCAACAAACAAGGGATGAGGCTATGGCACACCTAATGTCTGACTTGGCTCTTATCTCTGACTGGGGTAAAAATAATCTAGTTGTTTTTAATGCATCAGAGACTCAGATTTTACACCTATCAGCCCAACAAAATCTTCCACAGGTATACTCACTAACGTTTAATAATATTCATCTTAACCCTGCATCATCCTTGAACATGCTTGAAGTTTCATTTACTCGGGACTTATCTTGGAAGATCATTTTACATCTCTTGTAAAATCTGCTTCCAAGAGACGGTGTGCTAAGCCGACTCCGTTCCTTCTTTACCCCTGCACAATTGTTGACTCTATACAGGGGTTTTATCTGCCCCTGTGTGGAGTACGGCTCTCAAGTGTGGGGAGGCTCCCCACATACAGCTCTTCTCAATATGATGGAGTCAGAGGCTTTTTGTCTCATTAACTCTCCTCCTCTTACTGACTCCCTTCAACCTCTGTCTCTTTGCTGCACTGTTGCACTTTTATCTCTCTTCTATCGGTACTTCAATGGTCGCTGCTCCTATGAACTGTCTGCATGCATCCCTCCACCTCTGCGACGGGCGCTTAGCACCCGTCTAGCAGCAAACTCTCATCTCTTTTCTGTCCAACTCTCTTAATGCAGGAGTTAAGTTACTCCCAGTCCTTCATTTATGCAACAGTTCAACTCTGGAACTGTCTCCCTCTGTCTGTATTTTCTGCTTCCTATAATCTCCAGTCTTTCAAGTGCAATGTGTCCAGGAATCTCGAAATGATCGGATCTTGAATATGGCTCTCTTGTATTTTGTTTTTGTCTTGGAGGGAACAATAATAGCGGGACCACGGCCTTTGGTTCCTAGCATTAAAAGAAAAAAAATGGGTGGAAAGTTCGAAAAGAGTGAAAAACATAACAATAGATTGAAACTTGGGTACAAGGGAGAGTGTCACGAATCAAATTCGCGACATTTCCCTTTTGTGAGAAGCCACGAACTATTAGTGGAAAACTCACTGTGTATCGCTCAGTTAACCGTTTCTCTCTCCATTTCGGGGTATACTTTTCAAAACATTCGTCACTGTTTTCAAAAGTGACCGATTTAATGCACGTCACTAAGTGCTGTACTGAGCGATACTATTGTTTCTTTATTGTTCGCCCCTGCTTGCCTCGACCGTTAGAAAATGCGGCCTACTGCTCCCCCTTTGTTCCCACGACTTAGGCAGTCGAGTGTTTGTTGTGACGGAGAGAGGTCCTGTGCTCCAGAAGTGTGAGAGGTCAGCTAGCACCCAAGCTTCACAGAGTACAGTTAATCCAAGCTCCCACCCCCTGGGTGATACACAGCATTCATCGATCAGTATTTCCTTCTTGTATTTCCCTAGTCTTAAGAGTTTAATTAAGGTATTTTCCTAGGCGTAAGGATTTAGCTTTTGCGTGAGTGAGTGAGTGCGACCTCATTAATTTGATTTTGAATTGTAACATTAAATTTATTTTGTAATCAATAAATTTAACAGTTCTTTTTCTTGAGCTTAATGTAAAGTAAACTCTTGTTTCATTTCTCCAAATTAAGCTTATTTTCCATATAGCTCCTAGCTTGCATAGACGTTTTGCTATTCATAACTGGTACTTAGACCAGTCTTGTCGTATTAACTTAAAATCCGTTGTGCCACCTAGGAGTTAAGCTTTAGCAAGAACCTGATGTTAGTATTAGTTATTTATTGTCAGGGGTGAAGTAACTTTCTCCAGAGGCTAACAGTACAGTAATTCAGCAATTGTGAGTAATTAGTCTCTGCTGTGTACTGTTGAGAAAGTTTATAAATTCTCGTTCTTAGAGAATCGTTGCTCGAATTAGCAAGACAATCATTGTCCCTGCTCTTTAATATCATTGAATATTATTATCAATTAAATAATATTCAAGCATATATTTTAAAAACACCGTGATATTGTAAAAACCCCGTGACAATTGGCGACCTCATTCCAGGATATTAACTCCTAGCTCTAAAGCTATTCACGAGATAGTACTCACTCGTTCATATTTAGGTATTTATCATTAAAGTTTATAGGCACAAGCTTACTGGTGTTTACAGTTAATTTAGCAAGTGAATTTTTGCTTTATTAATCCACAGAGTAAATAACACTATTTAGTACTTTATTCTTGGTAACGCCAGACGATTTTATTTGCTCCTGGGTAGCCGCCGTACCCATTGTGTTAATTGTTGAGTTCTCAGTTATTTGCATTTTTGCTTTAATCTTTGCCAGTTAACTAGATAAGACTGGTCACCACTAGCTTGTGTCTGTATTCTTTACTTGTGTTTATTAGCATTCGTTTGCGAAGCAGTCAGTACTCAGTTTCGGTTTGCATAGTAAATTAGCGTCATGGCTACCACTTTATTTTTACAGGAAGCCAAAGAAATGGGTCTTTCGGACCCAACCGAAATTAAAGAGTATATACTCTCACGGCATAATCAGGAACAGCAGCGCGAGAATGATGCCCGTGAAGAGCGTAAGATTCAGCGCGAATACGAGCGAGAACAGCGCAAACAACGTGAAAGAGAGCGTGCATATGAACAAGAGTAGCATGAGAAAGAGCGCGAATATGAGCGAGAACAACGCGAACACGAGCGAGAACAGGGCGAACACGAGCGAGAACAGCGCGAATACGAGCGAGAACAGCGTGAGGAACGCGAAAAGGAGTGCGAACACGAGCAGAAACAACGCGAACTCGACTTAGAACACGAGCGAGAACAGCGTGAGGAGCGACAGAGAGAACGAGAACACGAACGTGCCGAGCGAGAAGCACGCGAAAAACATGAACTTGAAGTGCTGAAGCTCAAGCGAGATTCCTTGGCTTCAGACACGTCTTGTGCAGTTTGTCCAAGCTCCACGAGCGTTCTCCCTGCACATGTCCTGGCGACCCCACGCATCAAGCTTCCTTCATGCAAGGAAGGCGAGCGAATCGAGCCGTACATAGCCCGTTTTGAGGACATGGCAGACATGTATCAACTGGATGAGGCAGCTAAGCAGATCCAATTTCTTAGTTTATTTGAGGGCCCTGCCCTCGATATTCTTCACAGAATTCGTGGAGACAATCTCACGTATGAGATGATGAAAGCTGCACTCATTAAGGCGTATGGTCTCACAGTAGACGACGCCAAAGTTCAGTTCATGCGAGCTCGTCTCCAAGACAAGGAGACAGCTGTTCAGTTCCTCGATCGTTTCACTGCTTACTTAAATGAGTGGATGGAGAAAGATGAAACTCCTTCCACGCGTGAGGGGATAATTGACCTTATGCTGCGTACACAGCTAGAGAGGGCGTGGCCTGCTGAGCTCATAGCACAGCTTAAGATCTGCCAGGTGAAAGATGCCAGCCAAATGGCAGAGAAGGCTGACGCATTCTTTACTGCATACGGGTATCAAACTCGTAAGCAAAACACCTGGAGCAGAAAAGATACTGCCAAGTCTGGGAAGCCGTCACAGACTGAATCCCAGCACCAAGGCCGTTCTCAGAGTAATGGCCAAGGTCCAAGCAAACCGCAGAAGGACCAGGGGCAAAATACACAGCAGCCTGCTTGGAAGTGGTACAACAAGTACCCTAACCAGCAGCAGTATCAGCCACGCAACCGACCGTCGGGACAAACTTTTTCACCACCAGCTCAAAAGAGGCAGGAAGCGAATGCAGCCTTCATTCCTCAACAGCAGCACGGTGGTCACGTCCCTACCAGTATGGGTACTCCCCCACAGTTCACTAGTCCCACAGTGACAGTGAACCCCCCTCCACAGATGGCCAATGTTCCATCTTCCCAATATAATTCACAAGGCACAATGTTCGCCGCATCAATTCAGCAGCCTCATGAGTGGCTAGCTGCTTCCTCCACAGGCCCTCCCACAGGTGACAGTACCTTCCTTGTTCAGCCAGGGTTTGTGGGAGGCATTCCTGTGAAGGTCCTGAGAGACAATGGTTCCTCAGGTTGCTCTGTTAAGCAGTTTAGTTCGTCCTGAGCAGTACACAGGTCGACAGATCCATGCAAACCTTATTGATGGATCAGTGAGATTGTTCCCTGAGGCATGTATCCAGGTGGCATCTCCATTTTATACTGGTACAACACTTGCAGTTGTCATACCAGAACCTTTATTTGAACTCATCATCAGCAATATTTCCGGAGTCAAGGATAGTTGCCCCGATGATGACGCTACTCAGACTTCGGCTGCTGTGGTAACACGAGCCATGGCTGAGGCTCCAGATTGTGTCACCCTAGTGATCATTGAATCGCCGCAAGATCTGATGTGTAGTCAACTTGTGCAAGAACAACATTCTGACCCGACACTTGCTGCTGTGCGGAACAAACAAAAGGGTCGAGTGATTAAGTATTCACGGGGAGGTCGAGCCAAGTTCCTTCGCAAACAAGAACGGCTCTACCATGAGTCACGAACACCCGAGGGCGAGGTTCGACTGCAGTTTGTCGTTCCCGCCAAGTACCGCCTAGCAGTGTTACAATGGGGTCATTGTTCAGCCTCAGGAGGTCACATGGGCAAAAGGAAGACCCAGGGCCGTATCCGAGCTGACTTTTTCTGGCCAGGGATGGGACGAGACATAGATAGTTTTGTCCGTTCCTGCAGTGTGTGTCAAAGTAACACCACTAATCAGGGACATGCCCTTCCTGTGCCGTTCGTAACCACACCTGTAATCTCTGAGTCAGTTGAGAGACAGGGTAGTGGTGAAGTGGGTGCAGACCTGACGTCTCGCCCATTGGCCCCACAGGACACAGTATGTCCAGGGCCTGTACATACACGTGTACTGTAGGTTAAGGGGGAAGTGAGAACTCCGCAAAGGCGACTTGAGGCTATGGAAGACCCGAGTTTGCACAAGGATTCTCAGCTCCCCGATATTAATATAAGTACTGTAGGTTAAGGCACTGGTTGAGGACCCGTGTGCAGTTCGAGACTATGGAAGACCCGAGTTTGCACAAGGATTCTCAACTTGCCGACACTAATCGTGTGCTATAATTAATGGCGACCTCGAATGTACGAAGCTTAGGCTGTCACTTGTATTTTTCGGCCAGAGCATATTTTTCGTAACATGTACTGATTGCTAGGCAGAGAGAGTAATTGTAACTTAATAAAAATTTTGTCTCACTGACACTTTTGATGCTCCACCTTAATTGGTTTTGCAGGTACAGCAATGGGTGTAGCAGTTTTGCTGTGCGGCCCAGCTGATCGTCTGCCGCACGCTGCCGCCTCTTCTCCTCTGCCTTCGTCGTCGCCATATTATTATTTACTGTGTCATTTTACACGTAGGTACAGTTACACTACAACTGTCACACCTACACCGTGTATTACATACACCACGCTACACAACAATTAGTTGTCAGTGTAAATGTAGCGACTTTTCGCTCAGTTTGACCTGAGTACAGGATTTTCACCGTCGTCACGGAGTTTTTCCCTCAAGCTTGCTTCTATTAACGTAAATACGAGTTTTTTTTCGCTCACTGGCGACTGTGACTTTCTCCTGTAGCAGGATAGCACACACACCACAGTGTGAATCTTGTGTGACTGAGTTAGGATGTGTACATATATATATATATCCACAAATTTTTTCCCATAAGGAAAAAATTTAATTTTGTAGGGGCGTAATGTCACGAATCAAATTCGTGACATTTCCCTTTTGTGAGAAGCCACGAACTATTAGTGGAAAACTCACTGTGTATCGCTCAGTTAACCGTTTCTCTCTCCATTTCGGGGTATACTTTTCAAAACATTCGTCACTGTTTTCAAAAGTGACCGATTTAATGCACGTCACTAAGTGCTGTACTGAGTGATACTATTGTTTCTTTATTGTTCGCCCCTGCTTGCCTCGACCGTTAGAAAATGCGGCCTACTGCTCCCCCTTTGTTCCCACGACTTAGGCAGTCGAGTGTTTGTTGTGACGGAGAGAGGGCCTGTGCTCCAGAAGTGTGAGAGGTCAGCTAGCACCCAAGCTCCACAGAGTACAGTTAATCCAAGCTCCCACCCCCTGGGTGATACACAGCATTCATCGATCAGTATTTCCTTCTTGTATTTCCCTAGTCTTAAGAGTTTAATTAAGGTATTTTCCTAGGGGTAAGGATTTAGCTTTTGCGTGAGTGAGTGAGTGCGATCTCATTAATTTGATTTTGAATTGTAACGTTAAATTTATTTTGTAATCAATAAATTTAACAGTTCTTTTTCTTGAGCTTAATGTAAAGTAAACTCTTGTTTCATTTCTCCAAATTAAGCTTATTTTCCATATAGCTCCTAGCTTGCATAGACGTTTTGCTATTCATAACTGGTACTTAGACCAGTCTTGTCGTATTAACTTAAAATCCGTTGTGCCACCTAGGAGTTAAGCTTTAGCAAGAACCTGATGTTAGTATTAGTAATTTATTGTCAGGGGTGAAGTAACTTTCTCCAGAGGCTAACAGTACAGTAATTCAGCAATTGTGAGTAATTAGTCTCTGCTGCGTACTGTTGAGAAAGTTTATAAATTCTCGTTCTTAGAGAATCGTTGCTCGAATTAGCAAGACAATCATTGTCCCTGCTCTTTAATATCATTGAATATTATTATCAATTAAATAATATTTAAGCATATATTTTAAAAACACCGTGATATTGTAAAAACCCCGTGACAGAGAGGAATGTAGAGAATGTAAGTGTGAAAGTGAAAAAGAATGATAAGAATGGAAGCCAAAACACACAGACACACACACACACACACACACACACACACACACACACAGGAATCGAGAAAACAAAAGAATGAAAGTTTGTACGAGTGAAGTTAAGAGGAATAGTAGACGAACCTCAGCCAATAAGTGACAGAAAAGACCAAAGAAAATAGAGAAAGAGAAAGAAAAAAAAAATGAGTGAAAGCAAAGATCAAACACTGTGAAAGCGAAATGGGAGAGATTACGAGCGAACCGAAAACCAAAAGCAGTAAGCGAAACAGTAAGAGTGAAAACGATTAAATATGAGTGGAAATAAGGAAATAGGAGTAGCAGTAGTTGCAGCCACAGGCTTATCTGAATATAACACAATGGGTTATAGGCTGAACTGCCCTTTTCCTACAGTCCACAGTGTTGTTTTTGAGAAATAGGAAGGGAAGTGAGGGATGTCTGTAAGACCAGCTCGTATCGGTGATACCATGTTAAGGTGTCCGCCTCCAGAAAAAAAAAAAAAAAAAAAAAGTGGGATGTAATAAAGTGAAACAGAAAACAATACAGTGAAAGTAGAGGAAGACTACAAACTAAGCCAGAGAAAATGAGAATAGCAGGAGGAGACTATTATGTGGATTAAAAAAAAAAAAACACAATGACTAAAATGTACAAAATGGTAATAGAAAAAAAAAAGAGCACAAAAATGAAATTAAAAGAATGGGATTAGAGAAGTATCAAGGGCTTCACCAAACATTGCTTCCTTCTTCCATGGAATGGAGAGAGAGAGAGAGAGAGAGAGAGAGAGAGAGAGAGAGAGAGTGTCACACAGGACAACATATGATAAAATTAGCTTAGAGTTGTTGCCATATTATTGTGATTTGTATAACCTTAGTCTATGGCACATTATTAGCTCTTATTTTTTATGTCTTTTGTAAAGTTGTTTTACCTATTTTATTTAAAGAGGGTTATGGTATGTATGCTGCAGTATTGCAAACGTGTACATTACTGTATATGGGCACTACGTGACATGGTGACAGGTTGGTTAATGGTGGATGAAGGCATTACGAGTCAGTGTTTGTTTCTGACTAGTTTCGCTGTAAAGCTTCATCAGTCGAATAATTAATCAGGAATATACTTTGATTTGCTTCGTGTATTCTTCATCCACTATTCACCATACGGGTACTACGTTATCTTTTGGGATATAATCTGTATTAGTGTGTATTATTACCCCCTGGGGGTAGGGGGGTATCAAGAATACTCCCCCAGTATTCCTGCTTGTCGTACGAGGCGATTAAAATGGTTGGTGGTGGGTTAGTGCCACACCCCGTAAAAGAACTAACTAAACAAGCTAATAAAGAGCCTCGGACACGGACGGACCATACGTTGAAGACTAAGGAACGGACAAAGGACATTCTTAGGGTGGGAACTTGGAATGTGAGAGGAGTGAATGATGAAGTGAAAGAGGGAGAGACTGTTCAGGTGCTTGAGGATGCAAGAGTGGATGTATGTGGATTGACTGAAACTAAATGGAAAGGTGAAAGGGTGAGAAAATGGGAATATGGTTTAGGTATATGCGCGGGAGTAAATGAGAATGAGAGGGCAAGAGAGGAAGTATGTCTGATGATAAGCAAGAAGTGGAAGGAGAATATAAGAGAGTATGGAACAGTGGGTGCAAGGATTGTATGGATGAGGATGAAAGTAGGTATACAAGCGTGGGCGATTGTATGTGTGTATGCTCCAACAGAGGACCGAGTGGCAAGAGTGAAAGGTGAGTTTTGGGCGAGAGTAGAAGCATGTATGGACAAATTTGAGAGGAGCGAGAGAGTGCTTTTGATTGGAGACATGAATGGCAAAGTTGGGAATGTACGGGTGGATGGAGTGGTTGGTCAGTGTGGTGTGCCACCTGAAGTAGATGGGAATGGTAGTGCTTTGGTGGACATCTGTGCTGGTAAGGGGTTGGCAATAGCCAACACCTACTTTCGGCACAAAATGATCCACCGGTATACATGGAGAGTAATGAGGAGGATGGTTGGTGAGTTTGTTGAACGAAAGGCAATGTTAGACTATGTGTGTGTGGATGAGCGAATGAGAAGACAAGTGCTGGATGC
This sequence comes from Coenobita brevimanus, assembly GCF_032717465.1. Classification (NCBI taxonomy): domain Eukaryota; kingdom Metazoa; phylum Arthropoda; class Malacostraca; order Decapoda; family Coenobitidae; genus Coenobita; species Coenobita brevimanus. Next base: position 14,332,868 of record NC_137032.1, read on the forward strand.
AAGAGTGTGGAGAGAGTGGGGGAATGGAGTCTCAGACCATCACTTAGTGATGGCCAAGGTAAAGCTGCAAAGAAAATGGTTGAGGAGACAAAGGGGAAGACAGGAGGAAACAGCTCCTGTGAGAAGAGTGGAGAATTTGCAAGATAGTGAGAAAATGGCAGAGTATAAGAGCATAGTGGAAGAAAAATTGGGAAGGTATGAGCTAGAGCAGATGGAAGGGGTGGAAGATGTATGTAAGATATTCACGAAGAGATAGGCGCTGCGTGTGAGGTGGTTTGTGGAGCGAGGAGGAGATGCAAGGGTGTGCAAGGGACAGCCTGGTGGAATGATGAGGTGAAACGAGCTGTGGAACAAGAGAAGAAGGCCTATAGTGAATGGTTGGCCAGTAGAGGTAGGGGAGAAGATGAGAGAGAGAAGAGAGAGGTATATGTGAGCAGGAGAAGGGAGGTGAAGAGACTGGTGAAGGAGTGTAAGAAGAATGTGGATGAAGAGTTTGGGAGGAATCTGAGTGCGAAATGGAGGGAGAATAAGAAATTGCTTTCGAAGAAGGTAAAAAAAGTAAGGCAGTGTGAAAGGGGAAATAGTAGGGGAGTGAAAGATATGAATAATAGATTGCTGGTGGAGAAGAGAGAGAAACTGAGGAGATGGAAGGAGCACTCTGAGGATTTGTTGAATGTTGAGAGTGAGAGCAGTGCGAGTATAAGTGGTTGGGGAACGGCTGGGAGAAGAAGAGATGAGAGGAGGGAGGAAGAGATCAGCAGGGCGGAAGTAGTGGAATCAATGAAGAAGATCAAGTTGGGAAAGGCCCCAGGAATTGACGGAGTGTGTGGTGAAATGCTGAGGTATGGGGGTGAGGTTGTTGTGGAGTGGATATGGAAGTTGTGTAGATTGGCTTCGGAAGAGGGAAGGGTTCCAGAGGACTGGAAATCAGGTATAATTGTTCCTTTATACAAAGGAAAAGGGGAGAGAGAAGTATGTGGTAACCATAGGGGTATTTGCCTTCTTAGTGTGACTGGAAAAATATATGGTAGAATACTCATTGATAGGGTTAGGCATATGACAGAGGAGCTAGTTGGAGAAGAACAAGAGGGATTTAGGAAGGAAAAAGGGTGTGTAGATCAGATATTTGTTCTAAGATGTTTAGTGGAGAAGTATCTAGAGAAGGGAAAGAAAGTGTATGCTGCCTTCATGGACTTGGAGAAAGCTTATGACAGAATAGATAGACAAGGTATGTGGAAGGTATTAAGAATATATGGAGTGGAGGGGAAATTGTTGAGTGCTGTGAAGAGTATGTACGAAGGAGCTAAGGCTACGGTGAGAGTGGATGGTGAGCTAAGTGAGTTCTTTGATCTCAATGTAGGACTGAAACAGGATTGTGTGATGTCTCCATGGCTGTTTAATATATGCATGGATGGGGTTGTAAAGGAGGTGGAAGGTAGGGCAGTGGATGTGGGGGTGGCTCTAATGAATGAGGGTGAGATTTAGAAGATTCCGGTGTTGCTGTTTGCTGATGATACAGTATTGTTGAGTGAAGATGAATGGGAGTTGCAAGGTTTGGTGAATGAATTTGGGACAGTGTGTAGGAGGAGGAAGCTGAAAGTTAATGTAAACAAAAGTAAAATTATGGTGATTGAGAGGAAGGAAGTCACAGAGTGTACAGTGAGGTTGGATTGTGAGGATATGGAGAATGTGAGTGCATTCAAGTACTCAAGTACTTGGGTAGTGTGATGAGTAAGGATGGAACTTTGGGGGATGAAGTGCGTGAAAGGGTACAGCAGGGAAGGAAGGTTGTTGGTTCACTGAAAGCAGTGATGGGAAATCGGGAGGTGAGTATGGAAGTTAAGAAGTCACTGCATGATAGTATTGTGATCTCTACCCTGATGTATGGAAGCGAGGCGTGGACCTTGGAAGAGGGGAACAAGTCAAGAGTGAGAGCAGTGGAAATGAGTTACATGAGAGGAGCATGTGGAGTGACATGGAGGGACAGGTTGACGAATGAAGAAGTGAAGGAACGTTGTGGGGTGGATGTGGATGTGGTTGAGAAGATTAGGAGAAATACACTGAGGTGGTTTGGACATGTGGAGAGAATGGAGAATGAACGACTGACTAAGAGGGTGTATGTAGGTGAGGTGAAGGGAGGGAGAGGGAGGGGTAGACCGAGGATGAAGTGGAGGGATGGAGGTGAAAGGTATATGAGTGAAAGGGGGGTGAGTTGGGGGGAGGGTAGTCAAATGGTGGGTGACAGAACGACTTGGAGGCGTTTTGTCTGCGGCCACCCTTTGCGGGATTAGGGCGTCGGACTATAGATAGATAGATAGACCTATGATTTTTAAATTTCTTTTGTCTTGTTAGATTGCCAGGTTGTATGGGGTTAGGAATGTAACATGTGCAATATGAAGAATTTGTACGATAAATCTTGCACAAAGTCCCTTGTAAACCTGATGTCTTGATTGAATGCAAGGGCCTACTGGAAATAAGGTATGCTGTAGTTTGTTAGATTATACAAATGTATGCAGATGCACGTCTTGAGAGAGAGAGAGAGAGAGAGAGAGAGAGAGAGAGAGAGAGAGAGAGGGGGGGGGGATGAGTTCAAATCCAAGAGTGGAAGCCAAAAAACACAACAGAGTAAATTGAAAAGAACAGAAGAGTGAAGGCGAAGGAAGAAAAGATACCGAGTTAGGGAACAGAAGTGAAGAAAAGAGCGAACATGAGGGAAAAAGTCAGAAGGAACAAGAAAATGTGGGGGAAAAATTAAGAGCTGGGTTGTGAGAGGCCTGGCTCCCTTCCACGTGCATTCGCCTCCTTGCACCATCGACTACGTCTCTGGGGGTAAACGAGAGTAGGGCAGTGAACAAGAGAGTGAATGTGAGAGAATAAGACTGAAAACAAGAAAGTAAGTTTTGAACATGGTGGAATAGGAGTGAAAGTACAGGAAAAATTGAGTGAAAGTGAATCGCAGTGTGAAAAGAAGTGAAAAGAGAAAGATATTAAGTGTGGAAGTAACAGAATAGGAGTGGAAGTAAAATAATGAGTGGAAATATGTGGAAAATGGAAGTAAGAAAATAAGAAAGCAGAAGTGGGAATATAGGAAAGTTGAAGCAAGAAAAGAAAAGAGTGAAAGTAAAACATAAGAAAATGGAACAAATAAAATAAAAATGAAAGTAAGAAAAAGAAGAGAGTGGAAGTACGAAAATAGGATAGTGTAAGAAAGAAAATAAAAGTGTGGAAATGAGTAAATGATATTTGAAGGAAGTACATGGCTAGAAGTGATAAGAAAAAACAAAATGGGGATAAAAGTAAAATTGGGATGAGGGAAGAATGTTCAGGAGAGACCCGGGAGAAATGAAGAAAAACTGGATTGGATAGAGCAACAAATAAGCAGTGGAACGGAAACAGAAACATGACAGCAAGAATAAAAGGAGAGAAAGTGCAATACGAGGATATATGGGAGAAGAGTCAGCGTATCAACCTGAAAATGAAAACACCGAACGAGAGAGAACAAGAACTGAATTAGAAGAACAAGGCAGAAAGAAAATAAAAGCGAAAAAGAATAAGAGTAAGGGTGACTTACTGCCTGCCTCCTACATCGCCTTCTTCTCCCATGAGCTACGTCTCTGAGGGCAAGGAAGAGAAAGACAGTAAACAAGGTTGAGAGTGAGAGAAGAAAGAAAGTGAGATTAAGAGAGTGAAAGTGAGAGAACAAGAAAGTGAGGGAATAAGAGAGAGTCGGATGATAGGACTGAAAATGAGAGATTAAGAGAGTGACAGAGAGAATAACGGAGTGAGTGTGAGAAAATATGAGAGGGAAAGTCAGAGAATAAGACTGAAAGCGTGAGAACAAGAGGACAATAAGAGGGTGAACGTAAGGGAATAAGAGTGAAAGTACGAAATGAGGGAGTGGGAGCGATTAAATAAGTGAAAGAAAACAACAGAACAAGAGGCTGAACGTGAGAGAAGAACAATGGAAGGTTGAGAATGAAAATAAGAGAATAAAAATGTGGTAGTGAGAGAATGGAAAGTGAAAGGAAGGGAACAATATTGCAAATGTGAGAGAATAAAAGTGAAAGCATGAGAGTAAGAGAGTGGAAGAAATAGAATAAGAACATGGAAGCGTGAGAAGAAGAAAGTTGAAGAT
>NC_137032.1:14342002-14424502 GCF_032717465.1 Coenobita brevimanus
TGTACATTTTTTAATGCAAAAAAACAAAAAAAGGAGGAACTGAAAGCCAGGAGCCAGCAACTGTAACCTTCAAGGAAAACAAAAACCGTATAACTGAGCCAAATTCAAGACCAGTTCATTTCATTTTGAGATGCCTGGACACATTGCGTTTGGTAGACTAGAGATCATAGACAATTGGAAATACATCCAAAGGGACATAGTTCAAGAGCTGACCTGTTCCATATTTGGAGAACTGGGAGGAACAGTTAGCTCCTGCATTAGAGAAATGGACAGGAAAGGACTGAGAGTTTGTTACGTGCACCTCCGTTGTGGTGGAGGGATGCAAGCAGACAGTTCAAAGAAGCAATGACCATTGAAGTAGCATTAGAAAATAGATAAAGATGTAACAGTGCGGGAAGGAGACAAAGGGCGAAGGGAGCCAGTAAGAAGAGGAGAGTTAATAAGACGAAAAGCTTTTGATTCCACCTTGTTGAGAATAGATGCATGTCGAGAACCTCCCTAAACGTGAGAGTTGTACTCTTCACAGGCGAATAAATCCAGTGTATAAAGTCAACAACTGTGCTGGGGTAAAGAAGGCACAGAGTCGGCATAGCACACTTAATCTCTTGGGTGTAGATTTTACAAGAGAGGTAATATGACCTTTACAAGATAAACCCCGCGAAAATGAAACCCCAAGTATGTTTAAAGATGATGCAGGATTGAGTAGGATATTGTTAAACATTAGAGGATACTCCTGTGGAAGCATTTGTCGAGTTGAAAGATATGAAAACTTAGTTTTTGATGCCTGAAAAAAAAAAAAAAACTAGATTACTTATACCCTAATCAGGGGTATGAACCAAGTCAGACATTGGGTGTGCCATAGCTTCATGCCTTGTTTGCTGAAGTAAATGCTGAGATGGACACTGAGAGAAGCGAATGGAAAGGTGAAGCGTGAAGCCATCGCAATTTGAGTGGACGGGGTTACATGTACGGCTTAGAAGGTCACTGATGAACAAAAGGAAGAGAGTTTGAGATAAGACAGAGCTCTGACGAACACTACTACTCATAGCTCTAGGAGAAGAATGGCGGCTGTCTACAACAGCAGCTATAGAGCGACCAGAAAGGAAGCTAGAGACGAAGGCACAGATAGGAAGGAAACTGTAAGATGCAGTTTGAATATTAAAGATTTATGCCACACCCCATCGAAAGCCTTTGAGATGTCAAGTGCAGTGGCAAAGCTTTTGCCATCTCCCGTAAGGAGGATGACCAGGAGTCTGAAAGGTAGGTGAGATTAACAGTGGAGCGTCCCTGGTGGAACGCATACTGACATTCAGAAAGATGGTTGTAACATGAAAGATGCTTTAAAATTATTTTATTAAGAATAGGATTAAAAAAATGTGAAATACAGGAAGTTAAAGCAATTGGGCTATAGCTATAGGACTTGGAATGGTCACCCTTCTTTGGGACAGGCTGAGTGAGAGCAAATTTCCAGCAGGAAGGAAAGGTACAAGTCTACAAACAAAGACGAAAGAGTTTACCTAGGCAGAGTGTAAGCACAAAAGCACAGTTATTGAGGAAAACAGGAGGGACTGCATCATGTCCATATGCCTTTTTAATATTGAGGCCAGTGATGGCAGAAAATACATCCACTCAATAAATTTTGATGACAGCCATGAGGAAGTCACAGGGGGAAGTGATCGTGGAACAACACCAGAATCGTCTAATGTGGAATTGGACAAGAAAGTCTGAGCAAAGAGTTCTGCTTCATCAGTAGAAGAAACAGCTATAGAGCCATCAGAGTGGAAAAGAGGAGCGAAGGATGATGAAGTAAAGTTATTAGACAGATTTTTGTGAAGGTGCCAGAAGGAACAGGAAGAATGTCACGGGGTTTCTAAGTGTATGCAGTATTAAAGGATAATTTTCAGTAATACTGATAGCAGGACAATGAATTGTCTTGCTAAAAAATCAAGCAGTGATTACTTTATGCTGGCTTGCTTCGCCGATTCTCTCAGGAAGAGAATTTATAAACTTTCTCAACAGTACGCAGCAAAGACTAATTCCTCACAATTGCTGTTTGTTAGTACTGTTAGCCTCTGGAGAAAGTGACTTCACCCCTGACAATCAATAGCTGATGCTATTAATGATAACAGATTCTTGCTGGTGCAAAACTCCTAGATGGCACAAAGGATTTTAAGCTTAACACAAAAAGACTGGCTTAAGTACCAGTTATGAATAGCAAAGCGTTTATGCAAGCTAGGAGCTGCAACTAGAATAAGCTTAATATGGAAAATAAAACACGAGTTTACATTACATTAAGCTCGAGAAAAAGAACTGTTAAATTTATTGATTACAAAGGAATAAATTTACGTTACATTTCAAAGTGAATTCAAAATAAGGAGATCGCACTCACTCGCTCACTCAAAAGCTAAACCCCTAAACCTAGGAAAAAAACGAAAAGAAATACTGGTCAAAGAGTGGACTAAGCGGATGACTGGGCGTCGTTACTGGAAGGACACTGCACTCGCTAAGTCTCTCACCAATCACACTACTGTAGGTGGAAAATCAGGAACTGGACAATGGCGGCACTGCTACGCTCTGGGCCCAACCTGCTTTCGTGGCGCTCAAACCTTGACTGACTCCATATCGTGGGAAAGAGGCGTGCATCCAACCGCATTAATAACGGCTAGAATGAGCAAAACACACCCATAATAAATTGCTCGGCGGAAGTGCTAATGTCTCACACAAAGACGATCATTTATGACAGTGGAAAATTGTTCTGAAAACACTCCCGACCGGTTAAATATGTAGTGGTTAAACTGAACGATAAACACTGGGATCCACTAGATTTTGCAGTTTCCCAACAAATGATGTCACGAGCCGACTCGTGACATAACACCCCATCAAAAGTTGAATTTTTTTTTCTCAGGAAAAAAATTTCAATATACATACATTTAAATCCTAGTCAATCACACAAGATTCACACTGTGGTGTGTGTGTGCTATCCTGCTACAGGAGAAAGTCACAGTAGCCAGTGAGTGAAAAAACCTCGTGTTTACGTTAATAGAAGCAAGCTTGAGGGAAAAACTCCGTGACGACGGTGAAAAATCCTGTACTCAGGTCAAACTGAGTGAAAAGTTCACTACATTTACATTAACAACTAATTGTTATGTAGCGTAATGTATGTAATACACGGTGTAGGTGTGACAGTTGTGGTGTAACTGTACCTACCTGTAAAATCATGTAATACAAATTTATAGTAAATAATGATGACGAGGCAGAAGAGAAAGGGTGGCAGCATGCGACAGGGACAACCAGCTGATCTGCATGGCAATGCTGCACCCACCAGCTGCACCTGCGAAAGGAATTAAGGTGGAGCATCAAATACGTCATTTCTCTCGCTCTGCCTAGCAATCAGTACTTATGTCATTATTAACCAGGAAACGTAATTCTTGAATTCACAAATTTTTTAGAACCCTTATAGTTTACTGGTTAACGCTTATTAACCAGGAAACATGCCAGTTCTTGAATTGCTCAAATCTCTTAGAACGGGCAGTTTACTAGTTAACCTAACATTATTAACCAGGAAACGTACCAGTTCTTGAATTACTCATATCTCTTAGAACGGGCAGTTTACTGGTTAACCTAACTCTACACTTACAACTAATAACAGGAAGCTGAGAATCGCTACACAATCTCGGGCAGGTCACGTTTTAACACCCACCATGGGTGTGAACACACGTGTGGATATTGTGCATTCTCCGGGAATCCTCAGAGAGGCCCACAGCTCGAGACGTTCCACAAGGTAATTCATACACAGTCTCGGACTGTCTCCGCAGGGTTCTCAAACTTCCCCCCTTAACCTATGGTACTTAGGTATGTACAGACCCTGGACATAATGTGTCCTGTTGGGCCAACAGGTGAGACATCAGGTCTACACTTTTGACTGGGAACCAGGGTGGTCCTTGGATTACTCAAATCTCTGAGAACGCCTATCTTACGAAACCCAGCATACAACAGTTGCCCATATTAGTCATCAGTTAGTAGGCGAGACATCGGGTCTACACCCACTTCACCGCTGCCCTGTCTCTCAACTGACTCAGAGATTACGGGTGTGGTTTCAAATGGCGCAGGAAGGACATGTCCCTGGTTAGTGGTACGTGGACACACATTGCAGGAACGTACAAAACTATCTATCTCTCGTCCCATCCCTGGCCAGAAAAAGTCAGCTCGGATACGGCCCTGGGTCTTCCTTTTGCCCATGTGATCTCCTGAGGCTGAACAATGACCCCATTCTAACACTGCTAGGCGGTACTTGGCGGGAACGACAAACTGCAGTCGAACCTCGCCCTCGGGTGTTCGTGACTCACGGTAGAGCCTCCCTTGTTTCCGAAGGAACTTGGCTCAACCTCCCTGTGACTACTTAATTACTCTACCCTTTTGTTTCTTTCGCACGGCAGCAAGTGTTGGGTCTTGAACAACAATTTGGCTACACATCAGATCTTGCGGCAATTCAATTGTCACTGGGGTGACGTAGTTTGGAGCCTCAGCGATGGCTCATGTTGCTGCAGCCGAAGTCTGAATAGCGTCATCTTCGGTGCAACTATCCTTGGCACCTGGAATATTGCCTATGATTAGGTCAAATAAAGGTTCTGGCATGACAACTGCGACTGTCGTACCAGTGTAAAATGGAGATGCCACCTGGATACATGCCTCAGGGAACAATCTCACTGATCCATCAATAAGGTTAGCTTGGATCTGTCGACCTGTGTATTGCTCAGGCCGAACTAGACTCTGCCTGACAGAGCAACCTGAGGAACCATTGTCTCTCAGGACCTTCACAGGAATGGCTTCCACAAACCCTGGCTGAACAAGGAAGGTACTGTCACCTGTGGGAGGGCCTGTGGAGGAAGCAGCTAACCACTGATTAGGCTGCTGAATAAATGATGTGGCAAACATGGTGCCCTGAGAATTTGATACTTGAGGGGTCGTACTTACTGCCTGGGGAGATGGAGCATTGGCCATCTGTGGAGGGGGGTTCACTGTCGCTGTGGGACTAGAGAACTGTGTGGGAGTACTCGTACTGTGAGGGACGACACCACCATGCTGCTGCTGAGGAATGAAGGCTGCTTTCGCCTCCTGCCTCCTGTTCACTTGAGCTGGTGGTGAAAAGGACAGTCCCGGCGGTCGGTTGCGTGGCTGTTACTGCTGCTGGTTAGGGAACTTGTACCTCTTCCACTCAGGTTTCTGAGTGTTTTGCCCCTGGTCCTTCCACTGTGGTTTTGGACCTTGGCCATTATTCTGAGAATGGCCTTGTTGCTGGGGTTCAGTCTGAGACGGTTTCCCAGATTTATCAGGTTTCCTGTTCCAGGTATGCTGCTTGCGAGTTTGATACCCGTATGCAGTAAAGAATGCGTCAGCCTTCTTCACCATTTGGCTGGCATCTCTTACCTATCTTAAGTTGAGCCATAAGTTCAGTAGGCCACGACCTCTCCAGCTGTGCGCAGCATAAGGTCAATTATCCCCTCACGCGTGGAAGGAGTTCCATCTTTCTCCATCCACTCATCTAAGTAAGCAGTAAGCCGGTCAAGAAACTGAACAGCAGTCTATCCCGTAAACATGCCCTCATGAACTGACTTTTGCGTCGTCAGCTGTGAGACCGTATGCTTTGACGAGTGCGGCCTTCATCATCTCATACGTGAGATTGTCTCCACGAATTCTGTGGAGAATATCGAGGGCAGGGCCCTCAAACAGGCTAAAAAACTGGAGCCGCTTAGCTGCATCATCCAACTGGTGCAGTTGAGCCATGTCTTCAAAACGAGCTATGTATGGCTTGATTCGCTCGCCTTCCTTGTATGGGGGAAGCTTGATGTGTGGGGTCGCCATAACATGTGCAGGGAGAACGCTCGTGGAGCTTGGGCCAGCTGCACCAGATATGTCTGAAGCCAAGGAATCTCGCTTGAGCTTCAGCACTTCAAATTCATGTTTTGCGTGCCTCTCGCTTGGCAAGTTTGTGTTCTCGTTCTCTCTCGCGTTGTTGTAACTCGTATTGATGTTCTCTCTCTCGTTCCTCACGCTGTTCTCGCTCATGTTCTAACTCGAGTTCGCGTTGTTTTCGCTCGTGTTCTAACTCGAGTTCGCATTGTTTTCGCTCGTGTTCTAACTCGAGTTCGCGTTGTTTTTGTTCGTGTTTGCGCTGTTCTCGCTCGTGTTCGCGTTGGATTCTACGCTCTTCACGAGCATCTTTCTCACGTTCTTGCTCGTAATTAAACCGTGAGAGGACGTAGCTTTGAATTTTTTCTGGGTCAGTAAGGCCCATATCTTTAGCTTCCTGTACATAGACATTGGCTGCCATGATGCTAGCTCATTCTAAATAACTAGTGACTCAGTACTGACTGCAGTTTTTTCAGAGAAAGATGTCAATAATCGAGAATAAAGAATATAGGCACAGGTTAGTGATGACCAGTTTTATCTAATTAAACTGGTTAAGAAAAAAAATTAAACAAACAACTGACTGTGAAAACTATTGTGTAAATTAATAAAAATGAATCAATAATCACCAGTAAGATAGTGCCTATAGACTTTAATGATAATTACCTAAGTATGAATGAGTGAGTATTATCTCGTGAATAGCTTTAGAGCTAGGAGTTAATGTCCTGGAATGAGGTCACCAATTGTCATGGGGTTTTTAAGTGTATGCAATATTAAAGGATAATTTTCAATAATACTGATAGCAGGACAATGAATTGTCTTGCTAAAAAATCAAGCAATGATTACTTTATGCTGGCTTGCTTCGCCGATTCTCTCAGGACGAGAATTTATAAACTTTCTCAACAGTACGCAGCAGAGACTAATTCCTCACAATTGCTGTTTATTAGTACTGTTAGCCTCTGGAGAAAGTGACTTCACCCCTGACAATCAATAACTGATGCTATTAATGATAACAGATTCTTGCTGGTGCATTAACTCCTAGATGGCACAACGGATTTTAAGCTTAATACAAAAAGACTGGCCTAAGTACCAGTTATGAATAGCAAAGCGTTTATGGAAGCTAGGAGCTGCAACTAGAATAAGGTTAATATGGAAAATAAAACACGAGTTTACATTACATTAAGCTCGAGAAAAAGAACTGTTAAATTTATTGATTACAAAGGAATAAATTTACGTTACTTTTCAAAGTGAATTCAAAATAAGGAGATCGCACTCACTCGCTCACTCAAAAGCTAAACCCCTAAACCTAGGAAAAAAACGAAAAGAAATACTGGTCAAAGAGTGGACTAAGCGGATGACTGGGCGTCGTTACTGGAAGGACACTGCACTCGCTAAGTCTCTCACCAATCACACTACTGTAGGTGGAAATTCAGGAACTGGACAATGGCGGCACTGCTACGCTCTGGGCCCAACCTGCTTTCGTGGTGCTCAAACCTCGACTGACTCCAAATCGTGGGAAAGAGGCGAGCATCCAACCCCGTTACTAACGGCTAGAATGAGCGAAACACGCCCATAATAAATCGCTCGGCGGAAGTGCTAATGTCTCACACAAAGATGATCATTTATGACAGTGGAAAATTGTTCTGAAAACACTCCCGACCGGGTAAATACGTAGCGGTTAAACTGAACGATAAACACTGGGATTCCACTAGAGTTAGTGGTTTCCCACCAAATGATGTCACGAGCCGACTCGTGACAAAGAATTTGAGCAGGAGAGTTCAGAGCATTTAGTAGGAATGAACATATTTGTAGCAGAGCAAAGGACAGACTTTGCACGATTCCGGGCAGAAACATAATAGAGATGAGATTCAGGGGTGAGTTAGCTCCATTACCTTTTGTAGGCCTTGTTGTGGACATCATTAGAATACGCATGATTAAACCAAGTTATTTTGAATTAATCAAAGGATATGAAAAAAAAAATTATGCTTTCACTCCTGAGAGAATAACCTTTGTCATTCACAAGGCACACACAGATTGCTGTCAGCCATGGAAGCAATAATCATTCAAGGGTAAATCAAAGAAGCACTGATTGAGCGCCTTCCAATCAGCAGCTCCAAAGTGCTACATCCGACCCATTATGGGAGGGTCCACAGGCCTTACTAGAGTGATAGGACAGGTTAAGGTTATAAGGTTGTGATCAGAGGAGCCCCGAAAAGACAAAAGATTAACAGCATAAGCAGATGGATTAGTTGTAAGGAAGAGGTCAAGTTTGATAGAACTCTCTCCAAGTTGGTCAGGGATATGAGTAGGATGCTGTACAAGCTGCTCTAGGTCATTAAGGATAGAAAAGATGTAAACTTGTTGACCAGGTGAATCAGTGCAAGGAGAGGAGAGCCAAAGGGGGAGGTGAACATTGAAATCTCCTAGAATGGAGATTTCTGAGGAAGGAGAGATTGATAGGTTGTGTTTCATCTAAGAAGTAAGATAGAAGACGAATTTATCATAGTCAGAAGAATTAGGGGATAAGTAAACAGCATAGATATATTTAGTCAGAGAATGACAGGATGGCCAAGGCCAGAGGGCAGAGCATTCAGAAGATTCCTGTCCTCTCACCTCCCTCCTCCTCTCAGCCATTCCCCAGCCACTTATACTTTCATTACTTCCATCCTCTATGTTCAACAATTCCTTAAAGTGTTCTCTTCATCTGCTCACTTTTTCTCCCTTCTCCACTAGTAATCTACCATTTTTATCTTTCACTCCCCTGCTGACTTCACTTCCACCCTGTCTTACTCTTTTCACCTCTTTCCAGAACATTTTCTTACAGTCCCTCCACTTTACACTCAAATTCCTTCATTCATCATCCACTCTCTTCTTACTCTCTCTTACTAATATTTTCACCTCTCTCTTTCTTTCTACATATAACTCTCTCTTCCACCTCTTAACTTCTTCCACGCCCCTATTTCTCATCCATTCATGGTATGCTTTCTTCTTTTGTGATATATATATATATATATATATATATATATATATATATATATATATATATATATATATATATATCATCTCATCAGCCGTTTGGGTGTCCACTGCAGGACCGACCTATCCCTACCGAAGTGGGGACAACACAGCCAATGTATCTCTACCAAGTGGCTTCGGCTATCTGGTGGAGATTGTACATAGAGTGAGAAGTGCTTGTAAGTGTAACTGTAGTGTTGGAGTGGCTTTGGATGTGTGGGTAGTCTGTGAACCAAGTGTAATCAGCATGCACAAGCCGACTGGGTGCAAGCATACTTTATAGTATGCAGCACTGGTTGAACCACTGCATCTGTTATGTCCACCAAAGCAGTACATGGCGGGAAGAACGCCCTCAAAGTTTATTACCCTGGCGGGGTGCGAACCCTCGTTCGTCCATGTACAAAAACTCACACTTTACCAATGTACCACAGAGGCTTCATGTATATATAAAGGTTCCATACCGACAAGTGGGTTCTATAGAGAGGTTAGGAAAAACACAGGTGAGAAACTGTAGTTTATTCTCTAACTTTTCGACCAGAGACTTTTATCAAAGAGAATGCTGCATTCAGACTGACATGAGCTGCTTAAGTACCAGTGGGATTATCCCCTCTTGCTGGCTGTCCACTCCCCCCATTACCTGACCTGACTCGCCGCCCCTCCTGATTGCTATTTCCGCGCTCAGCCTTCCCCAGCACAGAAAGCCGTCACGATGGTTAGTTCTGCAATCCTTGTTTGCACAAATGTGGGTTTCTTCCAATGCCCTCCTTACCCACTTAATTAAACCCCTGTGGATTTTTTGTGCCACCTCCCAGTTGGGCAAGTGATTTTACTCATCAGTGTGAACAGTTAAAGAATTTTATGTTCTATTACTCCTTACATCGCTCTTACGTTCATATAACCTCTTATAAAGGCCCCGGGGAAATTCACCATAATATACGGAAGAACAGGTTCTACTGGGTATCATATAGACCACACTATTCTCGATGTTATTCCTCTCCTTGTTTTCTCATCTTCACATCACTTATTTTCTTTCTCGATGATGTTGTGATGCTTCTCCCAGTTCCTCTGAAGAATTTCTTCAAACATGCCGACTCTGCGGAGTTTGGAACCGCAATGTATGTCGTCTTTTCTAACTTGCCATCCTTGCATCCGTTCTTTATGTTTATAGCATTCTTTTTCAGTCTCATTATTAACCCCACAGGATAACATAATTCTGTGAATCTCTCAATGATATATTGAAACTCCACTTCCAGAAACTCACTGCTGCATATTTTTAATGCTCTAAGAAACAATCCGATTACAGCACCTGACTTTGTTCTCAAACTGTGTGCCGATAGAAATCTGATAGAAAATGGATTATATAGTCCTTGTTTCTGGGTTTGCCGTATATCGAAAAACTTACTCCCTGTTCTCAGTGTATCCAGAAATGTTAAACTCCCGTTCACTTCCTCCTCCACTGTAAATTTTATGTGCGTACTGACATTATTTAACATTCTTAGTTGATTATCGCTATTTATTTTCTCGGGGACTATTACCAGAATATTATCCACATACCTTTACTATTCACAGTTCCTGCCAATGATACTCTTGATCGGTCATGATCTGTGGTTTCCATGTACAGACATGCCATGACTGCACTGAGGAGTGAGACCATGGCTAGACTCTATGTTACATGTACTCCTCCCCATTGAAAACAAACTCGCCACACTTTACACACAACGATAGGAATTTCAGGAAATCACATTTTGGGACCGGTAGTTCCCCGCCATTGACTCCCTTCACCGCTCTGCTAACAGCATGTGTCGCTTCTTCCACTGGCACATTAGCAAACAGAGCCTTGACGTCAAAGCTGGCTAGTTTCTTTCCTTTCATATTCACCTTTTTCACTCTTTCCATCAAATCCCAAGTTTTCCTTAGGCGAGTAACACTTGTAGAACCTAGGAGAAGAACGATGGGTACCATCAGGCAGTTTTACTCGGCTCAGCAGTCTCTTCAGATACAGCTTCACTGGGCCCTTTCTACGCAAAAGAGATCTCTTCTGTGTTAATATAATATTATCTGAAAGCAGTAAGAATTTACCAATGAAGGACGTCCTGTAAGGACGTCTTTCATCCACGTCACTTTGCTTATTCTGTCTATTGTACGCACCAGGGTTAAGAGAGTAGTACTCTCTTAACCCTGGTACGCACCGCCGCCGTCAGCGGTCTAATTTCCAGCGTGGTCGTGCTGGACTTAGCGTTCCATTTCATATCGAATTCCAACACGCATACAATAGTGGGCATTCCACACTCCTATACATTAACTTGCAGCATCTGTGGCCGTATGCATAAACCTTCTTGATCATAATTTAGGACATAAGCCCTTGCTGATCATAAGTTAGTGCATAAACCCTTCATGATCGTAAGTTGTGCATAATATTTCTTTATAAAATATCTCAAGTTGTGTGGCTAGCAGTAACTGTACAACCGAACTACGGCTGATGCTAAACTAAAAAAAAATATAACTAAATTAGTTGTGATTATAATTAAGTGGTGTGGTCACACTCACAAAAATTGCTGAGGATCCTCTATGAATACGGTCCCTCTAATCAGCTTCCCGTCCCATATAAAGACTTTCAAAGAAATAGTCGCCTGCCACTTTATTTTCTATTTCGTTCCTGCACGTCCTTCTCTTTTCAATTGAAGAACAAGATGCTTAAATTTTCCATCGCTTCAGAATTTTGTACCTAGATTTATCTGCGAAATTACTTTAATCACACTTGCCCAACATAACTATCCAACATGGACTATGAAGAGCATAAAATGAATCTTTGGAGTGCTAACAGAAGTTAGTAATGTCAAAGCATATGGCAGGAATCACGAGTAGGCTAAGGCTATTGATTCGAAGACATTGTGCCTATTGTGCTGCGCGCACATCCAGACGGAACTAGAAGAGTGTGTTAATAAAGTTAAGCAACTGTGAAGATTATATGTTTCTAATAATTTATATAAAATACTTAAAAACTAGAAAAAGTGATTTCGTATAAAGATTATCATATGTACTCCCGGCTTCAGTTGTGCTTCAATCTTGCCTCAGTCCCAGCCAGCAGGAAGAGATCATATGACTGCCTCACACAGAGTTTAAACCATGACAGTTTTGGTAGATCAACACTCACGAATAAACAGTTTTCATGATGCATTATTTCAGGTTGTCAAATCATATGAAAGTTACATTATTCTATCATACATTTACAATTTTTTACCAATACACAAATGGTATCACTCATCATTTGTTCATAGTTTTCTAAACTATTTAGCGCAACGTGTTGTAATGGCAAGGCTTTCGCAATAAAATAAAAACAACTGAAAATAATGCATTGTGTCAGAGTTTCAGCTTTTGACAATGTCACTGATGCAATCACAAAGCACTGGAGACTCACCACTCACCATTTACACAGTCGTACAGCCTCCAAGTTTGCTGGAATATAAAAATCGGTTCCCTTGCAAAAACAGTTGAGAAGGCATGCTGTATCTTTCTTTCCTTCTTAGTTCTTATCTGGCTTCTCACCTTACCTTCACTTTCTTCCTTCATTCCGCTTTGCCTTCGCTTTTTTCTTTCCTTTTACAACTTCATCGGACTCTTTCTTTCCTCTTACCCTTTTTTTCATAATTCTTTCTTTTCACCTTAGTTCCTGCTCTTACCACTTCACACCCCCTCGTTCTATACTCTTACCGCTTCACCCCCCACCCCCTTTCCATCCACTTACCTCCTCACTCCCTTGTTCTATTCTTTTACCTCTTCATCCCTTTCCATCATCCTACCTCCTCTTCCCCCTGTTTCTGTCCTCTTACCGCTTCACTTCCTCCCCTACAATATTTCCCCCATCGTTTCCCGGCTATCGATGCCCAGCTTTAAAGCCCGTGTATGTGGTGGCTGGGATTCCGAACCAATCCTCCCGTAGGACGTTATGAGGCGGGTTAGAGGCGGCACTTCATTACTGTCACATTATGGCCACCTCAGAAGCTGGCAGTGGGCGATGGGGAGGCAGAATGAAAGTGGAAGAGGTAGGAGGGAGAGAGAGCTGGGTAGGATTAAGGGGAAATGGAATGTAAAGATACAATCGAGAGATGTTAAGGTTCCTAGACTGGAAAGTCCAAATAGAAAAGGAGTTACAAATCGCCATGTACTGTATAAAATACTCAAAGAGCACATACCTCCTCGAACGCCAATAAAATTTATAGTTTATTGTATCCAAATCCAATTTACCTCAAAATCAAATAAACTCTTCCTTGGCCCATTGCCCACTTTTCCACCGCATTTCATTGAAATCCAATAAGAACTTTGATTGATATCTCGTACACGAAGAGACTGTCATGGACGAATACATAAAGTAGTCTACTTCATTGGTGGAGGACACTACTTCACCGCAGTTACAAATTTTTCGTTTTATTATTGCTCTGTCTGGACATTCTTTTTTAATAGCTTGGAGGCTCTTTGGACTATACAAAGCCTTTCTTAACCCCTTCACTATAACGGGGCTCTTCTACATTGACTAAAGTCGTCTGGAGATAGATGAAATTAGAACACGTCATCCTAGAAAAATAGTTTAGGCAGAAAGAATATTACCTTAACATAACAGCATCAAAAGAATTATACTCGTATAATGAAGAGGGTCCAGATCAGGCTAAACTATGCTATGTTCACAGCAAACATAATTTCTAGTATGAGTTTCTAATCACTCCAGGGAACCACTAACAACCTTGGGTGGTAACCATATAACCAGCTACTGGACTCCCTGTTGTTTAATGGATTAAACTGCTGCGATACGACGAGGCTCACATTACTGCCCATGTAATGCCGCTTGAAGTTTAGTGGCTGATCTATCTTTGCCGTATTTGTCCGGAGTGAATAGCCTAACCGTTGGCCCAACGTCCCTGGTGGAACAAAAAACGGGGTGAATGCTGATTGGATGGATGGGGTTCAAGGGGGCCAAATGGAAGAATTCTGTCATTCCAAAGGATGCGAATTCTATTCCAGGCTGGGACAGGAAACCAATTATAATTTTGATTTCATCTAAATGGAATACTGCTTTTCCACAAGACCAGCTGGCATGTAATAAAAACATTTACACAAATACCATTACGCTCGTCCTGAGAAAGGCAACTCTAGAATGTACTCTTCAGGAGTGGTGCACAGTTATAAGCACTGAAGTGGTGACTCGTGAATTGTGTGGCATGCAGGAGGAATATTGGGCCTTAGGTATGCGCCGAGTCGGAAAGAGAGAGAGAGAGAGAGAGAGAGAGACAGAGAGAGAGAGAGAGAGAGAGAGAGAGAGAGAGAGAGACAGAGAGAGAGAGAGAGGCGTATTTTATGCTATTCTTACTGCCTTTTACTTTCGGAAGATCTCTCGTGCTGAACGGGTTAATAGAAGGCTAAACATTCTGGTTCTTTAAATCGAAGTAGAAGAAATTGTCTGGAGAGAGCAAGACTGAAATACGAAATACGTCATGGGACTGAAGGGCTAATACACTGAGGCTCGTATGACTCACTGTATACTGCATAAAACCGTCAGGCGCCAGATGAAGTAAAGTCTTAGGCTCGTCGTCTGGTCGGGAGAGAAAGCTCCCTAACAATTTTCCTCAGCTCTTTTTCCTTTTTTTTTTTTTTGAGTGTGGTCTTGCTGGTTAATATCCTCTTGTACGTTATTTATGCAGAGTATGGCGATACTGAAATGATTTATGTAACAGAGTAGGACAGCAGGGAGTAATAGGCAAAATCAATCGCTAAGGAAAAGGTGTTATGGAGCATCCTTAACCGACGTGAATATGGACCCTAGAGTTCTTCCGACTATGATGTAATTAAAGCTGAGGAACTATAATGCCTACCATCTTATTCAGGCCATAAAGCCACCAATATCTTCCCTTTTCCCGTTAACTATGTGTGTAATCTCGGTACATCCTAGCATCTCCACAGCTTTGTCTCCAAATCACAACACAACTTCTGCACTTGTTCTTTGTTCGGCTAGTTTCATAATCTCTCTCCTCTTTCGTCTTTAATGCCCTCAGGTTTCTACGACTTATCCCAAGAAAGCCAAATAAAATACCATGCTACATCTACTCTAACTTTACCCAAACCTGCTCTCTTTCCATCTTGAATGCTGAGATGTAAAAAAACTGATTAACACTAAATTTGGTGCTAATCACGAAAGAGTGCTATGATAAGGATGCAAAACCGTAGTATTGTTTTTTTTTTTTTTTTCCAACAGACCTACCTGATATAAGCTCTAAAAGTGCGAAAATCTAGGCCAAGATTAAGTAAAAATGTATAATATTATTCGAGGGTTAGTGGCATCCAGTTAACATCGATTCATATAGTTCACACCCAGCTGATTAAAGTGGCCAGGCGATAACTGAATTAAAGTGATAGAGCTGTTCCGATTGTGAGAGGGCTATTGGTTCCATTTGTCCTCCTTCTTACCTCTTTGTTGAGAAACCTACAGCCTGTAATTAGATTTGTTGTAGGTATTTAAACTCACTGCATCACGAGCAAAGAAAAATAATGTGTGTGTGTGTGTGTGTGTGTGTGTGTGTGTGTGTGTGTGTGTGTGTGTGTGTGAGAGAGAGAGAGAGAGAGAGAGAGAGAGAGAGAAAGCTGCGAAATAATAAGAAAGATAAACATCTAGTCGGAGAAAATCTGAAATGTGGAACCAATTTTTCATGCTCTCTTCCCACAGCCGATTATCTGTACTACTCTCTCTCTTTCTTTCTCTCTCTCTCTCTCTCTCTCTCTCTCTCTCTCTCTCTCTCTCTCTCTCTAGCTCATTTTATTTTATTTTACTTTTAATGCAAGGACGAAGTAACCAAAGGCCAGGAGCCCGCAAATTGTTCCCTCCAAGAAAAAAAAAGAAAAAAGACTGTCAAATTCAAGATCCGTACACACTGCGTTTAAAGGTTGGTGATCAGAGGCAGTAGGAAATACAGACAGAGGAAGACAGTTCCAGAGTTAACCTGTTGCATATATGAAGAACTAGGAGTAACGGTTAACTTTTGCATTAGAGAGTTGGACAGAAAAGGGATGAGAGTTTGTTATTAGACGGGTGCTACACGCCGGTCATAGTGGTGGAGGGATGCAAGCAGAAAGTTCGGAGGAGCAGTGACCATCAAAGTAGCGATAGAAAAGATGTAGAGAAGCAAAAGTGCGGCGAAGAGACAGAGGTTGAAGGGAGCCAGTAAGAGGAGGAGAGTTAATGAGACAAGAAGCCTTTGACTCCACCTTGTTGAAAGGATCTGTATGTGTGGAGTCTGCCCACACATGAGAGTTGTGCTCTACACAAGGGAGAATAAAACCGTGTATAAAGTCAGCATCTGTGCAGGGGTAAAGAAGGCACGGATTCGGCTTAGCACACCTAATCCCATAGTAGCAGCTTTTACAAGAGAGATGATATGTTCTGTCCAAGATAAATCCCGAGAGAATGAAACCCCCAGTATATTTAAAGATGATGCAGGATTAAGCTGGATATTATTAAAAATTGGAGGGTACTCCTGTGGGAGATGTTGTCGGGTTGATAGATGTAGAAACTGAGTTTTTGATGCATTAAAAACAAGATTGCTTTTACTCCAATCAGAGATATGAGCCAAGTCAGACATTAGGTGTGCCATAGCCTCATCCCTTGTTTTTTGAAGTAACTGCTGAGATGGATGCTGTGGGAAACGAATGGAAAGGTGAAGGGTGGAGTCATCATCATATGAGTGAGTAGGGTTAGATGTACAGCTGTCATTGATGAATAAAAGGAAGAGAGTTGGTGATAGTATAGAGCCCTGAGGAACACCATTATTGATAGCCATACTGGCGAAAACAAAGATTATGATAAAAAAGATGTTTTAAAATTTTTGTGTTACGAACAGACTCGAAAACCTTTAAAATACCGGGCGTTAAAGCAACTGGGCGATAGTTAGAGGGTTGGGAATTGTCATCCTTCTCTGGGACAGGCTGAATGAGAGCAAACTTCTAGCAAGAAGGAAAGGTACAAGTTAATACACAAAGGCGAAAGAGTTTACCTAGGCAGAGTGTAAGCACAGAAGCACAGTTCTTGAGGATAACCGGAGGGACTCCATCAGGCCCATATGCCTTGTTAGTATTGAGGCCGGCAATGGCAGAAAATACATAACTGAAAAGTCTTAATGTCATCCATGAGGAAGTCAGAGGAGGGAAGTGATGGAAGAACAGCACTAGAATCGTCTAAGGTGAAATTGGAAGAGAAAGACTGAGCGAAGAGATCTTTTTTGTCAGTAGAAGAAATAGCTATACAACCATTAGAGTGGAAAAGATGAGGGAAGGATAATGAGGTAAAACTGCTAGAAAGATTTTTGGCAAGGTGCCAGAAGAAGCCGGAAGAATTCGAGTCGGAGAGTTCAGAGCATTTAGTGCGAATGGATTTATTTTTAGAAGAATGAAGAAAAGACTTAGCACGATTCCGGGCAGAAACATAAAAGAGCTGAGAATCAGGAGTGGGTTGGCTCTGGTACCTTTTGTAGGTCCCCTCCTTGCCGTGGACAGCATTAGAACAAGCGTGAATAAACCTTTTTTTTTCTTTCTTTTTTTTTTTTTTTGCCTTAGTCAAAGGATGTGAGAAAGGAATGTATGCGTCCATTCCTGAGAGAATAGCCTCTGTAATGCGCAAGGCACACACAGATGGCTCCCGGCCATGAAAGCAATAATAATTCCAGGGAAAATCAATGTAGTACTGCTTGAGGGTCTGCCAATCAGCAGCTCCAAAATGCCTCAATTGACCCTTGTTGGGAGGGTTCACAGGCCTTACTGGAGCGATAGGACAGGTTAAGGTGATAAGGTTGTGATCGGAGGAGCCCAACAGAAAGGAAAGATTAACAGTGTATGTGGAAGGATTAGTTGTATGGAAGAGGTCAGTTATGTTGCAGCTCTCTCCAAGGTCATCAGGGATACGGGTAAGGTGCTGTACAAGCTGCTGTAGGTATTAAGGACAGAAAAGATGTAGGCTTGTTCACCCTGTGGATTAGTGAAAGGAGAGGAGAACCAAATGCGATAGTGAACAATGAAATCTCCTAGGATTCAGATTTCAGAGGAAGGAGAAATGGATAGGATGTGCCCCATCTATCTATCTATCTATCTCCTTAGTTTCTTTGCTGCCTCACTCATTTTTCATCTATCTATCTATCCCTTTAATTTCTTAGCAGCTTCACTTATTTTTCATGTAATTTCTTCTCCATGCCCCTTTCCTCCTCTCACTTCCCTCATCCTTTCCCTCTTTCCTATATCCTTCAATCCCATCTTTTCCTTCTGCTTTGTTCTTTGTCTTTGCTGTCCCTTTCCTTCCCTTCCCTTGCTTTCCCTCTGTTTTTTTTTTCTCTCTCTCTCTTGCCCTATTCCTTTTCCATCTTCTGCCTGTTGGCCACCTTTTGCCTTCAACCTCCCATTTGGCCTACCCCTCCCCCACTATCTTTTCCCTTCCTCTCCATATTTACCCCATCGCTGCTTACTTCTTTTCCCTCTACTTCTTTCTTCCCCTTCCACCTCTTCCCTTCCCCTGCTCCTCTTCCCTTCCCCTTCACCATTATCTCTTACCTCCCCTCTCTATATCTTTCCTTCCTCTCCATACATTCCCTCTCCTCTCTGCCTCACACACACCACAAAACCAGCCAGGAGACAGGGCGTGTGTGCTGGGCAATCCCCAGGCCCTGTCTCCTCCCCTTACTATTATTTTAATCAGCCCATACGCCGTTGACCGGGCTAATGTATGGCCCGGCCTGCGTTATAGGTGCAGGAAATATGTAAATAAACAACAAAAAAACCTCTCTGCCTCTTCTTTCCCCACTGCCTTTTCCTTACCCGATACCTCTTCCTTTCCACTCCTTGCCTTCACTTCCTTCGTTGCTTCCGGCGGCATGTGACCCTGGTAGCTGCGCCGCCAAGATTTTAATGATTTTAAGTCAGTCAATTAATACTTCGTTGCTTCTTCTTTTTTTTTTTTTTTTAGTTGTCTATAAAATTCTTAGTTGTATATTCATTTATATGTAACGGGAAGTGGAGGTCACTAAACCATCCCCTATCAGATTATAAGTTCACTCTTGGTGTCTGTCGTCAGCTCGTATTCTTGTCAGTTAAGGATAATCCCTAATAACTCATCCTTAAAGATTTGTTTTTGGGTAAGAGTAGTTAATATCCTTTTGTACTTTATCTATACAGAGTATGGCGATATTGGAACACTATACGTACCACAGAAGAGGACAGTAAAGTGTAATTACCAAACTGAATCGCTTAGTAAAAGGAGTTAAGAAAATTCCTCAACCGACGAGAATACGGGTCTTACAGTGCTCGTGCATTGTGCAGTCGATAGACATAAATATATGAGCTCGTAACCAGGGCTGGTTCTAGCCTTTTGGGGGCCCTAGGCAGAATGCTGTTTGGGGGCCCCTATCTTATGAAACTATGGTGGGGGGATTCCAAACAATCTAAGGTGATCAGGGGGCATGCATTTATCATTTAAATACTTCAAGAGAGCCCAGAAATAGCCAAGCACCACAACCTCGAGTCACTTTACACATATTTTAATTTCTTAAAAAGCTAATATTGGCAGCTTGGGGGCCCCCTAGTGGCATCGGGGGCCCTAGGCAACCGCATACTTCGCCTATAGCAAGAAACGGCCCTGCTCGTAACAAAGTCTGATTCAGACTACCGAGATTAAGAAAGTTGAAAATAGATACGGCAAGCAAAACTATTTATTATAACAATTTACTGCTAGGAATAACCTCTTTATCTTTTGTAAGTTTTTTTATTCATTTATTTTATTTAAGATCCTAGACAAATGCGGACTGGAAACCCGAGGAGCGAGGTGAGGCTGATGTTATTACCTCCGCGAAGGAAGTTATATTTCACCCCACGTTGGTCTGTTTGTCTGTTAGCAGGATTACTCAAAATGTTATGAAAGGATTTTGATTAAATTTTGTAGATTGGTGGGCCATGGGCTAAGGAATAAATGATTAAATCTGGGCGAATCCGGATCCGGACTATCTCGCACATTATCTCCGAAAGTTCTCAATGAATTTCAAGGAAATTTTGTAATAAGGTGGGCAATGGACCAAAACAGAATTGATTAAATTTGGGGGCGGATCCGCTTCCTGGATTGTTAAAAAAGTTGAAAAAGGATTTCAATGAAAGTTTGTGAAAGGGTGGGCCATGGACCAAGGAAGAAATTATTAAATTTGGGGGCGGATCCTGATCCGGAGTATGCCACACAATATCTCCAAAGTTTCTCAAATGATTAAAACGAAATTTTGTGGAAAGGTGGTCCATGAACCAAGAAAGAAGTGATTAAATCTTGGGGCGGATCCGGATCCGCATCTTTTCTAACGGCAATGGGACTGGCCGAAGTATGCGCTCCCGGAGAGCTTTCTAGTTTCTCTTCTTTTTTTTCCCTTTGATAGTGTTTTGTGTCTCCTCAATCAGTACTCGTTTTCATGACTGTAGGTATTTCATCTCGATTTCTATTCGACATTTTTTTTTTCCATCCATCCCGCGTCCCTCGTCATTTCTCTTTTTTTTCTATTTATGAGTCTCGGTTTCTCTTTCACTCTTCCCTCCTTTCGTTCTCCCGTACCGCTCCTCTCCCACAGGTCGTTTCTCTAACCAGTCAGACTACTGGACAAAACTGCTTCCCCGTTGCCTTTGTTCACCCAGCAGTCCTGTTTCGACACCTGGATGTAACACATACAGCCACAGGTCCTAATACTCAAAGAGGAGTAGGAATTATCATAATCTGACTGCATGCTTTAATGATAGAAACAAATGGCAAAAATCTGGGGCGTATTTATCGGGAACAGGAGGTTTCGTAACACTTCTCACTTTTCGATTTATTTTGCATGTTCTACCTCGACATTTTCTTGTATGTGGTTTATATACTTTAAATATCGTTTTAGTCTACATTAATAACATACAAGAGGATAGTGCGATGTCAAGTGCAGTATACATCGTAAAGGAATAGGTGTTACGAAATCTCCAATTTTATTTAGAATACGGTACTAAGCCCTTTTCTATCCCTCTTACACATGTCTCTAACCTGGACCTCCTTCATTGTAGGTATCTCTTTAGTTCTCTGTCAATAAGTCATTTTTATTAAGTAACTGTTTGTGATGAAAAGTCTTTAATTTCTTATTCTCTCCATGTAAACAGGGTGCAAAGGGTTACGGTGCCCCTTCAGTATTTTTCTGTACAGCTTTTTCATTGCACTTGATTAACAGTAGTAGTTGTAATAGTAGTAGTGGTGGTAGTAGTAGAAGTAGTATTAGTAGTAATGAACAGTAGTAGTACATATCGTGGTCTGATGGACTGAACGGGTTGGATAAGGAAAATAGGAGCTGAAAATAATAAACATAAAATATTAGAGAAAAGTGGCAGACTGGGAATGCTAGGCAGTGTGGCAACTAGTTCGTCATATTTTTATTCATGCTTTATCCTGTTGATATTATCAAGCTAAGATAGTACTTTTGTATTGCAGGGTTAGATATTGTCTTCACTATCTCCTTCACTTTATAAGATCTCCCCTCAAAGTGAATAGAATCGTCAGTGGAAAGCTATTCTTCAAGACTGCATCATCTTTTCTTCTTGGTTCATAGCCAGGTGGATGAAATAGCCTTCCGTTAGCTGGAATAAAACAGTAAACTTGTTTCGATCATTGGTGTGCTAAAGATAACAGTTAGTATACCCGGAGGGAGATACCTCAATGTATGATTCCGAGAGGGGGAAAAAAAATTGATAAACCTTTCTCAGCCGCACTTCCAGAGATATTTAGTGATAAAAGTCAGTGTGCAGCAGCGTTCATTCCATCAGATTGTATTATGTAACTGGTTCACAGCGACAAAAAGGTGAAATTTGTGGAAAAGAAGCTCATGAAAAAGCTTGTCCTTGTCAGAACGATAACGTGATATTAAATTCATTCATGCTGTTAGTACATAACACATAATCAGCGTATGGTGATATTCAACTTCTGAAATTTCCAGAAAAGCAATATCTATCTATCTATTGCATAATGATCCGATTTCTGTATGTCTGTTGGCTTGTCCGTTTGCTGCTGTAACATAGCAAAACCGGTACAGTGTAGCGCAAGTTTTGTTGTAACAATGTACCGCTAAAATGCCTTTAAAGTATAAAACAGTTTCCAGTAAAATCGGGCCACCGATTCCCGAGTTATGACCCATTTCTGGCCTTTAGACATTGAGCGAAGGCCACCAGAGGCGGCCGTTAGAGGATCACTTTCTTTGTGGGCATTGAAGTTACCATAACACGGCCTTTTGAAATCGAGTGGAAGCGAGTATCAGTAAAAAAAAAAAATCATGCTGGATTTCTACCGTATATGTACTGACGCATGCTTCATTTCTCTGCCAGCTTATACAGTATTTACTTCAGTTTCATTCTCTCTAACAAAGAGAATATGTTATCATCCCTGTTTGTTAGTTTGTTCGTCTATTAGCAGAATTGGTCAAAAACTCAGAGAAATTTGGACCAACTTTGGTGGGTAGATAGCCCATGTCCCAGTGAGCACTCGATTAACTTTTGAGATCTATCTGGATCGTATTACAGATTTAGGATCCGTGAAAACACTTTTTGCGAAACCTTAACCCGCCCCATCCCGTCGACGTATGGGTACGTTGGAACGATTTGCATTTGCCAGTCCCGGCGACGTATCAGTACGTCGTGCAATTGCAAGGTCCCTAATTTGCACAATTTTCAATTTTTGCGCGTGATTTTTCGTATGTATACACGGGACACCTTCCTCTATTCCTGTACAAGATGCCAAGCAGGGACAATGCCTTACACCGTATAACCTCCCCTTTCCCCCCCTCACGCCATTTTCTTGGGAAAGGACCTGTTACTAGTGACCTAGCTAGTAAAGATATTCAGGGCCAGAGTGATTTCCCAATCGATGACAATGTGGAGGACAATGTTTACATAGCATTAGAAGAAGAAACAGCCAGAAATAATGATCAGGTAATGTGGCAAAAAAAGGTCAGGTATGGTGATTAGTTAGTGAGTGAAACAATGCTTATAATGCCTTTATTACTGCTTGAAAACCAATATACTCTCATACTACATATACATTCGTACCAAGTAAATAAATAAATACCGTTTATGAGTGGATAAAATAGTTACCCTCCCATAGAACTCGTTTGCTTTGGTGCCAGCATGTTAGAAAACCCAGTCAGGTAAGGAGGAACTCCTACCTGGATTGGGTATTTTAACCCGTCACGTCCCGAGCCTTTCCGCACCTATGACATCCCCCAGTCCCCGAGCCTTTTTGGACAAAAATTTTTTATTATAAAACTTCCGCTTAGGTCGAGAAACGATGGAAAATCTTGAAGAAAGTGGTCTCTGCGGTCTATAAGTGGTCTATACAGGTGCGGTTTCCCCCCGCAGGTATCGTATTCTGTAATGGGCTGGATATGCGTTAACGTTTTCTATGGTAAGGAATAATGGGACAAACAACACACAACACCTCTACATTTATTGAATTTGAACTAATAAACAATAACAGTAACAATATAATGGATTTCAGACACATAAATAGGAAAAATAAGCATTGTACCATCGCGCGAGCATAGCGAGTTAGGTCCGAGTCGTATCATGCTATATGCTAATTTTCTGTTATGAGTCTACCTATCATTTTTCCTACTTGTATACTTCTGTTTCAATGACAATTTACCAATTACAACTGTTTGTAAGTGATTTCAGATGTTTTCATTCATTATGATGACATGCAGCATAAGTTTAGCGCACATCAGCTTAGTAAGCGCACTCGCTATGACTCGTATTTCAACATACCAAATTGTTTTATCACTTTCCAATTATTTTCCCATTTACATAGAACCTTTCCCCCACCACTGTGAAGGTTTTCAATTATTTTCATTCATTACGAGGGCATTTAGCGATATGCTAGCGCCTATTCACGTAGCAACCACGATCTCAAACACTCGTGTTTCATCATCTACTTTATTTATTCACTCCAATTATATTTTCCCACTTACATTACACACGTTTACACCCCTCCAATGCACTGTACATACTTACTGCCATTATTAATTCAAGTGAGCGTGAGAATATCGCCTGAAAATACCCTCGCAAGGAATGTTACGTCATACATAATACTCACACACTTATATACTAATTCATTCACACACTTATATACTAATTATTCACTTTATCACTTGCTGACTTTTATTTTGACTAATACGTGCCTTATTCATTCGACTAAGCGTCAGGAAATCTTATCTTTATAGACACGCTATGAATATTTGACTTAGAATATACATCATCATATACAATAATTTGAACTTATATTATACCCGTAAGAATGTCACATAATAAAAAATATATGATAAGGGGCCGTATTTATTGCACTGAGCGACAGAATATCGCATCAAACAACCCTCTCTATGTAAGTTTCAACTTAGGGCAGATTTATATACTTACACCCAATGTTTTCACTTATGTTCTACCCGTAGGCACTTTATACTAATATTTGCCGATCCACATGACTGATATTTTCACAGAGCGTCTGTCTGTCGCATTTACCTCATAATTTCAGCGTCCTTTCGCATTCACACCATGCTAAAAGTGCAGCAACGTGTGATATTCACTAAAACATGGGTGAATACACAGACCCACGTCACACTGCACGCACTCATAGCGGGTGTCCTTCCTCTGTGTCGTGAGTCTCACCTGGGAATTACTGCACACGTGACACCTGCGCTGGGGCCTAGGTCTGTTGGGCTGGGGAGGGATAGGAGTGGGGAAATGGCGGGCGGATATTCTCTGGGGAGTGTGGGTAATATGGGCAGTGCGGGGGCGCTGTTGGGGCCTTTCAACAGCATACTTAGCAAAGATTTCTCGTGTAAGCTCCCTCACAAACCCTTCAAAGGTTTCCTGAACTCCTGTGGTCATGGCGTGAAGGTGGTGGCAATTCAGAGCAGTGATATCTAGCAAGTGAAAGAACAGTTTTTTATACCACTTCATCGTGGTCCTGGCACACTCTACCGTCGATGTCATGGAGTCAGACTGGTCCACGAGGCGCATGTTTATATTGTAATCCATTACACACTCAGGTTTCCAAACACGACGCCTGCTCTCGCTATGGTAATCAACAGAATCAGTACGGTGCATCAAGGGGCGGTGAACCGTGGACAAGAGGCTTACTTCTCTGTTGTGGTTCCACATTGTTGCAAGGATGTTGTTTGCTTTGAAGAAGACAACCTCACTCCTTGCAAGTTTCCGCCCTACCTTGACCATGCGACGCCGGTTCACCTTTACGGTTCCACAGACTCCCGTTTCATGTCTGTGAAGATAACGAGCGAGAAGAGGGCTAGTGTACCAGTTGTCGAGGTAGAGAACGTGACCACGATGAAGGTAGTCTTGTATCATCGTCTTTACCACTGCTCCCGAAAGTCCTATACTTCGATCTTCTATTATGTCTGTCTGTGCACCGGTGTACAAGACTATGTCTTGCACGTATCCAGTCCTACAGTCACACATAACAAAGATCTTGAACCCAAAACGGTGCCTTTTGCTGGGTATATACTGTCTGAATGAAATATTGCCTCTCCACAACACGAGACTCTCGTCTATGACGAGATCTCTATAGGGATAGAATGAGGATCGAAAGGTTTGCCTCAGGTGATCAAAGACCAGCCTAATTCGCCTCATTTTGTCAGTGTTGTTTGCATTTGCAGGGTCATTAGCATCATAAAAATGGAGGCGACTTAGAATTTGTTGAAACCGATTACGGCTCATCACTTGACCAAATATGGGGGTAAACATAACAGGGTCCCTAGTCCAGTAAGCAGGAATTCTATTTTTTCTTATTATACCCATCAAAAGGACAAGGGCAAAAAATAAGAACATTTCTGGAATGGAGACAGGGTAATCATAAATCATAGAATGCCTACTCCTTGTTCCCAATCTTTCACTTTCTAGGCGCTGGGCGCTTGCAAACAGGTTTGTTTGAAAAACGATCTGATCGACGAAGGCCTCACTGAAAAACAGGTGGAAAAAATCCAACCTGCTTGAATTGCAGTGAATACCTGGTGCAATGCAGCCAGATCGCCCTTGCTCAGTGAAGGGGTGAATGAGGGGAGAAAAATCACTCCCATCCTCCCAATCCCACGACACAAATCCTTCGTCCCCATCACCGCCTTCGTCTGGGTGGGGAGGAGATCCTCGTTGGGGAGGTTGGGGAGAAGGAGTACAGAGGGCTTCCCCACTGTCACTCCTCTTCCCTCTGCCTTTACCCTTTCCCTTTCCCTTACCCTTACGGCCTTGAGGAACATTAGGGGGCTGTGGGGATGAAATAGGGGAATATTGGGGAGCAGAAGACGTGCTGGGGAATGGTTCCTCCCCACCTTCCCCCT
This sequence comes from Coenobita brevimanus, assembly GCF_032717465.1. NCBI lineage: Eukaryota > Metazoa > Arthropoda > Malacostraca > Decapoda > Coenobitidae > Coenobita > Coenobita brevimanus. The sequence goes on from NC_137032.1 coordinate 14,368,336, forward strand.
CCATTACCACACCACGTGCTCTTTCACGCAACCTTGCTCGACCACGTGTTAGGGGATATTGGGGAGCATAAGACGTGCTTTGGAGTGGTTCCTCCCCACCTTCCCCCTCCCTCACAACCCCACGTGATACTGAACGCACCTGCACTGGCCCACGTGATCCACTCTGCCGCCTCACACTGCGTAGGGAGAGCAATGACTCACCCACGTCACTCTCACTTTCCCTAATCCCAGGAATGTCCATTTCACTCCCCACTCCCTCCACTTCACTTCCTACCTCCCCAAACAGAATGCTAGGCCCATACCTGCTTAGACGACGTGGTGTGCGCTCTGGGCCATGATGGGTAATCACCTCCCGTCCATACCACGTGGCAGCACGTCCCACGGCTCCGTCCTCGTCCTCGACCTCGAATTCTGCTTCGAAGGCTCACTGGGGATAGGGATATGACATACCACGTGCCTTCTTTGCCTCCTGCCCCTCTCTAGCAGCACGGTAAGTCATGTACTGCCGCTTCCTTGGTGACGGAACTTCCTCGTCACTGCTGGTGGTTTCTTCCTCCTCTGGCTGCACATAATCCTTGTCCATCTCCTCGTCATCCAGTGGGGAATCACTGTCGCCGGTAAAGGTGTCCAGGGCGACTTGAATTTCGCTCTCTGAGAGACCTCGCTTAGCCATGTCTGAGCAGGACCGTGGCTACCAGGTGAGTGGACGAGTGGCGGGCTAGCGCGGGTCGCGCGGGGTCGCCGAGTGTCCCCGCCTGGTGGCAGGTAGGGGAAGGTCAGGCGAGGGTACGTACCGCAAATCAAGTGCGAAATTTGAAAATTGCGAAATTATGCACATTGCAATTGCACGACGTACTGGTACGTCGCCGGGACTGGGAAATGCAAATCGTTGCAACGTACTCATACGTCGTTGGGATGGGGCGGGTTAAACCTCAGGTGAGAGATTTCTCTATGAATTTTCGATGTTTCTCACCAAAAGCGAAGGTTTTAGCCAAAAAAAACAAAAATTCGAAAATACCTCGGGACTGGGGGATGTCGGAGGTGCGGAAAACCTCGGGACGTGACGGGTTAATCAATGATCAGACAACCTACCCCGTTATGAAGAGTAGTTTCGAAATTGCGTTGCCCTCCACCTAGTGCCCCTCTAGTTTATTCTGCAATATTTTTGAAGTTAGTAATGGGAATAAACGTGAAGTCGCTCAAAAATTTGAGTAGACGTATTCAAGTATTTTTATTCTTGCTTCAGCCAGCGGAGTTTATTCAGTTCAAGAGAGACCTGAGTAGTGACAACGTTAATGAAGATAAACCCTCCATTTCTGAATGTTTCTCCGAAGATGAATGAAACATTTGGAGGTAGCAATACTGTAACAGAATAAAAATTGTTAAAGACCATCCCGAATCATTTAAAGATCATTCTTTTAAAGTGCCCAGTGACCGAAATGCTGAATAAAACGAAATAAAGAGTAAACATTCCTTCCGTAACAAATCAAACAGAGGAGGGGCAAATCTTCTTTCAAGATACTTGAATACACACTGCATATGAAAGAATGTAACTGGCAGGCAGGGGGAAAGAAATACCTGGGATGTGAGTGTGTTTACAGACGGGTGAACCGTGCCTTCTTAAAAGTGCAAGACGTGTAGACAAACTTCAGGGCACCAGACAGTTAAATAATAACAGGAAAAGAGTTATGCAATACTGCAGCGATAAGAAGAACGAAGGAAGTCAGTGAGAGGGAAAACGATGGGATGTACGCTTTTGGCTTCCTCTGACGCAAGTAAGAGCTTTCCTTACTGAAAGAGAGAGGAAGGTCACCACACAGTGTCAACAAATTCAGCTACTGTGCTGAGGTAAAAGATATTAATATCTTGCCTCAAGAAGGGAAAGAGGCATTTTTAAGTCTTGGCAATTGAAACAGGTAATGAAAGAAGGAAGACGAAACACCAAGGAACAAAGTGAAAATATTAAAAAACATTGATTTCTATGTCTGAAGTAAATGATTTTCTCATAAGCCTGCTGCAGTCTCCTAAAACATTTAGATAACCCACCTAACTAGACGACGTATCTTCGACATCAACAAAATCCTGACTTTAATATGGACTACTGTATGAGCTAGCCAGCAAAGATTTTTCAGTCAAAGCAGTAACTTGATTCGTGAATTTTAGTTATATAAGAATAATTTGAAGATGTACAGTATCATAATTTTCGAAAGTTAGATTGTCCACAATAAAAAGTTCCCTGGCCTCCTGTGTGTATGTGTGTGTGTGTGTGTGTGACTAATTATTAGCTCGCCTATCTTCATATAATCTTCATAATTTTTTGTGTGTACTATAGTATTTCCTTAATTTTGACTGAATCTGCAACATCTGCTGAGTTAGTATTTCAAATGCTCATCAATATACGAAAAAAAATGTTACTGTACTTTTCCTAAGATTTTTTTTAGATTATAATCTTGCTTCCAACACGTTATATTAAAGTTAGGATAGACCTTAGCAGTGAAGAGGTTTATGATGTCTAAGACTCCATACCCTCTAGTTCCGAAGATCTCTCCAAGACTTAATAAAATCGCGTGAGGGGAGTACATACACACTGAACAAAAAGTCATCTTGGTAAGAGTGGTTGAAGAAGTCGTATAATTCTTTTTAAACTCATTTTCTTCCAGAAATATCCAGTGACCGAAAGGCTCAGTAAAGGAAAAAAAAATAGTTGTTCTTTCCTCAGCAAGTCAAACAAAGGAGAGCCAAATCTCCTTTCAAGATGGCTGAGGAGGGCCAAATCTCCTTTCAAAATGGCTGAATACACACTACATAAGAAAAACTGAATCAAGTAAAATGGATGAAAGCCAGGCGAGGGACTGAAGTGTGTTTAAAGACGAGTTATCCGTGCCCGTATAAAGTGGAAGACTAGTAGACAGATCTCAGGGCAGTGGCGTGGTCAGAGGGGGTGGCCTGGGTGGTACTGGCATTCCTTGATACATGCATGGCCTCACCAATGGCCATCCCATGTTTCCGAGGGAATAATCTACAAGCCTCCTCAAAATTAGACATGGCCACCCCATTTTTTCATCGCTAGCAACGCCTATAGTTCAGGGGTCCAAAGAGTTTAATAATAAAAACTAAAAAGTTATGCAACACTGCAGCGATAAGAGGAAGAAAGAAGTAAATTAGTGAGAGGGCAATCGATGGGCTAATAAGCTTTCACTGGCGCAAATTAAAACTATCAGCTGCTGAAGGGGCGAGTAAGGTCACTTTTCAGTGCTATCAATGTCAAGCTGTATCTAGAGACGGGGATTGCCCTAAATCACCCCCCCCCCCAAAAAAAAAAAAAGCTGTATACTGTCTCTGTAAATAATGCCTGTTCAAAAAAGGAGAGAGAGAGAGAGAGAGAGAGAGAGAGAGAGAGACAGACAGACAGACAGACAGACAGACAGACAGAAACAGAGAGAGAGAGAGAGAGAGAGAGAGTCTATGTAAACTCAAAAGATTTATTTGTGTGTAACGGATAGAACAAAGATTATTTTCAAGAGAAAGAAACAGAAACTCAGTTTTCAAAAAATTTTCTAAACCTATTACTATTATTATTATTATTATTATTATTATTATTATTATTATTATCATCGATCTCCTATTACCATAGGCGGATACTTTTGTATCAGCCAGTATTTTCATTATTTCGTTCATTTTCGTACCCGATTATCATAATATTTATGAGGATGTACAGCACGATGACCCTATTGCAGACCTAGTTTCAGTGACACTGACCTACTTTTCAAGGTCATAGGTCTAAAAATGTCAAAAAATCCTGAATGTTCAACCTCAGTTTACTCCTAAACTATTATATATACATGAACATATAAGGACACCCCCTGATATAATTATTTCCAAACGTTCCAATGGGAAAAATTTGAAGGTTATTCAACGCTTGACATCATGATACACCCCACTTTTCAATTGTTCTTCCATTCAGGGAAAAAAACTAAACATTAATGAGACACTTCTCGGCCCTGAAAGTTTTGTCTGGTCCTGGACCAGGTCTGTATGCCTTTACGTGGCAGTTTGACCAACAATTATTCAATTATTTTTAAAAATCACAGGTGGAGATCTTTAACTGTCGCCGACAGATACTGTCTTCTAGTTGATCTCCACCTATTACCATAGATGGAGATCTTTGTTTCTGTCATTATTATTAGTACTGTTATTACCATTACTGTAATAATAATAATAATAATAATATTATTATTATTATTATTAATATCATTATTATTGTTATTATAATATCATCATTATCCGCACCTCCTTTTCCATCATTTTTTTTCTCCGATTTTCATCATACTTATTGTGGATGTACAGCACCATGACCTTATTACACTGACCCAGTTCCAGTTATGTCGACCTAATTTTCAAGGTCACAGGCCAAAAAAACGAAAAAAAAAAAAAATCATGAGTTTTTAACCTCAGAGTACTCCAGAACTATTACAGGTACATGAAGGTCGCAGGAAGTCCCGTGTTAATATTACTTTTCAAACATTTGTATGGAAAACATTTCAAGGTAATTCATGCGTGACAGTACGATTATGATATTTTAGACACCCCACTTTTCAACATTTTTCATTTGCTTTCCATACGAGACAAGCCAAAGCATAAACGAGGCACTTCTTGGACCTAAAAGTTTTGTGTGGTCCTAGGCCAGGTTTGTACACTTTTTGGTGGCCGTCTGATCAGTGGTTTTTGAGTTACTGTAAAAAAAAAGAAGTTGGCAACGCTACGCTGTTGCAACGCTTCATCTGATCAAGCACATATCCCCCCTCCCTGCACACCTTACCAAGCACATAACGGCCCTCACCGACTCCCTTCCTCCTTTATATAACACATAGACATTAAAACTTAATAAAATCAATGAAATGGAAATGGAAGTGTGATAGGAAGTACAAAATCATCATCATCATCACTACCACCATCATCACCACCACCACGATCACCATCATTACTACCACCACCACCACCATCATCATCATCATCATCACCATCACCACCATCACCACAATCATCATCATGACCACCAACACCAACACCATCCTTATCATCATCATCACTACCACCACCACCACCATCACTACCAACACCATCATCATCATCAACGCTACACTGTTGCAATCTTCCATCTGACCAAGCACAAACCCCCCTCCTCCCTGCACACCTAACCAAGCGCATAACAGCCCTCACCCCTCTGTGTGATACAGACATCAAAACTTAAAAATTTCAGTAGTTTATCCATCGGAAACATAACCTGGTCCCTTAACCTGTACAATGTTTAAATAAGGATATGGAAAAAGAGATGAGTGAGGCTGGTCACTCTCATCTCAAATGTCGGGACCAACTTGCCTAGCCCTAGGCTCCTACGCTCCTCTTGGGGCAACATAGGATTAGATGATGGATGGATGGATGGGAAATATCATTTTTTTTTATTTTTCATCTCTAAGAAAACAGAACAAAAAAACATGGATTACGAATATGCCATTATCGTGTTCCTGACACACCAAGGTCGGGGGCAACCCCTGGGAGACTGGGGGACCCTCCAATCACGAAGCGGGATTTTTAAATATCCAAGGGTATAAATATGTACTAAGCCTTGATTGATATGCTTCAAAGCAATTTAGTAGGTGAAAATAATAAAAGAAAATGAACATTATATCTGAAAAACTTGTCATCTTACTCACCACTGCCGTCTCCTATAAAAGGAAGACAACTCACACCTAACAAGACCATGTAGCTAGGAATTTAATGGAACCTGAGTTTAATATGGACAGCTATATGAGCCCACTAGCAAATTTTAGCATTCAGGGCAGCACTTCGTTTCGCGAATACCATTTACTTGAGAATATTTTAAGGATGCCTCATGTGTTTCCACCGATATATCATATACATAAAGAAGTGCATATTACAATAAAATTTTGACGTGCATTGATGTCAGAATTTTAAAGTAGACCATTGGTATTCCTGTGATTTTAAACGAGCATTATGCGGTAAACTCATGAACAGCACAGTGCTAGAGCATAATATCCTTAAAGTAGTAAGCTTTCTCTCTTCGGGGACTCAACAATACTTCACTTGCTTTTAAACCTGAGGTGTAACTTGAAAAAAAAAAATGTGCATCGTTACTCAGATTGGTGAGGAAAAGTAAATATCAGTGAAATTCAGTATGAGATGTGGGGTGTGTCCGCTGCACTGTTGCAACTGAATCTAATAGTGATGGCTGTGTGTAAGAAAGCGGGGGTCGTTACTGTAGTGAAAAGTGTACGATGATTCAGAGCAACGAAGCCAGAATTTTAGCTGTTACAACACGTTACCTCAGAATTTCCCATGGCGTAACCTGAAACAATGGTTGGGTGAATGAAAGGATTGTAAAAGAATTTGATGTAGCGGCTGATGTCTGAAAATGAAATATCCTGGATTGGCTGGCCGTGAGGAACAGGTGGAGAGCAAGAAATTCGTTGTCCCTAAAATCATTCTCATTTTTTTTTTTTTTTCGTCTCGCTTGAATTCTTTTACTCAGCAGACCCTTTTCTACTTTCTTCAACACAAACTGACATATTGCTTTTTCTCTTGTTGTTATACCTGTGCTCGCGAAATGGGAGGGGGTATTTTATTTTATTTGACGTGTGTGTGTATGTGTGTGTGTGTGTGTGTGTGTGTGTGTGTGTGTGTGTGTGTGTGTGTGTGAATAAAATAACTCGGAAATTTTTACCCAGTTATAACTCATCCGGATGGAGTGGTAGAGGAATAGCTATGGGGCTGACCTGCTGATTTTGAAAATTACAGATGGAGATCATAGGGCTATGTTAAAGCTTCGTCTTCCAATGTCAACTTCGCAGTTTTTATCCGATATAATTTAAACATGGTGAATGGATAAGGTGGGCTAAGGAAAGAACGAAGTGGATAAGTTCTGACAAAAAATTGTCAAAGATGAAGGTCACAAGACAAGGTATAATTTCTAGCAATATGTAGTACGTTAACAAAATAAATAAAACACTTTTGATCTTATCTGAACCATCTTGATGGATGAGTTGAGGATCAGCCATGGGGATAAACATTTTATTTTACGAACAAGTAGTCAAAGGGCTAGGTCACTTGGCAAGGTCATCGTAAGTTTTAATAATTCCGGAACAACGAGAGTAAAGACGTTCTATCTGGAAAACATTCAAGTCAGTGTCAACAACACAGGGAAAGTTCAAAGGTCAACAATGGTCAGCAGCCAGCAATATTGTTCCCTGCAAGAAAAAAAACAAAAACAAAAACAAGATAACAGAACGAAATTCAAGATGTGTTAATTTCGAGATACCTGGTCACACTGCGATTTAAAAACAGGGGAAGACAATTGCAGAGTTGACCTGTTGCATGCATGAAGGCCTGAGAGTAAAGGTTAACTCTTACATTAGAAAGTTTGGCATGAAGTGGATGAGAGTTTGTTGCTAGACGGGTGCAATGCATCTGCTGTAGTCGTCGAGGGATGCAAGCGGACAGTTCAGAGGAGTGGCCATTGAACTAGCGACAGAAAAGATATAAAAATGCATCAGTGCGGCAAAGAGGCAGAGGTTGAAGGGAGCCAATATGAGGAGGAGAGTTAATGGGACGAAAAACCTTTGACTCCACCTTGCTGAGAGGAGCTGAATGTGGGAAGCCTCACTGCACATTAGATTTGTACTCTACGCAGAGGTGAGTAAAACCTGTGTGTAAAGTCAACAACTGTGCAGGGGTAAAGAAGGCACGGAGCCTGCTTAGGACACCTAATTTCTTGGAAGCAAATTTTGTGCCACAGCTTCATCCCTTGTTTGTTGAAGTAATCGCTGAGGTGGATGCTGCAAGAAGTGAACAGAAAGGTGAAAAGTGGAGTCATCAGCATATGAGTGGATAGGGTTAGATGTACAATTTAGGTCATTAATGAATAAAAGGACGAGGGTTGGTGATGGAACATACACCTGAGGAACGCCACTTCAGATAGATCTAGGAGAATAGTGGCCGTCTACAACAGCAGCTGCAGAGCGACCTGAAAAGAAGCTAAAAATGAAGGCTCAGATGGGAGGATAGATACCGTAAGAGGGGAGTTTGGATATTCAAGATTTATGCCAGACTCTATCGAATGCCTTTGAGATGTCAAGCGCAAAAGTCACCGAAAGGAGAATAACCAAGAGTCTGAAAGGTTGGTGAGAATATCGCCAGTGGAGCGTCCCTGGCAGAACCAATACTGACAATCAGAAAGAAGGTTGTGATAGGAGAGGTGCTAGAATTTTTGTTTTGATAAGAATATATTTAAAAGCTTTTAAAATACAAGCTGTTAAAGCAATTGGAGATTGTTAGAGGGCTGGGATTGGAGGTGGAAGTGGAGGAGAAAGTCTGGGCAAAGAGTTCTGTTTACCAGTAGAAGAAATAGCAACAGAGTCATCAGGTGGAAAAGATGGGGGAAGGATGATGACGTAAAGTTGTTAAAAAGGTTTATGGCATGGTGCCAGAAGGAGCAGGAAGAATTTGAGCTGGAGAGTTCAGAGCATTTAGTACGAATGAAATTATTTTTTGTAAAACAAAGGATAGGCTTAGTGTGATTCCAGGCAGAACCATAAAAGAGATGATATATATTTAGGGGTGGGTTGGTTCTGGTACCATTTGTAGGCCCTCTCATTGTTGTTGAGAGCATTTGAATAACCTGATTAAGCAAAGCTTTTTTTTTTTTTTTCATTATTCACAGGTTAAGAGAAAGGAATACATGCCTCCATGTCTGGGAGAGAATAACGTCTGTAATGTGCAAGGCACACTCCGATGGCTCTCGGCCATGGAAGCAGAAATCACTCCACGGAAAATCAAAGAAGTACTGCCTGAGGACCTCCCAATCAGCAGCTCCAAAGTGCCACAGCCACCACTTCTTGGGAGGGTCCACTGGCCTTGCTTGAGTGACAGGACAAGTTAAGGTGATACAGCTGCGATCGGAAGAGCCCACCAGTGAAAAAAAGATTAACAGAGTAAGCAGATGGATTAGTTGTAAGGAAAAAATCAACTACTGTAAGTTGGAATTCTATCCAAGACACTCAGGAATATGGGTGGGTGCTGTACAAGCTGCTCTAGGTCATTAGTGATAGAAAATATGTAGGCTTGTTCACCAGGAGGATCAGTGAAAGAAGAGGAGAGCCATAGGTGGTGGTGAACATTAAAATCACCAAAGGAAAGAGAAATTGATAGGATATGGTCCATCTTAGAGGTAACGTAGTCAAAGAATGTTTCATAGTCAAAAGAATTAGGGGATAAGCAAACAACACAGGTATACTGTATATAGTCAGAGAATGACGCTATAGCTGAAGGCAGAGAGTAGAAAATTCAGAAGATTCAAATTCAGGAACAAGAGAGCAAGATATGTTGTTGCGTACATATTCACAGCAGCCACCTTTGGCTTTGAAATGAAAATAGAGAAAGTAGGAGGATACAGAGAAGAGTTTGCTATAAGTCACCACAGACAGTTTAGTCTCAGTAAGGGGGAGAAGGTGAGGTCTAGGGGAGGAGAGGTGATGTTCAACACAGTGAAAGTTAGAATTGCAGAAATGAAGAAGTGAATCAGACATTGGTTCCAGGCATCTCGCTTATTCATCACCGGGAGAGGCGCGGATGATTGGGTTTTTGATGCCCCCTCCACCCACGAGACTCTGAGGATTGACGTTGGTATAATTATCATTTTTAAAGTTTTGACTAGAAAGTGTAGTGTGTAATGTGCATATAGTTTGGTAGTGACAATTAAAGGAACCTGTATCGGAGAGCATACTAGCCTACTGTCTGTGTTACTGAGACAGTCAAAAAGTTCAGGACAGGAGGATGGTCAGAATTTTGTCCCGAGGGCTGATGAAACGGGAGCCCCAGCTCTCCCTGTCATCAGCTCTCCTTCCACCTTGGGAGTACCGTCCTGCTAGACTGATGCTACAGTCTACTCCGTATAGGGAAGGGGTTGAGAAGGGTATACAGTATCTCAATATGATACTTCGTGAGGTTGTTTCTAATCCAAGTAAAATCGCCTCTTGGCAGCAGGAATATAACGGGGGGAAAAACGTCATGGGTTGAAGAGGTTCATTTCCTCACCATATATTTTTCCAGTAAAATCTTGATTATCACTAAGATTATGTTTATGTACTTTAATCCTTTTCAGGATAAACTGGAATTTAGTTCGTTGAATGTGGTACGTTTCTCGACTTTATACTTCCTATATCGACAATGAAATATTCACCGAGAAAATTTATTAAGGGTAAAATTCAGATATAGCCTTCTTTATATTTTTTATTATTTTAGGCCATTCTCCTAAGAATAAAATATAACAAGGTTTTACATTGTCGAAGGCGTTAATTCATTTTCCTCTTCCTCCTCCTCCTCCCTGTCATCAACATCATCATCATCATCATTGTCCTCATCCTCATATGTCTGTCTCCCACGTGGCATAGATTCAGAAATACGTGCAGGAAAATAAGAGGAGGTAGAAGAAGGAATCAACAGTACTCAGTGAAATGGTTCATATCTCTACCATATCTCTAATCACTCACCATTTTTCAGCTTTACATTTCTCGACTTCACTTTGAAGTTTAATTACCTGCTATAATCGATGTTACATCCATGTCCCCTACCGAGCGACTCAGTAAATATGGGCAAGTGGGAAATATTTTCTCCTCTAGACTCTTCACCCATTGTTCATGCTGTCAGTGGCTTAGGAAGTGTTGTAATACCTTTTCCTGAGTGAATGAATTTTGTCTACTCTATGAGATAACGACCTCGCTCCACAGAGGGGTTTATATACTATCACTGCCATCACCAAAAGTTTACCATAAGCTTTGGAGATACATTTCAGGGTGCATGCCTTTAATATACCTTTGATTAACTCTTCCAGCGTAATAAAATCTCCCGTGAGCTCAATAAAACCGACTAAATAGCGATCCAAGTAACAATAATGTAATGAAAACTAGATCATTGCATTGATGGGGTTAATATCTTTGTTTTTAATGTTACTGAGACAGATTGTACTGATATTAACACACACACACACACATAAGAATTTCCAATTAGTTTTTACAGAAGAAAAAAATTTTGAGAGGGACTATGTGGAACACGCATGTCCACACATACTACCAGATAAACAAATAGCAGAAAAAGTAATACAGGAGGAGTTAAGTAGATTAGACAGAGGAAAAGCAAGTGGTCCTGATGAAATTTCATGTTGGGTATTACGAGAATGTGCAAAGGAGTTATGTAAACCATTATTTTTAATTTTCAAGAAATCCTTGAGTCAAGGTAAACTACCAGATATTTGGAAAAAAGCAAATATTGTCCCCTTATTCAAGAAAGGAAATAGACAAAATCCACTCAACTACCGACCAGTATCACTGACCAGTGTTGTAAGCAAGGTATTAGAAAAACTTATAAGAAAAGCTTGGGTAATCATCTAGAAGAACACAGTATGATAACAGAAAGAGAGTTTGGTTTCAGAAAAGGAAAATCATGTGTTACTAATCTGTTGAGCTACTACGACAGAGTAACAAACAAAATACAGGAAAGGGAAGGATGGGTGGACAGTATCTATTTAGATTTCAAGAAAGCTTTTGACACAGTACCACACCAAAGACTTTTATGGAAACTGTACCATCAAGGAGGAATTCGAGGCAAACTGTTTTGTTGGATGCAAGACTTTCTCATAAAAAGAGAAATGAGGACAGTACTAAGAGGAAACTACTCATCATGGAAAGAAGTGACTAGTGGAGTACCACAGGGTTCAGTGCTGGCACCAATCATGTTTTTAGTGTATATAAATGATATAAACAGTAACACTGGAAATGAGAGGTTTCTGAATATGTTTGCAGATGATGCAAAAATACAAAGGAGAATTACTAGCACAGACTCTTGTAGGGAGCTACAAGAAGAATTAAATAAACTTCATGAATGGAGTAGTACATGGCAAATGGAATTCAATGTGGACAAGTGTCATGTAATCAAGTTTGGTAAAAGTGGAAAAAGACCTGATTGGGATTATAAGTTAGGAAATAAAACCCTATATACATCAGAAAGAGAGAAAGACCTAGGTGTGATTATCAATAACAGACTATCTCCGGCTGACCACATCAGCGAGAAGGTACGGAACATGTATACACTGCTTGCAAATATGAGAATAGCATTCACATACATAAATGAAGACATGCTAAGAAGGATAATAACATCATTCATTAGACCAACCCTGGAATATGCATCAGTAGTCTGGAGTCCTCATCTCAAAAAGCACATAGACAAGATTGAAAAAGTTCAAAGGGCCGCTACAAGATGGATACCAAGCTTAAGGGACCTAAGCTACGAAGAAAGACTAAATAAACTGAATCTACCAACACTACAGGAGAGAAGGAAAAGAGGTGACATGATAATGCTATATAAATGCATATCAGGAAAGAAGAAAATAGACATAAATGATTACTTAACATATGGAGAAACATCAGCAAGAGGACACTGCAAAAAACTGCATGAGAAGAGAGGTGATAAAGACGTAAGGAAATTCAGTTTCCCAAACAGAGCAGTTGATCAATGGAATGCACTACCGAATGAAATAGTGTGTGCCAAAACAATTCACAAATTTAAGGATATGTACGATAAATATGGTTTAAGACACGGGACAGTACGAGCTTGACTCATTCCTGTAAAGATACAATTAGGTATGAACAATTAGGTAAGAACACACACACACACACACACAGGAATACGAAGGTACAAACAGAAATAAACGAATCGGTCTATTATCACGAAAATAAAGTCACTTATGTTGGGGGATAGCAGTGGGTGTGTAGTCAGTGGGTATCCGGCACAGCTGATGGTGATTGTGCAGGAGTTTCGCGTTGTGACCACAGCACACCCAAACTGTTTCTATAATGCTGTCAAAGTATAGTTAGGTAAAAATATGTATGGAAAACGGATTTTTGTTACACACACACACACACACACACACACACACACACACACACACACACACACACATGTACACATACATGCGCACACACACTGGTATTAGAGCTGTATTTTCATGCTCCGTTCAGTCTCTCCTTTTACTACCGTGTTCTCTCTCTCTCTCTCTCTCTCTCTCTCTCTCTCTCTCTCTCTCTCTCTCTCTCTCTCAGCAGCACATGTCTTCACAGCCACACCTCATTTTATCCCCAAGTCTGTAGTACAAGAATTAAGCGATCCTGTGTCCGATACACAGATCTGATTAATTATACAACTGTTTAGTCCATCCTGTACAATGTCTATGAATTCTGAGCTTCCAAGCGCGATGTATACAGACATTTGGAAATGAACGTATCATGATTCTGACATTCTTTTGGTCAGCTTTCTTTGGAAGAAGCAAGTCTGCATGTACTCAGCGATTTCTTTTGTCTTTTTTTAATGCAAAATAGAACTCCACACAGAGGTTTAAAGGCAGTGGGAGTCACCAACTGTGCGTGACTTAAAACGGCGCGTGGTCCGTATAGCACATCTGACTACTGTATTGCAGAACTGATTTTGCGAACGAAGTTGATGTTTCGAAGAATGTTCACAGGAAAAGAAAAGACGGCTTATAAAAGAATGGCTGTGAAGTGTATTGTAGAAGACGTGGGGTTAAGTTTGTCGTAAATTCTTGGGAAAATAATGGTCAGTCGAGTTTGGATGGCAATCCATATGTTTTGGCAAAAAATAGAGGATTATATCAGACCCAACTGTTTACTCTGTCATTATATTTGTTTACTGGCAAAATGTGTGATACATTTATAGTCTCCATTCTGCACCAGAATCACAACTGTACTGATTTTTTCATGGACACATTAAACGTATTTCAAGAAAAGAACTACTTATATTATGAAATGTTTTGCAAACATTTATCATAAAATGGTTTTTGTTGAATTTTACTTTTATCATTATGCCAGAAAAAATTTTCTTTGAGATAATTTATTTTATTCGATAATTTGCTGAAGAAAATAATTATCAACCTATAAATCCTAATGCAACAAGATTTCGTCAACGAAGAATATTTGTTATTGTTTTTATTGTCACATTCTTTCAGAAGCGTCTAATTTCTTGTCTCATAGTTCAAAATAATATGTGATGTATTTATTGTATAATCAATCCAACACTGATATGCTTATCATCATCTTCAAGCTTTTTTTCAGTTCTCACTGAGTGATGGGATGAGGTAGGACCAAGTAATGGTAGTGGCTGCAATCCCAGGCTCATCTGAGTGTGAAACCAGTGAACTGAAGGCTGAAGTTGCCATACTTCAGTATTCCACCGTCTTCCTTTCAGGGTATAAGCAGAGAATTGGGAAACCTTTGGATAACAAGATAGATGATCCGATGGGTTATATCAGTACCACCAAGAGAAGGCGTCCCTCTCCAGCACCTAACATCTAGTAATAAGGAATGACAAAGTACAAAATGGGAAACAGTCAACAGAATGAAAAGTGAGATAGATCACACACTCCTTCTGCACATCTTTCAAGCCATCTGAATCCCGAACCCACCCTACAGGCTCAACCACCTGCCAACAGTGAGACCAACATAGAGAAACTAAATAAAATCCAATTAGCCTTAATAGAGTGTGGCAGAGATGTAAAGCAAAATTACATCTCACCTCACCGAGCACCTTTCATCAATGATATTATTTGGTTAAAACAGATATATGTCCACCTACTGCACAAGGATAATAAAGGCTGGACTTTGAGTATGGGAAGTTCTGTGACCTCTTCCTATGCACAATGCCAGGAAATAAGAGAAAAGGCTGCAATTGTTTTCTTAAATTGTTCGGTTACTGCTCCATTGCTTGACAGTTAAGTTGGACTGGGTGTATACTTATATCTCTTCTCGTTTTGGAGATTCATAAACTCAGCGCCAAGTCGACGGATCTCAAAAACATGGATAGATTTGCTATTCATTCATAATCAGTATAGCCGTACCCAACTGTGAAGTGAAATGACTATGAGCTAAACCTATTCACACCAATATACATCAATACGTCATTTATTTTCTCATGTCATAAACGACCCACAGAAAAGTGGAGGCATTATGGGTACAGAGAGAGATTGGATTGGGTGGGAGGAGAGGGAGGGAGGAAGGTGCTGCTTACAGCACTGCCACTTTAATCAACCAAGCCAAATATCGACTTTAGCCCCTAGGATATGCAATTCGATCAACGGAACTACCCTGAAAACCTGTACAGATTATGGAGCCGATTTTTCGACTCTTACAGAAGTAAAAAGTGTTATGCCTAAAGTTTAGAGCTTGAATTTACACACCTTATGCCGCAAACCAGTGCATTCTAGATCAACTGGTTACTGAGCTATAGTCTGTCAAAGATTGGCATTGGCAACCCTTGCATATAAGGAGAGAGAGAGAAAAAAAATGTACAATTAATTTTTGTATTTTAAAATGAAAGATCTTGATTCTACATACCAGAAAATTAATATATCATTCTCATATGCCAAATATTTACCATGTAACCAAAGCAAGAAAGTAGCAGCTAGAGGTGGAGGGAGTATGAAGGGGAAGAGGGAGTATGCAGGGGTGGAGGGGGGAAAATGAAGAAAGAAGGTGGAGGGAAGATGGTGGGGGAGTGTGGCATGGAAAAATCAGCTTTATAGAGTTGGTAGGTGGAGCTGTGAGTCCAGTCACAAGCAAGGGAGGAGGAGAGAGACCAAAAGGTTTTGGGTAGAGGTAGGTGGCCTGAGGGAGGTAGGGGAATCACCCCCCCTCCGCCATGGGTAGGGGCCCGGATCCTCCCCCCTCCCTACTCAGGACTTAGTTCTTATTGGTTTGCATTGATATAGGTCACAATCAGACCGAAGCCTAGTGTCCACAGTTTTTTACGCAGGCTCCTCTATCGATCCCATTAGGCATCAAGTGAAATTCTGGAAAAGGATCGATCGATCCTATTTATACTTCAGGGCTTAGTCTACTGAAGTCTGTCCATAACAGACCAGATCATTGTACATTCTGCTGAAGCAGTCCTAGTTTTCCGAACATTTGTTGTCTCTAAACAAATGTATTCACCTTGAAACTGACGTTTCGAACTGGAGTGGTCAACAGTGCTGACTACGAATTTGCCGACTGAGTAGCCCTGAGGTTCGAATCCTGGTGGGGACAGCTGGCGTCACTGAACCAGGGTGTCCATACACTTGTTTTCGATAGGTAGGGAAAATGAATATTTCGAGTATCCTGGATGATGCAGTGTCTATCCCCTGATAATGAGTAAATAATCCGCCACAGACTCAGTGTCACGGAGACGAGCACCGAGGTTCAGCAAGTCATGGTTTGGCTCCATACCTTTATCTCCACAACTTCTGTCAGATGAATTGTTTTATAATTTATTCCTGCATCATTCAAACCATTATATTTGACAAAGGAGAGATCTTTCAAATTGGAGATGCCTGGTACAGCCTTCACTGACTTCTTTCAGTCAAAGGGCTCTCCTGGCCATGTCAAATCGTTTGGCAGAAACAGGAATGTAGTAGTTAGCAGCAGCAGTAGTAGTAGTAGTAGTAGCAGCAGCAGCAGCAGTCATAGTGGTAGTAGTAGTAGTAGTAGTAGTAGTAGTAGTAGCAGCAGTAGTAGCTTCAGGTTCATCCAGAATGTAAACCAAGTGGTCTGCATGCTTAAACTGATCTACAGCTTGTCATGAGTCGGCGCAATTTTCTATTTAAATAGACTTGTGACATTGAACTTGGTGGGAAACCGCAAATTCTAGTGGAATCCCAGTATGTATCACTCAGTCAACCGCCACGTCAGGATTTGAGCACCGTGGAAGCAGGTTAGCAGTGCGTGTGGCAGCGTCCTTCCTCAGCCGATGCCCAGTTCCCGCTGCCGCCGTTGTCCAGTTCCTGAATTCCCACCTAGCGTGATTTGGCGAGAGGCTCAGCGCGTGCAGCGTCCTTCCTCAGCAACGACGTCCAGTCATCCACTTAGTCCACTCTCTGACCAGTATTTCTTTTCGTTTTTCCTAGGTTTAAGAGTTAGCTTTTGAGTGAGTGAGTGTGTTCTCCTTATTTTGAATTAATAATGAAACATGTAACATAAATTTGTTTCATTGTAGTCAATAAATTTACAGTTCTTTTTCTTGAGCTTAATGTAATGTAAACTCGTGTTTTATTTCTACACAAGCTTATTTCACTTATAGCTCCTAGTTTGCATAAACGCTTTGCATTATTCACAATTGGTACTTAGGCCAGTCCTCTTTATTAACTTAAATCCGTTGTGCCATCTAGGAGTAAATTGCACCAGCAAGAACCTGTTTATCATTAATAGCATTATTGATTGTCAGGGTTGGAGTCAATTTCTCCAGAGGCCAACAGTACTAATAAACAGCACATGTGAATAATTAGTCTCTGCTGTGTACTGTTGAGAAAGTTTATAAATTCTCGTCCTTAGAGAATTGGTGAAGTAAGCCGGCATAAAGTAATCATTGCTTGATTTTCACAAGACAAGTCATTGTCCTGTTCTCAATTTTATCCAGTATTATTCTTTAATATAGCATACTCTCAAAAACCCTGTGACATTTGGTGACCTCATTCCAGGATATTAACCCTAGCTCTAAAGCTATTCACGAGATAATACTCACTCACTCATACTGAGGTATTTATCATTAACCCGCGTCGTCCCGTCAACGTTCTTTAACATCCACACGTTTTGTCACTGTCAATCCCGTCGACGTACATAAACGTGAAAAATTGCAAGGTCCCTAATTTGCACAATTTTCAATTTTTGCGAGTGATTTTTGGTTCGTATACACGTGACACCTTCCTCTACAAGATGCCAGGCAGGGACAATGCCTTACCCAGCATGACCTCCTCCCCCCCCTGCATGCCATTGTCTCAGCATTTCACCTGTTATCAGTGACCTGGCCAGTATAGCCATGTCATGCCATGGTACAAAATTCAGGGCCAGAGTGATTCCCCAATCGATGACAATGTGGAGGACAAACTTTACATAGCATTAGAGGAAGAAACAGTTAGAAATGGTGATCAGGTAATGTGGCAAAAAAAAGGTCAGGTATTAGTGAGTGAAACAATGCTTGTAATGCCTATATTACTGCTTGAAAACCAATATACTGTCGTACTACATATAAATTCGTACCAAGTAAATAAATAAATACTGTTTATGAGTGGTGTGAAATAGTTATCCTCCCATAGAACTCGTTTTCTTTGGTGCCAGCCTGATAGAAAACTCAGTAAGGTAAGGAGGTACTCCTACCTGAATCGAGTATTTTAAACCTCAGGTGAGCGATTTCTCTATGAATTTTCGATGTTTCTCACCAAAAGCGAAGGTTTGAGCCAAAAAAATTTTTTCCTAAAATGGTTGGGATTGGGGGGAGTCAGTGGTGGAAAAGTGGTCGGGATGGGGCGGGTTAAAGTCTATAGGCATTATCTTACTGGTGATTATTGATTCATTTCTATTAATTTACGTATTAGTTTTCACAGTCAGTTGTTAGTTTAATTTTATTTTATTTACCAGTTTAATTAAATAAAACTGGTCACCACTAACATGTGCCTATATTCTTTATTCTCGATTATTGGCATATTTCTATTCAAAATTGCAGTCAGTACTGAGTCTCTAGTTCACTTAGATTGACTTAGCATCATGTCTACCAGCGTCTATGTACAGGAAGCCAAAGATATGGGGCTTACAGATCTCACAGAAGTAAAGGATTATGTCCTCTCTTGGCATAGTCACGAGCAGCAATGCGAGAGTGATGCTTGTGAAGAGCGTAGAATCCAACACGAACACGAGCGAGAACAGCACGAATACGAGCGAGAACCGCGCGAACATGAGCAAAAACAACGCGAACTCGATTTAGAACGACGCAAGAGAGAACATCAACACGAGTTAGAACAACGTGAGAGAGAACGTGAATACGAGCGTGAACAACGAGAACGAGAACACGAACATGCCGAGCGAGAAGCACGCAAAAAATATGAATTTGAAATGTTGAAGCTCAAGCGAGATTCCTTGGCTTCAGACACATCTGGTGCAGCTGGCCCAAGCTCCATGAGCGCTATCCCTGCACATACTATGGCAACCCCACACATCAAGCTTCCCCCATACAAGGAAGGCAAGCGAATCAAGCCATACATAGCTCGTTTTGAAGACATGGCCCAACTGTACCAGCTGGATGATGCAGCTAAGCAGCCTCAGTTTCTTAGCCTGTTTGAGGGCCCTGCCTTCGATATTCTCCATAGAATTCGTGGAGACAATCTCACGTATGAGATGATGAAGGCCACACTCGTCAAAGCGTATGGTCTCACAGTTGACAACGCCAAGAGTCAGTTCATGAGGGTGCATTTAAAGGAAAAAGAGACTGCTGTTCAGTTTCTTGACCGGCTTACTGCTTACTTAGATGAGTGGATGGAGAAAGATGAAACTCCTTCCACCATGAGGGGATAATTGATCTTATGCTGCGCACGCAGCTAGAAAAGTCGTGGCCTACTGAACTCATGGCTCAGCTTAAGATCTGCCAGGTAAGAGATGCCAGCCAAATGGTGAAGAAGGCTGATGCATTCTTCACTGCATACGGGTATCAAACTCGCAAGCAGCATACCTGGAACAGGAAAGCTGATAAATCTGGAAAACCGTCTCAGACTGAACCCCAGCAACAAGGCCGTTCTCAGAATAATGGCCAAGGTCCAAAACCGCAGAGGAAGGACCAGGGGCAAAACACTCAGAAACCTGACTGGAAGCGGTACAACAAGTACCCTAACCAGCAGCAGTATCAGCCACGCAACCGACCGTCAGGACTATCCTTTTCAGCACCAACCCCAGTGTATCGGAGGCAGGAGGCGAATGCAGCATTCATTCCTTAGCAGCAGCACGGTGGTGTCGTCCCTCGCAGTACGGGTACTTCCCCACAGTTCACTAGTACCTCAGCGACAGTGAACACTCCTCCACAGGAGGCCAATGCTCCGTGTCCCCAGACAGTGAGTACAACCCTCAAGCATTTAATTCTCAGGGCACCATGTTTGCCTCATCATTTATTCAGCAGCCTAATCAGTGGCTAGCTGCTTCCTCCACAGGCCCTCCCACAGGTGACAGTGCCTTCCTTGTTCAGCCAGGGTTTGTGGGAGCCATTCCTGAAGGTCCTCAGGTTGCTCTGTCAGGCAGAGTCTAGTTCGGCCTGAGCAGTACACAGGTCGACAGATCCATGCTAACCTTATTGATGGATCAGTGAGATTGTTCCCTGAGGCACGTATCCAGGTGGCATCTCCATTTTACACTGGTACGACACTCACAGTTGTCATGCCAGAATCTTTGTTTGACCTTATCATAGGCAATATTCCCGGTGCCAAGCATAGTTGCACCGAAGATGGACTCTACTCAGACTTCGGCTGCAGTAACACGAGCCATGACCGAGGCTCCAAACTGTGTCACCCCAGTGACCATTGAATTGCCACAAGATCTGATGTGTAGCCAAGTTGTTGTTCAAGAACAACACTTTGACCCAACACTTGCTGTCGTGCGGAAGAAACAAAAGGGTCGAGTGATTAAGTATTCATGGGGAGGTCAAGCCAAGTTCCTTTGTAAACAAGGACGGCTGTACCGTGAGTCACGAACACCCCAGGGCGAGGTTCGACTGCAGTTTGTCGTTCCTGCTAAGTACCGCCAAGCAGTGTTAGAATGGGGTCATTGTTGCAAAAGGAAGACCCAGGGCCGTATCTGAGCTGACTTTTTCTGGCCAGGGATGGACGAGAAATAGATGGTTTTGTGCGTTCCTGCAGTGCATGTCAATGTACCATTAATCAGGGACATGTCCTTCCTGTGCCATTTGAACCCACACCCATAATCTCTGAGTCAGTTGAGAGACAGGGCAGTGGTGAACTGGGTGCAGAACTGATGGCTCGACTGTTGGCCCCACAGGACACAGTATGTCCAGGGCCTGTACATACATATGTACTGTAAGTTAAGGGGGAAGTTTGAGAACCCCGCAGAGACAGTCCGAGGCTGTGTATGAATTACCTTGTGGAACGTCTCGAGCTGTGGGCCTCTCTGAGGATTCCCGGAGAATGCACAATATCCACGTGAGTGTTCACACCCACAGTGGGTGTTAAAATGTGACCTGCCCGAGATTGCGTAGGGATTCTCAGCTTCCTGTCATTAATCATAAGTGTAGAGTTAGGTTAACCAGTAAACTGTCTGTTCTAAGAGATCTGAGCAATTCAAGAACTGACACGTTTCCTGGTTAATAATGTTAGGTTAACCAGTAAACTGCCCGTTCTAAGAGATTTGAGCAATTCAAGAACTGACACGTTTCCTGGTTAATAAGTTAGCTTAACCAGTAAACTACAAGTGTCCTGAGAGATTTGTAAATCCTAAGAATACGTTTCCTGGTTAATAATGACATAAGTACTGATTGATAGGCAGAGAGAGAGAAATGACACTTTTGATGCTCCACCTTGATTCCTTTCGCAGGTGCAGCTGGTGGGTGCAGCATTGTCGTGCAGATCAGCTGGTCGTCCCTGTCGCATGCTGCTGCCCCTTCTCTTCTGCCTCGTCGTCATTACTTACTATAAATTTGTATTATTTTATCTTACACGTAGGTACAGTTACACCACAACTGTCACACCTACACCATGTATTACATACATCACGCTACATAACAATTTGTCATTAATATAAATGTAGCGAACTTTTCGCTCAGTTTGACCTGAGTACAGGATTTTTCACTCTCGTCACAGAGTTTTTCCCTCAAGCTTGCTTCTATTAACGTAAATACGAGTTTTTTTTTCACTCACTGGCGACTGTGACTTTCTCCCGTAGCAGGATAGCACACACACACCACAGTGTGAATCTTGTGTGACTGAGTTAGGATATATATGTATGTATATTGACATTTTGTTTTTCCTGAGGGAAAAAAAAATTTCATTTTGATGGGGCGTCATGTCACGAGTCGGTGCGATTTTCTGTTTAAATAAACTCGTGTCATTGAAGTTGGTGGGAAACCCCGAATTCTAGTGGAATCCCAGTATGTATCACTCAGTCAACCGCCACGTATTCACCCGATTGGGAGTGTTTACAGAAAAATTTTTCACTGTTTCATAAGTGATCGTCCTTGTGTGCGACGTTAGCACCTCCACTGAGTGATTTGTTATGGGCGTGTTTCACTCATTCTACCCGTTATTAAGTGCGGCTCGACACTCGCCTCTCTCTCACGATTTGAACTCAGTCAGGATTTGAGCGCCGTGGAAGCAGGTTAGCAGTGTGTGTGGCAGTGTCCTTCCTCAGCCGACGCCCAGTTCCCGCCGCTGCCGTTGTCCAGTTCCTGAATTCCCACCTAGCGTGATTTGGCGAGAGGCTCAGCGTGTGCAGCGTCCTTCCTCAACGACGACGCTCAGTCATCCGCTTAGTCCACTCTCTGACCAGTATTTCTTTTCGTTTTTCCTAGGTTTAAGAGTTAGCTTTTGAGTGAGTGAGTGAGTGTGTTCTCCTTATTTTGAATTAATAATGAACCATGTAACGTACATTTGTTTCATTGTAGTCAATAAATTTACAGCTCTTTTTCTTGAGCTTAATGTAATGTAAACTCGTGTTTTATTTCTACACAAGCTTATTTCACTTATAGCTCCTAGTTTGCATAAACGCTTTGCATTGTTCACAACTGGTACTTAGGCCAGTCCTTTTTATTAACTTAAATCCGTTGTGCCATCTAGGAGTTAATTGCACCAGCAAGAACCTGTTTATCATTAATAGCATTATTGATTGTCAAGAGTGGAGTCACTTTCTCCAGAGGCCAACAGTACCAATAAACAGCACATGTGAATAATTAGTCTCTGCTGTGTACTGTTGAGAAAGTTTATAAATTCTCGTCCTTAGAGAATCGGCAAAGTAATCCGGCATAAAGTAATCATTGCTTGATTTTCACAAGACAATTCATTGTCCTGTTCATAAGTATTATTGAATAATATTGTTTAATATTGCATATTCTCAAAACCCTGTGACACAGCTCACCATCCTCCTTTTAAGGAATCGGGAAGTGACTGAACGAAGTTCATATAACTAGGCAGTTGAAGAACCTGGTTATATCAATGGCACCACATGAAGGTGTCATGTCCTTCTCCAGCACCTAATGTAGTGGAGTACGACGTCACTGGATTGAGGACGCCAGCACTTCATTTACTGGTCAGCCACTTCAGAAAGGCACACCCATTATAAGATGTTAGTACTAAAGGAGGTAATATTGTTAGCCCTGTCAGTACAATGACTTTTTTATTGTTTTAATCATGTCACCATTAAACAACATTATTCATTTTCGTGCTCTTCAAGTAAAGGTGTTAATGACTTTGCTTTTAATGTCAGCAATATTTTAATCAACTGAATAAAACCGTCAAGTAATTTTTAAATGTGTGTATGTATATGTATGTATGTTCGTCTGTACATCTGCATGTATAGGTACTGCAACGGTCGTCTTTAACAGCCATATCAACAAAAGTCGGTAGTGCCATGAAAAGTTTCATAATCTTAAAAGAAGCGGTGCCAAGGCACAGCAAACCAGTACACAGCAGTCATTGTAGTGCTGATGTATAAACACAACAGGATATCAAGTCAAAGATGCCACATATCGTATTGGGAGTAAATCGGGTGAAAATTGACAATTTTATGCCCACTTGGAATTTTAGGTCCGACCCACCTGACACTGACCCCCTTACTGCTAACTAGGGGGGTGAGCCCCCGTGATATAATGAGGCATGTTTAAGGGTGCAGATTAGAAAGAGGCACCTTTAGGTTTTGGTTTCATGTCGATATGATGAATTTGAAAGGAGGTATGAGGAAGTAACAATTTTTATCTTTTATTTTAATTTTTTTACCTTTTTTTTTGGGCCTACAGTCTGGGCCTTGGCCTATTATTTCCCGAAAATTAATCAGGTGATCAGAAGGTCATAGCCCATCATCCCTGTAATTTTAGTCAAAATAGAACAAGTAGTTTTCGGGTAAAGTTCTTAACACACAGCCAGACAGACAGACAGACAGACTGACAGACAGACAGACAAACCGAGTAAAAACAATACCCGTTCCCGAACCCATCCGGGGTGGGGACGGGTAATAATAACAACACCTACAGCAACAACAAAAACAACAATAAAAAAAAAATAATAATATTGTAATCTGTAATGGTCGATATGAATGGAGGAGTAGACACTGGTCGTGAGGATAACATAATGGGTTGTAATGGAGCAGCAGGAGAAAATGATAATGGGAAGCGAATGAAGGAAATGTGTCAGGAAAGGCGGTTGTGCATTTATAACTCATATTTCAGACACAGAGATGCACATGAATGTACATGGTATAGAGGGAAAGGGAACTGTGTTGAAAGAAGCCTGATTGATTGCGTGCTCGTAGAGAGGTCGATGCTGGGAATGGTTGCTGATACGAGGGCCGTGAGAGGACGATGTGGAGGTCAGTCAGATCATATGATTGTGGTATGCAAGATCAAGCTGAGAGGAGTGAGGTGGAGTACGAGAGAAAGGAGCAGTCAGGGAGAAAGACTGAAAGTCGAGAAACTGAGGATCAAAGAAATGGCGGATGAATACAGGACCAATGTAGGGGAGGAGTTAGAATCGGTGAATTGGAATGGAATGGATCTGGACAGCCTGTGGAATGCATATAAGGACTGCTTAGTTAGAAATGGTAAAGCTATGCGTGGTGTGGCAAAAGTAACGACAAAGAAGAAAAGTACGGCATGGTGGAGTGAAGAGGTTAAGACAGCAGTGGAGGAAAAGGGGAAGAAGTGGCTAGAGTGGTTACAGGACAAGAGTGCAATTGAAATAAGACCTGAATATACTGAGAGCAAGAAGCACGTAAGGAGACTAGCAAGGAGGAAAAAGAAGGGGGTAAATGATGATTTAGGAAGAGAAATGAATCCAAACTACTCTGAAAATAGGAAGTTATTCTGGAAAGAGGTGTGGAAATGTAGAAGTGAAAGCGGAAAGAAATGTGATGGTGTGAAGGATGTACATGGTAGATTAATAACCCATGGGGATGAGGTAAGGACCAGACGGAAAGAACACTGTATTTTGAAAACCTGATGAATGGAAATAGAGAGCACAGAGCCACTGTAAACATGATTGTTTTTGGAAATGTGGAGAGAAGGAATGCAGTGCCAGGAAATGTGACATTCGCACAGGTGAAGAGCGCTGTGAAGTGGATGAAAAATGGGAAAGCAGCTGGATTGATGACTTGTATGCATAGATGATTAAGTGTAGTGAAGAGAGAGGAATGAAGTGCTTGTTGGAGATGTGTAAGAAGGATTGGATGAGTGAAAGGCTATGGTGGTGTCACTGTACAAAAATAAAGGTGAGTGAACTGGGTGCAAGAATCGTCGTGGCATAAGTTTATTGAGTGTGGTAGGGAAGGTATATGGTAGAATCAGAAGTGCCGGTGAGTGATGAACAGGGTGGCTTTAGGAGTGGCAGAGGATGTGTGAAGCAAATATTTACAGTAATACAGATAGTGGAGAAGGCTTGTGAGAAGGGTATAAGGTGTTTATGGCATTCATGGATCTGGAAAAAACATACAACAAAGTAGACAGAGAAGGATAGTGGAAGGTTTTGCTCATGTACGGTGTAGGTGGTCAGCTGTTAGGTGCCGCTTAATTATGATGGTAGTGAAGCACGTGTGAGGGTTAATGGGAACCTAAGTGATTGGTTCACGATCGGTGTGGGTGTGCGACAGGGTTGTGTGATGTCCCCATGGTTGTTCATTATACTGTATATATGGATGGGATGATGAGAGAAGTAGAAACACAAGTAATGGAGGGGGATGGCGTTGGTAATGAATGGTGATGGATGGAATATCTCAAATTTGTTGTGTGCTGATGAAGGAGTACTACTTGCAAATACCGGACAAGAGCTTGGTAGACTAGTGCAGAGTCTTGCTGATGTCTGTGAGCGTCGTGCCTTGGGAGTAAATGTAGAAAAGAGTAACGTGATGGTCGGTGAGAGAAAAGGTGAATCCCAGTGTGAAGTTACAGTGAATGGAGTGAGATTGGAATTGGTAACAGAGTTCAAAAACCTGGGTACAGTGATAGAAAAGAGAGTAAAATGTGCAAAAGAAGTGGAAAGTAGAGTGACACAAGGAAGAAAAGCAGCTGGTGCAATGAAGGCCTTGATAAGAAACAGAGGCTTGAGTGTTGTAGCTACACGAGGCTTTCATGAAGGAATGTTAGTGGCATCTTCAACATATGGATGTGAAACTATGGTTTGGCATGAAAATGAAGTCAAGAGTGATAGCAATGAAGATGGGACTGCTGAGAAATGTATGTCGAGTACAGAGAGTGTATAGGATACGAAATAATTTGATTCGTGAAAGGTGTGGAGTGAAGAAGTCGGTGGACCTCAGAATCGAAGAGATTGTACTAAGATGGTATGGTCATGTGGAAGGAATGGATAATAATAGAGTGGTAAAAAAGGTATATCTGAGCGAACTTGAAGGAGGGAGGAGGTGAGATAGGCCAAGGAGAAGGTGGAGGGATTGATGGATGAGTGTGTGAGGAAGAGAGGTTTGGAAGTCGATGAGGCTAGGAGACTGTCAAGAGACCGAGCTGGCTGGATGAATATTGTGAGGAGACGTGTGTGATCAAGGATTTGGCACCCCTTTTTAATGTGACAGCATTCAGACTGAATCTATCGGATACGTTTATGTGAAGCTACAGAAGGTGGTGAAATTCGGCGTATCCAATAGAGCCAGGATTCCGGGGGCTTGAATGGTGAGCAAATAGAAGTGTGGCCAATTGGATTCGGCAAATTTGGGTTGTCTGGACATTGCTACCCCTCACCCTCCCCTAGGGTGGGAAAGGAGGTACGGATGATGATGAGGATGATGATGATGATGATGATGATGATAATAATAATAATAATAATAATAATAATAATGATAATAATATTATTATTATTATTATTATTATTATTATTATTATTATTATCGTCATTCTTCTTCTTCTTATTATTATTATTAATATTATTATTATTATTATTATTATAATTATTCTTCTTCTTATTATTATTATTATATTTAATGATACCACCATCACCACCAGCATCACCATCATCATTAACATCATCACCATCACCATCACCACCACCACCATCACCCATTTCCCTACCTATGTGTGAGGTGGTTAGGATGAAAAAAATGGAGTGGGAAAACGTAGGTGAAAAGCAGAAGAGCAGGCAGAGATGTGGGTCATACATTCTTCATTGAAGCTTTCCTATATCTGACTTCACCTCAAAGGCAAGCGGTCTCCAGATGAATAATGAAACGTCGAACAGTATGTGAGATATACAACGCTGACTACTACGACTACTGCCATGTAATGTGAAATTAGGTCTACTCTTTTCAGGTGGATCTGCTCACGTGCTCTCTCCTACTCTATATATTTCCTATCCTATGTTTCACATAATGTTTTTGGTTTTCCTTGTGTTAAATGAGACAATGTTATTTTGTCCCCATTCAGTGATCTTAGATAAGTCTTGATTTATGGAAATTGCTGTACTGAGTGGCGAATTAGAGATATTTAACTTTGTCAATGAGTGTTTAACCCGCCGCATCCTGCTGACATATGTATACGTCCACACGTTCTGTCACTGTCAGTCCCGCTGACGTATATAAAATTGCATCAATTGCAAAGTCCCTAATTTGCACAATTTTCAATTTTTCGTGCGTGATTTTGGGTACGTATACACTGGACACCTTCCTCAGCAAGATGCCAGGCAGGGACAATGCCTTACCCCACATGACCTCCCCCCCCCCGCACGCCATTGTCTCGGCAATTCACCTGTTACCAGTGACCCGGCCAGTATAGACATGCCGTGCCACGGTATAAAATTCAGGGCCAGAGTGATTCCTCAATCGATGACAATGTGGAGGACAAAGTTTACGTAGCATTAGAGGAAAAAACAGTCAGAAATGATGATCAGGTAATGTTGCCAAAAAAGGTCAGGTATGTTGATGTGTTTGAGTGAAACAATACTTATATTGCCTATATTACTGTGTGAAAACCAAAATATTCTCATACTACATATAAATTCGTACCAGATAAATAAATAAATTCCTTTTATGAGTGGTGTGGAATAGTTACCCCTCCCATAGAACTCGTTTTCTTTGGAGCCAGCCTGATAGAAAACCCAGTAAGGTAAGGGGAACTTCTACCTGTATCGAGTATTTTAAACCCCAGGTGAGCGATTTCTCTATGAATTTTCGATGTTTCTCACAAAAAAGGGAGGTTTGAGCCAAAATAATTTTTTTTTTCCAAAATTGGTCGGGATTGGGGGGAGTCAGTGGTGGAAAATCGGTCGGGACGGGGTGGGTTAAGAGTGAAGGAACTGTAAAGTGTTGAGTTATCTGCATGTGAGTGAATGGGATTAAGGCTGATAGGTAAGAGATCATTAATATGAATTGAGAATAGCGGTTGGAGCATGGAATGATTCTTGTGATGAGCCAGCATTAATCAAGTGGAAATTGGAATATGCTTTTACTCTTATCTTTCTGTCGCTGAGATATGAGGAAATCAGTGGAACAAAAGATGATAGGCCATAGAAAGGGAGTTTGGATAGCAGGGAACGGTGCCACACTCTGTCAAAAGCTATAAAAATATCAAGGGCTGCTGCTTGGGTTTCTCCAGCTTGGTCAACTGACTGATGGATGGTATGAGTCAAGAGACTGAGTCTATCAACAGGGGATCTTTCGTGGTGAAAGCCATACTGTCTGTCACTGAATAAGTTGTTGGATTCAAGATGTTAAACAATATACTTATTAATTACAGTCTCATATACTTTACCAACAGTAGATGTGATAGGTATTAGGCTGTACTCAGAGGGGTCAAAGGAACTTCCTTTCATCGCGTTTGGGTGGATATTGGTTTCTTTCCAAGGAATGGGGAATGAAAAATTATGTATGCATAACTGAGGAGAATTACGAGACCAAATGGTGCATTCAGTGTTTCTAGCCATACCCAAGCAGCCCAGAACATTGGAGTGCAGCAAATCATAGAACAATCAGTAGGCGTATTATGAGCCAGGTTACTAAAGTAATCTTCAGAGTGACAGTGGACAGAATGGGGGTAAAGATTAGAAGAGAGACTGCAAAAGAACAGTTCGGCTTCACAGAGGGAAAGGGTATCAAAAATGCTATTTTTGTTTTAAGGATGTTGGCAGAAAGAACGACAGAAGTGTGAAAAGATTTATGTGTATGTTTCATAGACTACAAAAAAAGCTTTTGACAAAGTGAAGCATGTGGAGTTACTTCAAAAACTGAGAAGGATGGGAGTTGATGGGAAGGATCCGAGGTTGATAGGAAATCTATACATGGAACAAGAAGCTGCAGGAAAAATTGAAGAACTATGTGATTGGGTGCAGTTAAGACGAGGAATGCGACTGGGTTGTGCGTTGTACCCAGTCATTTTTTCGTTATATGGGGTAATGATAATGAGAGAAGTGGAAGGCCTGGAGGGTTTAAAAGTGGGCGGCCTTAACATAAATAATAAAAGGTATGCCGATGTCACAGTGTTGATTGCAGACCCCGAGGAAAATTCACAGAGACTTTGGAAAGTTTGAACAGAGTTAGTGAAGAAAAAGGATTAAGCATAAATTTGAAAAAGACGGAATGCATGGTAATAACAAAAGGTAGAGAGTTTAGATGTAATGTGAATATACGAACAAAAGAATAATTCAAATGAACAGGTTTTGTTATCTGGGAATCAGGTAACCAAAGATGCATGGTGTGATGGAGAAATTAGAAGAAGAATTAGTGAGGCCAAAAGGGTTTTCGATGGAATGAAAAGCCTTTTGACAAACAGATATATATTGATAAAAAGTAGAAAGAGGATGGTGAAAACATATGTGTGGCCTGTGATGTGTATGGCTGCGAAGCGTGGACCATCTGTAAGAATATGGAAAAGAGACTGGAAGCAGAGGAGATGTGGTCCTGGAGAAGAGTTTTGAAAGTGTCGTGGACAGAGTTACTGAAAGAATATTGGAAAGAATGGAAACAAGTCGAGAACTACTGATGGTAATTAGAAGGAAACAACTGCACATCTTGGGACACATGATGAGAAGAGGATAGATGGAATCTTTGAGTCTGGCAGGAAAAATGGAAGGTAGAAGAGTTTGGGGTAGATCAAGAGAGAAGTAAGAGAAGTATATGGATGGAATAATGAGAGTCACAGGAGGCAAGTAAAAGACTACAGAAATGTGCAGAAGACAAAATAGAAGAAGAATGGAAGTCCATGATGGTCATCGCCATATCTGGCATGGCGCATCGGTAAGGTAAAGTAAGTCTGAATAATTAAGTTAGAACTGGAATAAGTTATGAGGAACACTTTTCTAAAATGATTGGAGGAATTCCATATGGACTAGAGCACTGTTGGTTGGTAAACAGTCTACAATGGATTTTGTGTATCTAGTCTGTAACTTAAGTGGAACAATTCTGGGAGAGTCAACTTCTAGTACAGGGACGTTCTGACTGACTTTGTCTAAGGTAGAATTTCTGGCAAACATACTAACAATGATGTTTGCTTTTCCACGTAGCGTATACAATGTCTCCACCTGAAGATTTCAGTGTGAGATTCGGTGATGATTTGTTAAAGTTGTCGTTGAAACGAATTGAGAGTTGACCAGAGTGTTCTATTGTCATTAGGATTATTTAATAATCTGGATGCTTGGTTGTGAAGATTGTTTGATTTAGCAAGATTTATTACTACTTTTGCATGGTTTCTAGCGACTATATTTTGACGGAGGCATTTTTTTTTTTTTAAGTAAAGATTATATGTTAAGGACTTTTGGGTCGTTGCTCTGGCACTGCTTCTGTCATCCATTTTGGGGAATCTGATCATTTAGTAAATTGTTGACTGTGTATGAACAGTTTCATATCAGCTTGTATTAAGTAATTAATGTGGGACTGAGTAGAATAATCGATGTCACTGGAGAAGAAAGACTGCCATGGAATATCAGCAAGACAATTTCTAAGTCCATCCCAGTCTGCCCTATCAAAGTGCCATCTGTTCACCCTGACTGGTTCAGAACGGGGGATTTTGAGGCAACTGAATACTGAGGCTTTGATGAGATTGTGGTCGGAAAATCCAAGTGGTGGTAGTACCTCTATCTTGTATTGATCTGGGTTATTTGTCAGGAATAAGTCCACGAGATTGGTGGTATGGTCAAGACTATCTGGGATTCTGGAAAGAACTTATTAAATTTGAGGACGGATCCGGATCCGGATCCTCTATCCACGGATCCTGATCTGGATCTTTTTAATGGCAATGACATTGACGGAGGTATGAGCTCTCTGAGCGATTTCTAGTTGAAAGTATGTATCTACCCCTGTAGAGTCATTAAGAGTATTAAAAAAAAAGATCCTAGTTTTAGGGGCACTGCATACACATTCTCTCTCTCTCTCTCTCTCTCTCTCTCTCTCTCTCTCTCTCTCTCTCTCTCTCTCTCTCTCTCCCTGTTCATTTCCATTACCATATATGTCATTGAATGCAGTACATATATTTACTCGAAATCTCTGACCCCACTGCATTATCACTCCTTGAGAGGGAAGAAGGGACGAAGAAACATACTTCAATTCTTGCGCATGATAATATATAAATTTGCCTTTCAAATGCCACTTACTGTACATTTTAAAATCTCTTATGTAGCCCATATATATAACACTTCCATATAGAAAATATGCACCAGTTATAGGAATTACTTTCAGAGTCTTGAGTCACAATCGGTGTACATTTTCTTTTTCTAGCTTGCAGGATTTGGAACTGGGTTGAATCACGGGATAATACTGTTGTGCATTGATAATCGCACAAAACATAGTTGTAGAATTCTGCAAAGAAAAAATAATCAGTATTCTTTGTGAAGAAGAAAAAAAAAGCCGGCGAGAGTGCATGGCTGAGAAGTCAGGCATTGGCAGTGAATGGTTAAAATAGATCTTGGTGTAAGTCTCTGATTTTCAATTAGCAACTTTTGAAATGAGTAGAAAACATGAAGCTATAGGTAAGAATATTCTTAATACTAATGACTGCGCATTGTGGAACATGTACGGCAAGCGGAAAACTTGTGATCGCTTGTCTTTGTTCGTTCATTTTAAGGTATGACTGAGGTCGGACGCAAAACCTCAACATAACACGTTTTAGGTTTTATCGCTCAACTGGGTCTGTGCTACATTAATAATTTCACATCTCTAATAACTGTAGCATTAAGATGCCACTTTTTGATCTCCAGCTACATTTAGGTGGGTCTTTTCCTAGTCTCTTAACTTTTCAAACCCCTGAGTATGACACTAATGCAGTGGTTCTTAACCTTTATTGAGTCACAGACCCCTTTGAGTATCTGGTGAAAGCTATGGACCCCTTCCCTGGAAAGATGCACATTAGCACATAAAACGTTTTGCATCCAGTGAATGTACTTTGTTTTAATGAAAACTACCTTACGCAATGTATGACATACACAAAGTATTAAACCATCTTTACAAAGAAGTATGTTTTCACTCTTGTTCGAGCAAAAACTAAAGGCCATTCAATGAGAATGTGAAAGACATCCAACTTGTGAAAATTAAACAAAACATAACTATAATTCTGCTCAAAAGTTCATTTCAATGAGAAGGTTGCTGTTGTTTGGCATGAATAAGAAAATGAAACTGTGGAGTGGTCTTTGACAAGGTAACAGTCATGTCATCTTTGACATCCAATTGATTTTGCCTTTTCGTTTTGATAGAAACAAACGATGAAAACCATGACTCACAAAGGTAGTAAACGGAATAAGAGCAGCCATAGTTCGTTTTGCCAGACGAGGGTAGGCTTGTGTTAACGAACACCAGAATTCTTCAAGACTCATCGATTTCATTTATTTATTTATTTTTTTCAGCTAATGCTGTTAAATGGCATCACGCAATATCGCTAAATTGTTCTCAATTGTTCTGACGTTCACGGACCCCCTGAAGCCCATCCATGGACCCCAGGTTAAGAACCCCTGCACTAATGGCTATGCCTTGTAGTCAGCTGCAGTAAATCTTTATATTGGGCATCACGAAAAAAAAAATGGAAAAGATGAATTCCTCCACCATCAGGAAAGGCTGAGTAGATTTAGGCTAATTCGTCATTTCACAATGTGTGGACAATCATTATTTTCATACTTATCACATATTAGATTCATTCCAAAACTATCCTAAGATGTTATAATGAATCACAGCCAAACTAAGGTAACAGACTTGCTTATGCTGAAATATTAAGGCTACTGATAAACAATATTTTTACCTGGGACGAAGCCAACAGTCTGCAAGTGGTACACCTGGGGGATTCTCTCTCTCTCTCTCTCTCTCTCTCTCTCTCTCTCTCTCTCTCTCTCTCTCTCAAGAGATGTCCGATTATCTGGTCTTGGAGTGCTCTGAGCGACAAAATTAAGGAATACAAAGTTGCCCTGCTTGGAGTTGGTTTACGATGTCAGCTGTTGCGTCAGCAGCTATTGTATCAGCTGACACATCACCTGACTATTAACTGATTTTCCATTTCGGCTATAAGGAGGCATTTTAGCGACTTTCTTATGTAATACAACATTATTCAGCTTGAAATTTCGAGCTGATCTGACGAGTCAACTATTGCATTAGGTGATCCATAAGCTGATTATTTAGCATTTTCAATTATGACCTGACAGAAGCATTAATAAAACATTTTCACATATTCTATGAGTTTCTAGGATAGAAACTTTTAAAAATTGGATGCAATAGTTTAGCCGCAGGTCTATGAACATAATCTCTTCTTGTTACCCACAGCCTCTCCGAGCCACCCACCGACCAACCACTCTGCCCATACGCCAACGCAGCAACAACCATCCCTGCAGCCGATACCAAAACCCGCCCATCTGCCACCGCTCCTTCACACCCACTGCTGTCACTACCTCTCTCCCCGCACCACCATGCCGCCTACCCACACACCCGCAGCCCATACCTCATCCCCTACACCAGTACTCACCACCACCCGCACCAGGTCGGGCCGCCTGTCCCTCCCTCTACCCAGATACTCCCACACACCCTCCCCACCCTGAATTCCATCATGCCCTGTGGGACATCCCAATTGCCCGGCCCACTAAGCCGCTTAGCCATACATGACCTCTTAAAAGCAAGGCAGCCTCACCTGTCTCCAGTCTGCAGCCTGACAGCACACTTCGCACCCTTCTGCCTCTACCACCTGAGATGAAAATCAAACACATCTTCTGGACCCCGGCCCGAGGACGCAGGTGCCATCTCAAGGACACTATGCAGTTCCTCCACCTCCTGTGGCAGACGCCTCTACCATCCACACTCACAGTGATCCACTCTCCACATCAGCAGCCAATCAAGCCAACACCCCACTGGACACACCTCCTGCGCCGTCTCACGCCATCGCCCCCATCATCGACATTTACCAACTTCAGTCACGGGGACGTGACTTCCACCTCCGTAATGGTGGTAAAATATCCACGCGGCAGAGCGAGCCAGACACCACAACCCCAGGAGGAGAGCAGAGGGAGGCAACCCCCACCCGACAAGGAGATGATGGGGAGGTATTTCCATGCTCTGAGTGGAAATAATATATATCCCCAGTGACCCGACGCCCCTCTTCCACGCAGCTGGACCACCAGGCAGTATTCAGTTTGAGTGCAATACACTCCGACAAAGGAAGCACTTGCTAGAATCGGGGTTGGACTTGCAACAGCCAAGTCCCAAGTGGGCCCTCAGACTCCATGTCCACCAGATCGGCCTCTAAAAGAGGAGGGGACTCCACTGGAGCCTTCCATCCTACTCTACCCCAGGGGAGCATTGGCACAGTAGAATCCACCGGATCTACTGTAGGAAAAGTGACCACCAGTTCTCCTTCTGACACCCACCTCCTGGAGCCAGCACATTGGCACGTCCCACAGACGACCTTCACTGGTACTCCCAAGGAGGGTGGCGAGCCCAAAGGTAGAATCCACTGGATATACTACCGGGGGGCAGACCACCGATCGTTCCTCAGCTGCGTTATCCCCTGACAGCAGGAGGGCAGAGTCCAACGGATCTGCAGCACCTGCCAGGAGACCCCATGGGCCTTCCCCTCCAGTTGTCCCCGAGCCGAGTGGTTTCCTGAAGAAGGGTCCACTGGTTTTCCTTCGGCTGCCACCCTGGGCAGGAGCCTAGGCAGAATCCATCAGATCTGCCTAGCTGAAGGGATATCTTCCAGACATCCCCCTCATGCCCAGGCAAGGAGGTCCAGCAGGGACCGTCAGGCCCGCCAAGCAGGGAAGCAGACCACCGGTCGTTAGCAAACTCTACAAAACACTAAACAGCATCACACTTTCCAACAGCAACACCACACAATCACATGCTGCCATCACAACAACAGACACCATACCCTCAAACAAACAAGAAGCAAACACTCTCATCAATCACTTTTCACAAGTCAGCCATCTAACCCCCCATCCGGAAGACCGACGTATCATCAGACATAAGAGACAGTTCACCACAGACCCAGACTACACACCTTTCACTTACAACCAGACGAAGCACATCATTAACAACCTCAAGCACTCATCTGCCTGTGGACTAGACAACATAAGCAACATTCACCTTAAACACCTAGGACCACAAGGCATACATGCACTCACCAACATATCAAACTACAGCTACTCATACAACATAATACCCAACTTCTGGAAGCATGGCAATATCATCACTATCCCTGAACCCAACAAAGATCCCACGTTACCCTCCTCACATCGCCCCATCACACTCCTCTGCACCCCCTCTAAAGTCACTGAATGACTGATACTACAACTAGTCACACCTCACATTCCCCTAGCCCAGTCACAACATGGCTTTAGGCCACTACACTTCACAAACACCCTTTTTACAGACCTTACACAGAGAGTTCTCGATGGCATGAATTCAGCTAGGCCACCACACAGAACACTCCTAGTCACACTAGACATTAGCAAAGCTTTTGATGCCATCCCCCGCCACAACCTCACAAACAAAATACTCAACACAAACATGCACAATAACACAAAAAGATGGCTGGCAAACTACTTAGCAGGCAGATGTGCACACGTAACATTTGCCGGTCAGTCTTCTAACATCAGAAACTTCACAAACGGCGTCCCCCAAGGATCTGTTTTGTCCCCTACACTCTTTAATCTATACATGCATGACGTACCCACACCCCACAGATACACATAGCTTCCTATGCAGATGATATAACACTTACATGTACACACCAAAACGCAAACACAGCTGCACACATCATTCAACCTTACCTCAACACACTACACGAATGGTTCACCACAAACAGGCTCAAAATAGCCCCAGCCAAATCTACGGTGACTCTTCTCACAAACTGGACAGCAGAACACAATCACATCCCACACCTCACCATAAACAACACTCCCCTACCACACACACACACACACACACACACACACACACAAAACCCTTGGTGGTAACATACAATACGTCAATGTCATTTAAACAACACATCACAAACATTAAAAATAAAACAAAACCAAGACTCAATGCTTTGAGGTCGCTTGCCCATACAACATTCGGACACAACAAGGAAACCACCACCACAGTATACAAACAATACATACGTTCAGTGATGAATTATGCAAGCCCTGCCTTGGCTTCTAACCTGACCAAAACACACTACAAAACTCT
Source organism: Coenobita brevimanus (assembly GCF_032717465.1). Lineage (NCBI taxonomy): Eukaryota > Metazoa > Arthropoda > Malacostraca > Decapoda > Coenobitidae > Coenobita > Coenobita brevimanus. The sequence goes on from NC_137032.1 coordinate 14,405,052, forward strand.
ACAGACCATACAGAACAAGGCCCTAAAAATAATCACAGGCTGCACAGGTACTACACCCACAGACCACCTCCATCAAGAAACCAAAGTCCTCAAAGTCAAGGATCACCTAGACATGAGAGGCACCCAGTTTCTTGCTGCAGCCTCCACAAACCCACACCATCCACTACAGTACATGGTAGCACATCCACCCACACCAAGGAACATCAAAACAACACCCAGCACACGATACCATACACAAATACTGTCATCTCTCCCCCCTCCCTCACCTCAGACCAGCTTCCAGAAGCATATCCACACTCAGATCACTTGCCTCTCCGTTCAGTCACTTAAAGACAACACACAGCTGCATGCACGGCCTCCTAACATCCACCCTTCTGAATCCTATCTTCCTCGTGAGGACAGGGTCCACCTGGCCAGGCTGAGATGTGGGCACCATCCAGCCCTCTTAAGCTACCAGAAGAGGCTGGATGACTCCGTCGCTGACGCCTGTTCAGGATGCAACACAGCACCCCATAGTATTAAGCACATTTTGGAAGACTGCATTGAACACAATCACCTATGCCAACAACACAACATACACTCTTTGAGAGCTCTGTGGGAAAGCCCGGTCTCGGCCATGGCCTTCCTAAGGGGCTCAGGGCTGTTCGGCCAGACTGCCTAGGGAACAACTACTACTACTACTACCACCGGTCATTCCCCCTCCGTGATTCTGGAGGTTCCTTCCAAGGGCAACACCTCTTGCTCAGCTCGCCCCTCCTGTGGCAGAGCAAGGCGTCCCTCTCGCCTCCCCTCCTGTACAGAGCATGAAGCCAGTTCCCCCACAGGTACCCTGCCAGAGACTAGGCCAGGAGAGACCAGCCCAAGGCCAGGCGTACTGTCACTGTGGTATCAACCTCAGTGCCTACAGCAGCTGATGGACTCCCCTAGAGCAAGCAGCCGCAGCCCATCCCTGACAACCTCCTCTCTCAGGTGAGACCGCAGCCCCCGGCGCCAGTGCACCGCTCCTGACAGTGTCCGGACCTCCCCAAGACAGGTGGCTGCAGTCACCCCCTGATGGCCGCCTCCCTCAGGCCAGGCCACGGCTCCAGGGAAGCAACGACCGTCCTGCAGCCGACCCCCGGCCCGGACCAGGTTAGGTCCGCCCTCAGGACACCCACAATGATGAAGGGCAGGCACCATGCTGCGTGCTCCTGGCCCTGTTTGGCCCTAGTCCCGAAGGCCACTCCTTTCCCAGGACCCCCACTAGGAAAGGGCTGCCCATCATTCTGCCCTTCAGCTCAACTAGGACACCCGGCAACCCCAACAGTGACTCCCACCAGGAGCGCACTCATGACACCCCCTCCCCTAAGCCCTACTGCCATCTGCAGCTGCCAGCATAGTGGGCCCAGACACGCCCTAGTGCCACTTACAACCTGTACCTGTGAGTAGAAGTACTCTGGACTGTTATTACATTCCCCGTCAATGTCTACCCCTTTGTGTGATAGAATAATACCCCATGCAAAGTTAATTCCCCCCAGTGCCCTTAGTGATATTCTGGCCCCAATATCCAGTGAATTGTGAACCCAGTAGTGAACCCATATTGAGTGCTAACATTGGTACAAAGGCGCCAGGTCCCAGCCGTCTCACGTGTGTGTCCCCTCCCCCCATGCAGTAGACAGTTAACTCTATAGACGTATAAGTGTTGTGTCTTTGCTTCCCGAGTCACTGTTTACAATATGTACCTCCGATTGATATCCTGTCTATGTCAAGTGAGTGTGCTAAAGGTAATACTCTGTGAGTCCATATAATGCAAGGATCCTCTGGAACAGTGTCACCTCCCGTCCATGTCACGCGAGTATATAACAAGTGATATATCCCTATGTTCCATGTCACGCGAGTATAACATAATGCCGCCTGTATCTCGTCTATGTCACACGGTGATATAAAGTTGCGTCTACGTCACGCGGATGTGTTTTAGGTGATAGAAAGTTGCGTCTATGTCACATGACTGTGTTGAGGAGTAGGCCTAAGGTAATATCTTTGGCCCTGTCACACGCATTTATGCATATGGAGACAGACTGTGTTAGAGGCTCTATTGTGTCTTCACCTCTGTGTGTGTTCTAGCGAGACATATCCAGTGTGTTGTAAGTGCCATATGTATATTGTATCGTGGACATATCTAGTGTAAGTGTGGACTGTAATCCTCTGTATTGGCTAATATATTTGTACTGAATAGGTTTGGTCATGTACCGTTGTGTATATCGTTGTACTAATCTTCGTATCTTGTTCTGTGCGTGATATACGTGTGCCTTTGGTCAGTTGGTATTTGGGCTTCCTCTCCTTGTCTGCATACTCTGGCCCGGTCGAGAACAAAGAACCCAAGACCCACACTGTATCTGAACCCGAGAAGTTGGGGTCAGACTATGCTGCATAACAGTTACCATATGAACTGTGGATGATCGACAAGTGTTGCCATATAAAGTGTGATTAGTGGACAGGTGTTATCATAATAAACTGTGGTTGGTCGACACATACTACCATAATAAGTGTGGGCGTGTTACCATATAAAATTTGGATGGTGGACAAGTACTATTGTTTATGCTGGACAGTGGTGAATACAGCCATACAAACTGTGGCTGGTAAATATCAGTTACCCTGTAAAGACTGGTTAGTAGATAGGCATTACATATAAACTGTGGTTGGAGAACACGTGTTGTATAAATATGAACTGTTGGTGGTGAGCACATGATACCATATATACAGTGGTTTGTGGACATGTGCCACCATATAAAGTGTGCTTGGTATGCATGTGCTGCAATATAAACTGTCGTTGGTAAGTGGTGCAACATAATCTGTGGTTGGTAAGTGTTGTCATAGCAAATGTGGTTGGTGGACAAGCGTTGCCCTATAAACTGTGGTTTGTGGGCCTTCACAGTGTGTTGTACACAAGTGTCACATGGCCATCAACGTGGTCATCCCGCTGCTTATCCTACTCGAGGATGATGTACACAACGGTAAGTGCTCCACACCCTCTCATTAAGTGTAACAGCAGACTATGAGACACTTTTCATAGTGTAGGACTGTATTTTTTTGTCGATTACCCTATCATCATGATTTAAGTATTTTTTACAACCCACTACCAGCAGTGGGCTGTGTCCTCAATATTTCTCACTCCTCCCTGCAAGTCAGAGAGTAACTTTCCTCGCCATATTCTTTTTCTTGTGCTTTGTATTGCTCTCACTTAAAATAACTCAACCGCCATAGCCGGCAGGGAAATTTTGAATAAATTTTGACCATAACAGGATACGAAAGGTCTCTCTCTCTCTAAAAAAAAAAAAAAAAAAAACAAGTAAACTCTTCAATCGGAGGATGCCTTCATCTTTATATATATATATATATAGATATATATATATATATATATATATATATATATATATATATATATAGATATATATATACAGAGGTGGCCACCCGGTACACAAAAAATACCGTCGGTACCATTACCGGTACTTGCCTAAAATTGCAGTGTCACTGCCGGTACAGGTACAAAAAAGAAAGTACCGAGTACCGACTCGGTACTCGGTATATGAATTTGAATAAACTTGCTCAGTATTGATTTTTTTTTTTTTTTTTGTTACCACACTGAGGACCCAGAGACTAGCCTTATTAGCAGAGCCGGACCTGAGGAGAGATGAAAGATGTTGTCAGACAATTGTCACAGTCACATTAACTATGGGATGACTAAAGCATAAGGTTTTGCCACCGTTCAGTCCTTTACTTTCAATACATAGATCGCTAAACTTTAACTGGCCACTCTAATTCACATTCTCATACACCTAATTTAATGTTTATCAAAAATAAACATACTTTTATTACTACATCGTGTCAATACATGCACAATAATCTGATTAATAATTACACAGTGCACTTCAGTTTTCTTTTCCTGTGTTGCTCTTGAGGAAAATGAGCAAAATGATAGTCACTGAGTCCCGCCCGTTTCGGTTTGAGCACGTCCTTACCCAGTGAAAACAGACGTTCCACAGCAGCACTGGATGGTATTGGCGTGTTATAAGTTGCATATAAGTCTCTGAAAACCTTGCAAGGAAAGCAGTCCTTGTTGATTTTATGTTTCTGGAGCTTCTCGAAAAATTCCTTTACTAGCTATATCCCAGTCTCCCTTTTCTTCCTCCCTTTTACATAGAGGGGTTCGGAAAACTCTTCCGTGACATCCTGCTTATCATCATCATCAGTGGTGCTGCTGTCCGCGTCCTCTAGCTTGGTCTCTAGTAGTGACACCATCTTCCTCTCCACCCTTTTCCTCATTTTCTCTGTGTCGTAGGAGGCAGACTCAGGTTAACTAAGCCAACCACGATAGCTTGAATTGGGGATGAAAGGCAGCAGCAAGTAGGCAGTCAGTGTCCTCGAAAGGATGGCCGAACCTGCTTTCCACACCCCCAGTCACTGGATTCACCAAAGGCTAGCACACGTCAGATCGGCGGTTTCCTTCACCTCTTTTAATTTCTTGAGAGCACATGGCCAGGGTCGGCAGCAGTCCTCCCATGTAGGCCTTTTCCTCACTTTTTTTTTTTTTTTTTTACATGATGCTTGAATATAGATACATAAAATGTACTGGTACCGAGTACCGACAAAATGTGCTTAAAAATGTACCATCGGTACCAATTTCGGTACATGAGAAAAGGAGTGTCACTACTGCTACCAGTTCTCGAACTGTAACTCGGTAATGTAACTCGCTACTTTTGTACCTCGGTACTTCCCACCTATATATATATATATATATATATATATATATATATATACAGTATATTATATATATATATATATATATATATATATATATAATTTGGTTTCACGCTAGGTATCCCCGAAGGGCTAAGGCGTTGCCCCTGGGTAGAGGACTTTTGGACTAGAGCCCTTCCTGATGTCTACCAATGACCCTTGGGTGGATTCAATCCTCCGACCCTTCGGTCAGAGCGGAGCGCTCTAACCCACTGAGCCACGGCTCTACACAGTATATATATATATATATAGTACCCTTATTATCAAATGATTCTATTTGCCATAAGAGAAAATTTCCGAAAATGAGGACTTATATATACACTATATTACTACCCGGAATATTATAGCCGTTTTCTGAGTGGAAGTGAATCGTCTACTGGAACTTAACCCGAGATGTCCCGTCGACGTATGGGTACGTTGCAACATTTTGCATTTGCCAGTCCCGTCGATGTACTGGTACATTTTGCAATTGCAAGGTCCCTAATTTGCACAATTTTCAATTTTTGCGCGTGATTTTTCGTACGTATACACAGGACACCTTCCTCTATTCCTCTACAAGATGCCAAGCAGGGACAATGCCTTACACCGCATAACCTCCCCCCCCCTGCACGCCATTGTCTCGGCAATTCACCTGTTACCAGTGACCTGGCCAATAAAGACATTCAGGGCCAGAGTGATTCCCCAATCGATGACAATGTGGAGGACAAAGTTTACATAGCATTAGAGGAAGAAACAGTCAGAAATGATGATCAGGTAATGTGGCAAAAGAAGATCAGGAATGGTGATGAGTTAGTGAGTGAAACAATGCTTATAATGCCTATATTACTGTTTGAAAACCAATATACTCTCATTCTACATATAAATTCGTACCAAATAAATAAATAAGTACCGTTTAGGAATGGTGTGGAATAGTTATCCTGCCATAGAACTCGTTTTCTTTGCAGCCAGCCTGATAGAAAATCCTGCGAGGTAAGAAGGTACTCCTACCTGTATCGAGTATTTTAAACCTCAGGTGAGTGATTTCTCTATGAATTTTCGATGTTTCTCACCAAAAGTGGAGGTTTTAGCCAAAAAAAAAAATTTCCAAAATGGTCGGGACTGGGGGGTGTCAGAGGTGCGAAAGTGGTTGGGACGTGACGGGTTAAACTGAGACACTCTGACTGAAGAGCTTATTGCACATTAATCTTTATGGTTAACGCATACTAATCGTCGTCTGTTCATCTACAGTTGCTTGGTCGACTGGGCACAACAGGTCTAGTTCAATATTATATCTGTTTTCAAAAGAAAATGAGATGGAATAACAGAAGTAAAGTGATAGTCTTAATCCCATAACGTTTCTGTTTTTAAAAGAAAATGAAATGAATAGACAGGATCAAAATCAGAGTAAACTGAAAAGAAAAGAGACATGTTTGGCTAAAAGTTGTCTGGCAATTAGAACAACAAATTGTTCAAAGTGTTTGGGCTAAGTAGCAGGTGACTAAATAATTGAACAATACGTCGAATGCAAACCAAATTCTTTACAATCCAGTGTGAAAATAATGTGAACAATTCATCCAGTTAAATAATATATTAAGAGAGGAAATAAGCTGTCATATCAGAGAAGGGATCTGATATAACAGGAAAAAGATATTATCCACTGAAGGTAGGAGACATTCATGAAGTGGAAATATACTCATCCGTTAAAAAAAAAAAAAAAAAAATACATGTAACAATATAAACAAAGTGTTTGAAAACTGGAAGGAAGCTGTAACAGGATCTATTATGTGCCTATTAAAAAAAAAAAATATGATTTGGAATTTAAAGAAGTTTTTCTCTGTTGACTACAGCGGCACTGTGCTGACCGATAAAGAGGAAGAGAGTTCAGAAGATTCATTGCTTGGTGAACATGGTTGCCCCAGGAAAGGTGGGAGGTGAGCTTATCAAATACTTTTTCAAATATTTTTTGCCTTTAATTTTTCGAAAAGGAGTTGCAAATTTTGTGATGAGTGGACCTGGCAAGTAAATATGATAAGATAGATAGACCCCTCTGTTTATCCTAATATTCGGGTACCCAAGATTTTACCATTGTGTTAGACATAGTCTAAATGTTTGCGAAGTCCGTCACAAACCTTTATTCCGAAGGCCCTCCTATGTTTTCTTCCTGTATTTTGTTCTCAAGCTTCCGTTCTGACTAGAGTTATTCATAAACAGCATATCCATCAACATTTGTGTTCCACACAGTTCTGTTCCTTCACCAACTCTCTTGTTTTCATTGATTAACCCGCCACATCCCGACGTTTTCTGGGCAGTGGTACGCCCCAGTCCCGACATTTTTGGACCTTTTTTGGGGGGGGCCTCAAACATCCGCTTTTGGTGAGAAACTAATGAAAATCACAAAGAAAGGGGTCACCGGGGTCGATAAATGGCCCTAGCGGACCCAGGTGAGTTGTACCTGTACTCCCATTCTCTCACAGTAGTCTGGTCGTCTCACGTTTTTATGGTTGCTTGGGCTGTCTGAAATGATACTGTTTACGTACATTTTCATTTATTCCAATGTTGGAAACATGTATAACAGAAATACATTGGTTTTATACAGAAAAACATGAGAAATAAGGAATGTACCACTGTGCGAACCTAGCAAAATTGGTCGATTATGTCACCGATGGATAACAAACATCGTTATTTCATCAGCTATTGTATTTTTTCATGTTCCATATTACTTCCACAATAACATCATACCATTTTATACTTTACATAATTGTTTGTACATATTTTGAGGCATTATGAGAATAATTAGCGTTGAAATAGTGCTTATTTACCATGTGAAATCATGTTCTGCCATTATTTCCTCAACTCAGATTCTAATTATTCACCTTTTATATTACTTCTAACATAACATTATAACCCCTTTACATGTTATACAATTGGTTTTATAGATGTACATGCTTTACGAAAAGAATTAGCATAGCAATAGCGCTACCACGTGAGCTCATGTTCCGTCATTATTTTTTCAACTCAGAATCTATATTTTCACCTTTTATAATACTTCTAACATAACATATTACCCATTTACATGTTAGACAATTGCTTTTAGAGATGTACATACTTTACGAAAAGAATTAGCATAGCAATAGCGCTACCACGTGAGCTCATGTTCCGTCATTATTTTCTCAACTCAGAATCTATTTTTTCACCTTTTATATTACTTCTAACATAACATATTACACATTTACATGTTAGACAATTGCTTTCACTTTCTGCTTCCCTAACCATCCCCATACCACGCCGCACACGAACACCACGTGCACGTGTTGCCTCCCCCACACCACTCTCGCTTTCACGCATCTGTCTTCGCTCTCCTGCCCCACCACTTTCACTTTCTGCTGCCCTAACCATCCCCACACCACTACTTCCTGCCACAGAACACATAGGAGGAACATACCTGTGGAACAGTCGCGATGTTACCACTTTCTCCCGTGGCGATATCTTCTCCTTCCCTAGCCATGAAGATACGCCAGGCCCTGCTTCATCGTCCTCGTCCTCGTCCTCGTCCTCATCAGATTCTCTGTGTTGTGGTTGCCTAGGTGTCAGGGATGCAGCACGTGGTGCAGGCTGGCCATCCCTTGCCTTCCTGTATGTTATGTATTTCACTTTCCTTGGGGAAGGGACCTCCTCATCAATGCTGCTGGTAACCTCATCAGGCTGCACGTAATCTTTGTCAAGGGTGTCGTCGTCCAGTGGGGAATCACTGTCGCCTGTAAAGGCATCCAGGGAGACTTGTATCTCCTCGTCTGACAGACCACGACGCGCCATGTCTGACCTTGGTGACTGCTGAGCGGTAGGGGAGGGCGGTGATGATTCGGCCACTTTTTCGAAAAAAAATCATAATAAATAAAGTTTAAGAAATTCTTAAAATCTGCTTATTCCAAGAGGAAGCCACATCTTTTGGCTCTTTTGTGTGCTATTGTCAGTTCTTAAACTTACGTCATTTCTTGGCAGTAATCCAAACTCTTAAGGTCTCCAAAATGGCCGAACCATCCCTCTTGGTGTGGATGATTCGGCCACTGGCGTTGGATGGTTCGGCCACCATGTGGGATGATTTGGCCACTTGCCTCTGGGGCTCAATTAAAGAATTAAATACAGTAGGAAAATTAAGAATCAAATTTTCATCTGTGCTGACATGATTTATTGCATTTATTTTTACCTAAACAATCTCCTTTTAATGAAACAAGGAACAAACAATCTCCTTATAATGAAAGTAAATGGCTCTACTCTTGCCTATCTCAGATAAAATAAAACTATAATTTTGTGAAAGAAAATATCCGAGTCAAATGAAAGCTACTTCTCTTACATGCTGTTTACTCTTAACGCATTTTAAATCCAGTGAAACAAAAATCCAAAGTTGTAATACCTTTGCCTTCGCTTAGTGCTTTGTGAAACTGGTTCAGGTAATACTCCAATTATAGCGTTTCTTGAAACAGAAGCTTCATCAATTTCTGAGGGAAAGTAGAGAGAGAGAGAGAGAGAGAGAGAGAGAGAGAGAGAGAGAATATGTAATTTTATAGAAAAAAGGTAAGGGGATGAGTCTGTTATGATGTGGCAGGGGTAAACCAGCTCTGCTGTCGGGCCCTGCTGCAGATGTCACTGATTGCATTGCGCAGTTGACCTTTGTGCGGTGTGGTGCGGTGAGGATCAGTCCGTTCTCCCCTTTGGGGCTAAGATACGAATGAATGTGTTTGAATGGATGAGTAAATGGGGAGTGTGTCGTCCTGTTTCGGCTACCTCCCTTTCCTTGGGGGAAGCAGCCTAGGTATATAGATAGATAGAAAAAAAATCGTTAAATAAAGAAAATAAATCATTAGATAATTATGAGAGATGGTTCGGCCACCTGGCAACCCTGCCGAACCATCCCTCACTTCAAGTGGCCGAATCATCCCCCATGTATAAAGATGTACACATGGCGCCCCGAAACCCAGAGTTCATAAGCTGTTCGAGTGTTATCTACTCTCACATCACCTATAGACAATAAATGATATTTGCACTATATATGGATAACAACCCTGAAGTATTAATGGAGCTACTGCTTACGTTGGATCACCGAAAAAGTACATAGGGGTCATGAAAAATCATAAAATCTAACCTGATGTTGCTGTTTCCCGGCCAACCAAAACAAAAACACATGTGCCATTTGTCGGCAAGATCACGCAACTTCATGTGAAATCTCAATGATCTAGGTCCCCTACATTATTCAGGAAGGCCAGTGGCCGAACCATCCTCCTGGCCGAACTATCACTGCGCTCCCCTAAGTGGACGAGACAAGGGGAAGGCGGGGTCACGCTGGGTCTAGGAGCTTGCGCGCCTGGCGGCGAGTAGGTGAGGCTTGCGTAGTTGGGCGAAACAAAAATCAGGCACGAAATTTGAAAATTGTGAAAATTATGAACCTTGCAATGTTGCTGCGTTAATTTACGTCTCCGGGATATGAGTGCACATCATGTGAGGACGTGAATTCACGTCTCCAGGACGGGGCGGGTTAATGACATTCTGAGCCGTTATCCCCTTCTATGCTCCATCCTCCATCCTCCAATTTTCCACGCACTTTTCAAAGTACCCATCACAACACTTACTACAAGTCTCCGACGAAGAAGAAATGGCACACCACACCGCTGATCTGGCTATTGCTGTATTTAATGCTAGGACAACTAATAAGTTTGGTGCTTCGAATGTCACAAAAATATATATATATATATTTTTTTCTTGTTGTAGGAGTCTTCTGCAATGCGTTGATAAATGAGGATTTTGGGTGTCTCCCTATTGTGATCTCTCTTGGAAAAATCACTTCTCTTGTAAAACCGTCCTAGAGACTGGGTGTACTAAACCAATTTCGCATCATTTAAACCCTACACACATACTATGATAAGCTATAGGGAGGTGAGTATGAAAGTAAGTCGCTGCATGATATTACTGTGACAGTATGGAAGAAAAGACCGATCCCACTAGAAGGACACAAGTCAAGAATGAAAACATAAAAAATGAGTGATATAAAAGTTGCTTGCAGAGGTATGTGGAGACAACAAAACACAGATGAGGATGAGAAGGAGCGTTTTGGTGGAGATGTAGTTGTGACTGAGTGAGGGGGGTGTAAGTTGGAGGGAGGGTAGTCAAATGACAGAGGGCAAGGTGGGTCGGAGGTGATATGGTTATAGCAACTCTTACAAATTAATGCGTCTGGTTATAGGTAGAAAGAGATGATTGATAAATGTGCATAGAGATTTTATTATATCCCTGTGTGGAGTTCAGCTAACAAGTCCAGGGAGGTTCAATAAACAACTATGTTAGAACAGGATGGGCTTAAAGCCATTTTATCTAATTAGTTATCCCAGTTTCTCTAACTTCGGTTAATAGCTCACTGCATGGCTCAGTTCTGCCTCACTTTCATTATCATCGTTACTATGCTAAACTTATCTCTTCTAGACCCTCCACTTGAAAACAGTACTCATCAGGCTGCACACATATGCATTTTCTGTTTTATTCTGTAATTCTAGAGTTAACTGGAATTTTCAGTTCTTAGTGCATAAAACTGGTGAAAATCCTCCAGGTTCCGATATTTTGCCTCTTAAATCATCATATCTTGATTATAGTTCTTTCTTCCAGGAGACAAAGATAAAAATGATAACAATGATGATGAGACGACGACGATGATGATGATGATGATGATGATGATGATAATAATGATGAAGATATTATTATTATTATTATTATTATTATTGTTATTATTGTTATTATTATTATTATTATTATTATTATTATTGTAATGCTAGGTGAAAAAGGCCCGACTCCTCGGTCCTAAAGCACCTAACGTGTAGCGGGGTCCTCTTTCGGGACCGGATCTTAGTGCAATGAAAGAGAGGCAGGACACAAAAACTTCAGGCAATAACCTTTTACACGTATATTACCACAGTCAGACACAAGACAAAAACAGCAGATATTACAACACAATAAGTGACACAGAAATAACACCTTAACTAGGATATTAGTATCTCGCAGGATACTGACTTAACCAATACGGTTGCCAATACAGAAAGTCTAGCGAACAGGTGTACAGGGAACATGGGCGCGCGTGGGAGTGCGAGAAGGGGGAGTTCACACGGGGGGGAGGACGGGAAGGACTCGTGACGAGCCGGAACAGAGTTATGGTAAAACTGGGAAAGGATAAGTATTAATAATTCACTCTTAGTATCACCTGATAGCAAAGGGGTTTTGCATTTGATTCTATCTCTCGTTTACGTTACGTTAGCTATGGGGAAGAGATTTTGTAGGCAGCGAGGGAGTAGAGGGACACTAGATATTCACTGTGTTTACGGTAATATAAAGGGGAGGATATTACTCTCACTTCTCTGTTGTTTTCTAGTAACAAGGGACATAGGTATATTTTCACTACAGAGATTTCCTCAGGGGAAGAGTTCTTCCTGGTTTCTTATAAGGGCGTCACATATGAGTCGGATTCCTCAGAACTCACTCACTGTACTCGTTCTTACTCATTCGCCCGTGATTTCACTCACCCCGACATTTGACATACATTAAGTCACTATATCACTGTAACCTGTTTTCTAGGGCAATGTCACACTTAACATAATTTCCTTCACTAGTCCTGGGGCAATACCACACTTGACATAATTCACTCGTGTCGTGGGGGAGGCGGGGAGACATGCCAGCGTCTATTCTGCCAGACTAGGGGCACCGCCAAGGAAGGGTGTGCCAAGAGGGCACGGAACGGCTCGCAGGGGCGTCTTCTCACGTCCAGGGTTGCACGTGGCACAAGGGCCCGTAGTCTCCGGGCTAGGATTAGGGGTGTGGCCCTCAGGGCTGGGGCCAAACAGGTCCAGAAGTCTCTGGCTCTGGTTTCGGCCGGAGGTGGAGGTCTTTTGCCGTCTCTTGGGCGTGGAGAGGTTGCGCCTGGGGGTCCTATGGAGGGCCAGGAGAGGCTGAGGGCTGTGGTCCCCAGAATCAAGGGGCGCCGTCAGGTGGGGGTTGCGGCACCGTCCTGCACTAGGGCCCGACAGGTAAGTCTTCTCCAGGGCCAGGCGTAGAGACCGGAGGCCAGGGGAAGCCGTTAGGCCTCACGGGGTCTCTCTGGTGCTGGGGAGCCAGGCGCCTGTCTCATGCAGGGGCGATGTCGACACCTCCTTCTGGCCATGGGGCCCGGCAATAGGCTGTGGCTGTGTGGGGGAGTCAGCGCGCCTCTGGTCACCTCTCAAGCGACCGTTGAGCTGTCTCTTCTGCAGGAGGGGGGAGCGGCAATTGGCCATCTCAGGGGCAGTGCCTTTGGAGTGGCAATTGGCCGTCTCCTTCGGCAGGAGGGAAGAGCAGCAATTGGCCATCTCAGGGGCAGCGCCTTCAGAGCGACAAAAGGCCGTCTCCTTCAGCAGGAGGATTGAGCGTCAATAGGCCGTCTCCTTCGGCAGGAGGATTGAGCGGCAATAGGCCGTCTCCTTCGGCAGGAGGACTGAGCGGCAATAGGCCGTCTCAGGGGCAGCGCTTCCAGAATGGCAATAGGCCGTCTCCTTCGGCAGGAGGGGGGAGCGGCAATCGGCTGTCTCCTGGGGCAGAAGAGATGAGCGGCAATAGGCCGTCTCGGAGGAAACACCTTCAGTGCGACACTTGGCTGACTGACGAAGGTGGGAGCAGCAATTGGCCGTCTCCAGAGGGGCGCTGTCAGGAACTGAGATATCAGTTCCACCCCAGTCTGATCTGGCAGTCCCACTCCCCGGAGGTAGTGTCCTCCTTCTGCTATGGTGGCGGTGCGACGGTTGGGTGTTATAAGGGCGCACGGCCCGGGCTGGCTCTTGCCGTTGTCGTATTGGGTCCCCTAGTGTGGGTGTGGCTACTCCGTGGGGTCCGGGTAGGGGTGTCGGTGTGTTTCTGGGGGCACTGCACTGTTCCTTTCTCACTGCGGTTCTGGGGGCACTACACTGCTTCTCTCTCACTGTGTTTCTGGGGGCACTATACTGTTCTTCCCTCACCTCGTTTCCGGGGGCACTAACTTGCAAGCCACGCATTTGAATTATTATAATTATTATTATTATTATTATTATTATTATTATTGTTATTATATTATTATTATTATTATTATTTTGTGGTAGGTTGGGGCATCCATCATCCACTCACTCAGTGTAGTGCTGCCTTCTGGGCTTTAATTTTTTAATAAGCCAAATGGTTCCTTGTAACCCAGGAAACTATTTACTACGCTGGGTGGTAACCAAATAATCAAATCATGGAACCTGGTGGTTTAGTGGGTAACTAAGGCGCTCCAATCAGATTGAGCCTGTGCAAGTTTACATCCAAGGGATGATTGGGATTTATTACTCACGTAATGCCTCTCAGAGATGAGCGAGGCTAGTCACTCTCATCTTCAGTGTCAGGACCAACTTGCCTAGTGCAGGGCTCTTACGCTCTTCATGGGGCAACACAGGATTAGATGATGAAATAATGAAATTATTATTATTATTATTTGTATTATTATTATTATTACTGTTATTATAATCATTATTATTATTGTTTAGCATCCTTCTAGCATTTGAGTCAATCTTTTATGCACATAAAAAGATGCAAGAATGTGACAGAGAGCAGGCAGGGATTGGGGTGGGATACATGTGGGTCGTACACCTCACCTCCTCCCTCCTATTTTGGGGGCAGACAAATTATTACGTATAATAACAAAACATTGTTATTTACCACATTATATATAATATATGTTTTACGCAAATTTCGACGTAGAAAAACTTCAGAGGAAAGAGGGATCTGGTATTTATTTTCGACGATATCAGGTTACGAGTCAACGGTAACTCAAACCTATGGTAAATATGTTAGGAATCGCATCGCACACACCCGTTCTCCGGCCCCTTGCAAACACCCCCTGTCCTTTTTCAAAGTGATCTATCCAGCCTTGGAGAACAGTGTGTGGGAAAGAAATTGAAGGATGTCTTAACAAAGTATATTGTAAACAATGCAGAGTAAAAGCAAGAAGTGTGTTGCGTAAGAATATCGCCTTTATTACTGAATTTAAGCAGACTGCCATCGTTATAAATAGCTGCCAATATGAATTAAGAATTGAGCAAAATATGATCGCTCCGAAATTTTTGCTGACTTTCTGAGCGCCGTCCCATCATCCCGTTGATGATTTGGTCTGGCAACATTAGAAACCGGTGCAGGAGAGGGACGCCTTCACTCCTGGGCCAACCTATATAATTGGTCAGCTTGGCTAACCGCTTACTTGACCGTCCCTTGTCTCCCTTCCCATCCTGAAAAGAAGGATGGTGGAGTGCAGAAAAGGGGCTTCTTTATCCTGCAAACCAAAGAATTCATACCCAGATGAATATGACGTCACACCAGCAACATTGTGTACAATATCTTGACACTGCAAATGATGTTCTGAACCACTGCAACAAAATACAGGGACCTCCGAGTTTATAATGAAGTGCCATTTCTTACCCTAGATTTGACACCATTGATGCTCATCTTCAAAACTACGCTGTAGTTTATTACTTTTGAAGAAATTAAGTCCAAGAAGTGTTGAGAGAGAGAGAGAGAGAGAGAGAGAGAGAGAGAGAGAGAGAGAGAGAGAGAGAGAGAGAGAGAGAGAGAGAGAGAGAGAGAGAGAATTTCAATGTTTTTGGTTGCTGATGTTATTATTTTCATTTTTTGGTGTTGTTCCCAGGCTCATTTGAAATGTGGACCTGGTGGATTACTGGTTTAAGATAGCCTTTTCCTGCAAGCCACCCTCCTCCTTTCGAGGGGAAGGAACGTGAAGACGGTTGTATAACAGGTAGTGGAGCTGCATGTTATATCGATGCTAATGTGGGTAGATGGAGTCGTCTTGGTGGTATTGGTGGGTAGGTGGTGTCGTCTGGGTGGTATTGGTGGGTAGGTGGTGTCGTCTGGATGGTATTGGTGGGTAGGTGGTGTCGTCTTGGTTATATTGGTGGGTAGGTGGTGTCGTCTTGATGACATTGGTGGGTAGATGGAGTCGTCTGGGTGGTATTGGTGGGTAGGTGGTGTCATCTAGGTGATATTGGTAGGTAGGTGGTCTCGTCTGGGTGGTATTGGTGGGTAGATGGTGTGTCTGGATTGTATTGGTGGGTAGGGGGTGTGTCTGGGTGGTACTGGTGAGTAGGTGATGTGTCTGGGTGGTATTGGTGGGTAAGTGGTGTGTCTGGGTGGTATTGGTGAGTAGGTGATGTGTCTGGGTTGTATTGGTGGGTAGGTGGTGTGTCTGGGTGGTATTGGTGGGTAGGTGGTGTGTCTGGGTAGTATTACTGGATAGATGGTGACGTCGTGGTGGTACTGGAGAGGAGGTGGTGTCGTCTGAGTGGTATTGGTGGTTAGGTGCTGTCATGTGTGTACTACTGGTGGGTAGGTGGTGTCTTCGGGGAGTATTGGTGGGTGGGTGTTGTGTCCTGGACGGTATTGTTGGGCAGATGGTGGTGTCTGGGTGGTATTGTCGTGTAGATGGTTTCTTGGTGGTACTGGTATGTGGTGTTGTCTGGGTGGTATTGGTGGGTATCTGGTGTCGTCTGGGTGGTACTGGTATGTGGTGGCGTCAGGGTGGTAAGGGTATGTGGTGTCGTCTGGGTGGTACTGGTATGTGGTGTCGTCTGGGTGTACTGGTATGTGGTGTCATCTGGGTGGTACTGGTATGTGGTGTCGTCTGGGTGGTATGGGTATGTGGTGTCGTCTGGGCGGTAAGGGTATGTGATGTCGTCTGGGTGGAACTGGTATGTGGTGTCGTCTGGGTGGTACTGGTATGTAGTGTCGTCTGGGTGATTGATGGGTGGGTGGTGTCGTCTGGGGGTGCTGGTTGGTAGTCAGGTGTGTGTGTGTGTGTGTGTGTGTGTGTGTGTGTGTGTGTGTGTGTGTGTGTGTGTGTTACTGATGGAAGGTAGCGATGTTTCGATGGTAATGGATGGTAGGTGGCGGCATCTGGGTGGTATTGTTGGGTTGAATACTTCTGGGTGGTATTGTTGGGTTGAAGGTGACATCTGGTGGTATTGTTGGGTTGAAGGTGACATCTGGTGGTACTGTTGGGTTGAAGGTGACGTCTGGTGGTATTGTTGGGTTGAAGGTGACATCTGGTGGTATTGTTGGGCTGAAGGTGACATCTAGTGGTATTATTGGGTTGATGGTGGCATCTGGGGGGTATTGTTGGGTTGAAGGTGGTCTATGGGTGGTACTAATAAGAAGATGGTGGTGTTTATGTGCTGTTGCAGTGGTGTTCTTTCCATTTCCTGAACCCTTCCACCAAATTTGATGTACACTATTGTATATAAAAACTGCACTGGTTGATCTTGCTAGGTCAGAGCTGGCCTATTCTTGTGACCTTTACCTTTGACATATTGCTTTGAAAATCAAAAGACAATTGACTTGCCTGTTCTTCAATTCTTCCACTGTTTGATTATAATTGGATAAAAACTTCATGGCATTTTGCTCTCTCTCTCTCTCTCTCTCTCTCTCTCTCTCTCTCTCTCACACACACACACACACACACACACACACACACACACACACATCTCAGTTGGAGCATATATCAGCTTTTGCTTCGTAAGTGCAAGTATGTTATTATGAGTTCAACATCAGCACCCACCAATTGGTTGGTCTAAGGCCGAAAAAATGATTCTGTCATTTCACCTAGACCTTCGACTGATTATTCTCAATATCGAATTAATTAATTTGTGCTTAACCCACCACATGCCAGCTATTTTTAGCCCTGTGGGTTGCCCCAGTGTCAGCTATTTCTGAACCTTTTTTTTTTGGCCTAAATGATAGATTTTGATGCGGAAACAATGAATTTCACCATTGAAATGCTCACCAAGGCTCGGAAATGAGTTTTATTGAGTCCTGCATACTCATATACAGGTATAGCCGCTCTCTCATGCTCACCACGTAGGTGAGAGAAAGCCGTTTTCTATGTAAGGTATACTCAGGTATTTATGTTGGGAAGGTATAGCAATGTTCAGTACACTTTTCTGATTACTTATTACTTCAGCATCTAGCACAATTTGCATGTCTTTCTCACTGTGAATGCATTACCTTACACTTACTTGAAGATTACAACCTGACTTCATTATGTACAGTCCTGGCACTTATAAGAACATATTTACAACTAGACTTCACTGTATAGTCCTTACATTTACAAGAAAATATTTACAACTTACACTTACGTGAAAATATTTACAAAATGCCATCACTACTTACAGCACTGGGTGAGGCACAAAGGCAGAGTGAGGTAGAGCGAGTGTGAGTGGGGGAGTGAGTGAGTGTATGGCCTTGACAGCCCGGGAGATGGTAGAGAACATTTACCATACATGCCTGCCAATTTTTACCCACAAATCTTGAACAATGCGATCACAGTGAATATTTTTACTTCAAACCGTTTTTAAACGGCACTGGCACTGGCCGTGGAATTATGTCAGACCATCTTAAAATGGCACTGGCACATGGTGGGTTAACCCTTTACTATTCCTCTGATTTTTTTTTTTCAAATAAAATCAAAACTGAGTTGTCTTTTCCGAGTTGCCTTGACTTCTGATGTTTCCCTGTGCCCTTGACATTGGATTGACTGTTAACAACCTTACCTGAACCTGAATGCATCCATACGACTGGTTAAAATATAATAAAAACGGTTTTTAACTGATCTTGCCATGTGGCCTTCACCTTTAACCTCTTGATCTCAAATACAATAAGTCAAACCGTGGGTGAACCTTAGTCATCCACTACGTGTTATATGAGTAAAGTAGATTAAAGAAAAAAAAAACTGTTCCAGTTGTTTTGTTCATCCATAGGCACACGGCTCTAAATATGACCGTGACCTGCACCATGATCTTTGTTTTGTTCATCCATAGGCACACAGCTCTAAATATGACTGTGACCTGCACCATGATCTTTCACTGATGGCTCTTAACGCTGAATCCCTTCGTTATGCCTGATTTATCACCCCTCGACCAAGTCTGATTGAAATCAGGGCAAAGCTGTTATAGATGGCTTTGCCATGTTATCTTGGACTTTGACATTGTCTGTGACCTTCACCTTTCACTTATTCTTCACAAAATCAAATTTTTTTATCCATCCCTTCCTGTTACTCCTTCTTTCAAGTCTGGCTTAAATCTGGTAAAACTGTTACGTTGACTATTCTCTGTACCCTGTAAATTTGACAATAGGTCATCTGCTAAGGCGATCCTGAACCAGTCCACCAAGTTTGCTCTGAATGAGATCAAAACTGATTTATTTTCTTCACACCTAATAACACTGACCAAACTTTGACCTTGCCCTGTGACCTTGACCTTTGATTTATCAAAACTGAACCCCTTCGTTCCTCTTTTATCCTGAACTTTTCCTCCGATTTTGGTTTATATTAGATTAAATAAAGATGTAATCAGCGTTTATTCGGTTAAAATTTACCTTTCAAATCACCCACATTCTCTTAGACTCCAGTCATCTCTGGCATACAACAGTCCTTTGCCATCCTATTCTCATTTGCCCACCACATATTCCAGTTCCATATTCCCATTGTCTCACACTCACCTCTCCATTTGGTTTCAGTGAATCTGCATATATACACTTTTAGCTACTAGATCGTCTGCACAATGTGTGTTTTTTTTCCATTTGCAGTTCATACTTTCAATAAAGTTATCCGCAGAATGTCA